>NC_051157.2:214246905-214546905 GCF_013339745.2 Dermacentor silvarum
TGGCAGGAAGAATTCAATCCACACGACTGAGAAGATTTATCAGTCGGCGCGCTTAAAAGGCGTCGCGGGCACGCACTGCGAGAACGTCGGCGTTTTGTTTCTTTTGATAAATTAAACGACATTTAGGAAAGCAATTTTCGTAATTGGGCTGTACAGCGAACAGCTTTGTTTGCCTCTTTCGTTGGTGTTTGTCACAATTCCGAGGTACTCTACCAAAATAAGGGTGCGTTCTCGCCAAATTGTCAAGAATGTAAGACTTTAAAGTGTGTGAATTTTAGAAGGTCGCAAAGAAAATGACCCGCTCGCAACGTTAGTGATACTCTGTTCGCGAATAGTGAACGGACGAGTGGCGTCACAAACCTAAAAAAATATAACCTAGTTTGAGACTGAGTGAAGGGTACCGCCTTCCCGCTCGCGAGCGAACAGATTTCATTTTCATGCCATATGACCGACCGCGCAAAAGCAAAGCGTGGACAACCTTGGCGCGTGCCAGGCTAGTTCAGAGCAGCGGTTGTGTCCTCTATCAGCCTTTTTAGCCATAGCCTCCTATATTTTACACCAATTCGCAACAAATGCGACACGCCCGCGCAGTGGAGATACATTCGGCGGACGGCGTTGGGCGTTTAGGTACTTAAAAGAAGTCAGGAATAAACGCTGCCCTGAATTTATATCCCCCTTCAGAAATTCTTCTCGATTTACGCCTGCCCTCTCCGCAAGAGGCGCTCGCACCCCACACCCCATAACGCAAGCTCCGCCTCGCGTTCCTGCCGACGCGAGCGGCGTCGCTTGACGCGTTTCGATCTTGGACGCAAGAGGGTATTGACCCTTTTCACGGCGATCTCGTGGGCGCTGCCATGTTTGATCACGTGGGGACGCGTCCATTGCTTGCCTCAAATGCCTCCGTTGCCTCCTTGTTTACAATGGAAGTGTATGACGCCGGCGCGGCTTAGAAAACCTCTGTTTTCGGAGATATCGTAGACGGTGACTGGGTGGACAACACGAAGCTTTGATCACAGCTTCAGAGAACATGCAAAAGCGCTTTCGGAGCTGATTAAGCTATGTCCAAACGGCGCAAGCAGCGCATATGGTGCTTGTTCTAAAAGCGGGCTAAATATGTATTCCAAGCTATCCAAACATTCCGCTCATGAATTCAATTCAGTCAGGATTAGAGTGTTTTGCTCTTTGTTCTTTATTCGGCAAATATTTTGAAGCAGTGGCTTGTCAGTTTCTGACTCAGTGAAGTTCCTCGGTGCGGCCACTATCTGATTATTTTCTGCCTAATCGCTCGCGGGTGCGCTCAGTTCCCATAGATTTGTTCTTGCTGCGCACAAGGCTTGAAACATAGCTGTTTTGTACATTGTAATACCTTGTAGCAACTATATATTACAGCTAGTAACTCGCTTACTCTTGTAGACCGTCACGAAACATTCAGCTTCGACCATTCGTGCGCCATCGGTGTAGTCCGTCATTTGTTGTGCGTATACAGTGCGCATATATTCAAGTGTGCGCCCATTCACTTATTCTTGATACGTCGGCGATAGAGTGGGCGTAAGTTTTCCTGCCATTTGGGAAAGATGTCTATAGATAACGTGCGCGGAACTTACTATGACAGGAAGCGGTGCTACTCACTTTGTCATTGTTTAACGAGTGGTACTCACTTTTGCCGACGTTCTGGGGATGAAGCCCTTTCTTTGAAGGTTAGCGATACAAGGCTGGCGGATGAGCAAATTTCTGTATCCTCGAGAAAAGCCGTACATCACGTAGTGCCGGTAACACGTTTGGACAGTACAGCAGCGGTCCGCGAACTTGGCCACACAGATTCATCCCATTCCTTAACATGCCAGTCACTATTTTGCAGCCAACTACTGCACGCGTCTTCAATCCACATAATTAAATTTAGCATGATTGGAGCACAGTGTGTTTGCGAAAACTCAGTTGCATTTCCGACAGCTGATCGCACAGAAGCAAAGTAGAAGCGGTAATGGATTCGTATTTGTGCGCGGTCGCTGAGGAGAGGTATGGCGCGCCGCCGTGAGCGCCATCTCGTTTCTCTAAAACAAACTGCTCCGCGAAAAGGGTTAATAAATACGGGTCCACCGCCGGCCCCGGAAACTCCGCTGGTTTTTTGTCCACGCGAATTGCAGCGCCATCCATGAGATGGATGCGGAACCAAAATTGCTTTACCTTTCTTTTTCTTGTCAACCCTCTCTCAACTTTGTCGTTTCTCTCTCGCCTTCAACTATCGGCGGCGCGGCCCGCGCTCGTCGTCGGTCGTGCTGATAACGGCCAAAACGGCAGAATATTTTTTTCTGGCATTATACGGTCAGTTTTTCGCCTTCCGCGCTAGCAGTGTGGTCCGTGTGGTAACCTAGCGTTGCACGTTTGTTGGCTTTTTTTTCTGCCATGTCTGGCAGCTGTCGCTGTTCGTGTGTGGTTCAGTGGTGTACGAACACATCAAGACGAAGTGCGCCATGCGACATGAAATTCTACCGCATCCCTAAAGACAACAGGTGAGCACAGTGCTGTTTACTTCCCGGTTTTTATTTGTCATAGTAATTATGGGCAGTCGTACGTGGCTGTTCGGTGGTGAGGCAGCAGTTGGCTGATTTGAAAACACCACAACGATGCAGTAAATCGTTATGCCAACGAGCAGCGAACATAAAGCTCCTGATAAATATAGTACCACCTGTGCGTATCGCAAGCAACACGTGTGTAGGTGTGCGCTTTGCACTCATTTCTAGCTAATTGGTCGCCATCGTTTAAAAATGCGTTTCTGAGAATTAAGGTTGACATATCACAACTAGTACTCTCCCGCGACGCGAAACGAGCTCCGTTTTGTATGTTCCAACTGCGATGTTATAATTTATGATCTTCGCTGTTCTTCAGGATGGAAGCCTTTGTAACCTACGCTGGAAGGATGGACCTTATGGGTTTGCCCAGAGACAAGGTCAACAATCGCAGAATATGCTCGGCGCACTTCACGGAGGTGGATTTTATCGACCGAGCGAGAAGCAGGCCATGAGAAGCTATTCTGTGCATTGGCCACTAGATCAATTACAACATATGTTTTTTACATGTGCGTACATGAAACACCATCCGCGTTTTGTTCCATTCTATAGTGTGTTGCACTGTCTGCTCCAATTCTGGTTTTCGCAAACGAACACAATAAAGTGAGTTCAAAGGACTGTTGTGTTGTAGTGGAATTATTTTTTAAATATAATTTGTGCACATGCTTGCTTAATTGTAATAATGAACGGGACTGCGTGCATGAAAACTCAAAAAGAATCCACTGCGCACAAGCACGCAGCACGAATGCACGAATGGCACGGCCGGACAGGAGAGGAGCGCGGAGCGCGCGCTCGGTCCGGCAGTGCGTCTGATAACGCCTGCGAAAAAAAAGCGGGCCGCGGACAGCTAAAGAATAAAAAAAAAGAGCATTGCGCATGGCATGAGGGGAGGTTGAGGCGAGGCTTGCGAGGAGTAATAGGAAAGTCAAGAGGGAAAGGAGAAAGAGCGGAACAACGTTATCATAAAGAAAGAAAGAAAGTGCTATAGCAAAGGAGGAGGGTAAAAAAATCGCGCCGCTTTTCTTTCTTTTTTTAGCCACCGTAGTACCGTCATCCATCCGCTAGGGCCTAACTGAAGTGCGCCTTGGCGCTAGCGTCGACTCAGCGTCTGCTATAAAGAACCAATGGGAGGTATAGGAAGATTCACCCCCCTGTCCACCGCTCGTGCTGCCAGAGTCCGACGAACGCCGTAGGCGCGCTTGCTGTTTTCGCTGTTGCCGAGTTCGCTTTGCTTTAGGGGCACAAGTTTGCCCAATAAATTCTTATTTTAAGTTCATCGTCGACGCAGTGTTACTTTTTTGTCTACCTGTGTGCAGGCAGCTCACCGTTCACCTACGTGACAATATTTCATGCTGCATACTTTCGACATACCGATTGGTTTTCTATCCGCAGTGTGGAATCAGTTGGGGTGCCCTGCGCCCGACAAGATGCCGTACCTGCTGCGTACCACGCTGCAAGTCTTCGAGCAAACAACGGACGCCGGGCATATCGTTTCACGAGATACCAAGCGATCCGGAACTGCGAGCGAAATGGCTAAAGGTCATTTCTCGGGACGACTGGACACCGAATACGACGTCGTGTTACTCGACTGTATGTAGCCGACACTTCGGTTCCTCCGACTTCAAGGAGGGCTGCAAAATTCGCAAACTCAAGAAAGACGCTGTTCTCAGCATTTTCGAAGAGTATCCTGCGTACCTGCAGCCTCCGAAAAATAGAGAGAGAAGCGACGCGTCTGTGATAAAACGTGAGGCATCTGCGCCAGTGAACACACCACCGCCGAAACGAAGAGCAGTTGACAGCCAACTGGAGTCTCCTTCGCTTCCTCTCAATGACTTGCCGTGCGTCGACGTCGCCTCTCAAGAGTTATCAATGATGGATTGCTCCGCAACCGAACTGCCGCTACCTCTGGAAAACGGCGCAAGCGAGCGCTGCATCACTACGACCGTGCAGGTGGACAGAGCTGTGCAGGTGTCGTCATTATTCTCGGTTTCGGCAATGGACAAACGAAAGTGGAGACGTAAGGAGGGAGACTTGAACGCACGAATTGAGCGACTCAAGAACACCGTCGATAAGTACAAACAGGAACTGCAAAAGCTCAAGGAAGAATGCTATGTGTCTGCATTCCTGCAAGTTGTGGAGAAAGCGAAAGAGAAAGACCTGGCTGCTTCAATATTAGTGGAACAAGTTCAGAATTTCGCGAAGAAGAAACCAACGTGGTCTGAAGTGACAGTGTGCCATGCTGTGGTTTTGCATAACCTCTCGACTAGTGCATACGAACACGTAAGGAGCACAGATATTCTTCGGCTTCCCTGTCGAAGTACCCTCGAGCGCTTTATGGGCTCATCACGTGGAGAAGTTGGCATGACCGAACTCGTGAAGCAAAGGCTGTCTGCAGAAGTCGCTTCTCATCCCTCGTTGCATGCGAGGGGATGCTCTTTAATTGTAGACGAAATGCGCGTCAAACAACGGCTACTGTATCACAAGCAAAGAGATGCCTTCATCGGCGAAGTGGACTATGGTGTGAACTTCCCCAAAGAAACAACAAATGAGCCTGTGCTGGCCAACTCACTCTTGTGTTTCGTCCTTAACGGCCTTTCAGTTTCGTTCAAATACCCGTGGCGTACTTTTTCGCGAGAAACTGCACTGGTCGTGAGCTGCACATGCTCATGAGACACGTTCTGAAGGAAGTTGAAGAAATGGGATTTTTCGTCGTGCGCATTGTCACAGACAACCACAAGATCAATGTCTTGGCTATGCAACTTCTGTGCAACGGAAGCCTCAAGCATTGCATTGACCACCCTGGCAAACCGAATCGAAAGTTCTTTCTTGCATTCGATCAGTGCCACCTGATCAAAAACGTGCGATCACAGTTTTTGTCCCGTGACATCGGAAAAGGCGGCGAAATATCAGCGAACCACTTGAAGAGCCTCTACAGAATGCAGCAAGGCAGCCTTGTAAAGCCAGTACGATTTTTGACGAGAAAGCACGTATTCCCTACGAATATGGAAAGAAATGAACGTGCAGAGAGCAGTGCAAGTTTTTTCTCCTTCCGTGACAGCTGCTATGAAGCTCTTGCAAGAGCAGGCGGGCCACACGTGCGACGCAAGCTTCGCGGGTGTTGGACCGACGGTGCAATTTACGGACACCGTGCACCGCTGGCTCGTGCTCATGGACGTGAGTAATTGTACCCAGCACATACATCAGAAGAATGCTGACTGCAAGCAGTTTGAATCTGCAGGCGGTGAACGACTAATCTGGCTGGAGACAAGCTTCCTCGACTACCTGGCCGATCTCAAAAGTCAGTGCCTGGCAAAGAACTTTCTAACCAAAGAAACTTATGAGGGTCTTGTGATCACAACTCGTTCGAACGTTGAGTGCATTAGATATGTTCTTGAAGAGATGTCTTTTCGCTTCGTTTTGACGAATAAAATGTCATCGGACCCAATCGAGTCGTTCTTTGGCTGGCTCAGGAAATAAGCAGGATCAAATGACCAAATCGACGTCCGCGCCGTGCTCACAGGCATTGAGAAAACCCTCAAGACCGGTATCGCATCGGCGTCGAGTACAAGCAACATAATGGCAGCAGAAGAGAGTGATTGCTTGTCAACGCTGCCGCAACAGAAAAACACAAGGGAGCAAACCAGCGAGGAATTCCCTGCAGATGCACGTAGAGAGCTCATAGAGCGACTAAACCGTGTAAGCCTCTACTTCCCACTCCAGATGTGGCCGCATTGGCTATGGTTGGTGGCTACCTCGCAAGAGCCGTACGAGAAAACTTCGAATGTGTGTAGTGCTTCGCGCTCTTAACAAAGCCAAACGCCTCGACACCATCGGACTCGCTCATTACACACCAAGACCGCGGTGGACTTCTTTACCCGTCCGCACAACTTCTAGATGTTCTCTACGCACTACAGAAGTTCGTAGAAGTTCTTGTAGCAAGAAGAAGGCGTATGCATCACCCTCTAAAGGAGGCTGTGAACAATGCTACCGATATCCTCCGCGAGCACAAAGCTTTGATGTGTTCGAAGCCAGGGCACCAAGAGAATTTGCTCAAATTGTTGCTTACGAAGTTCTTTCGCCCAATATTCATCAATTTCGCTCTGAAAGCGACAGACAAACAAGACGTCGCAACGTGTTCGCAATAAAGCCACTGTCACGAAAGACCCTGAAAGTGTGAGCTTCATCTCACAGCTGGGGGCCTAAGTGTAAGGTGCAGTTTTCACAATATGTCTCGTGTTGCTTGCTTTCAATGTACTGTGGGGATTGAAAGAAACGCGAACAGTGCGGCACCTACATTCTCTGATATTTCGCATTTCTTTTCGAGTGGTTGCAGCCTGCATGATAACTAGAAAGCACCAGAATAAAACTATTCTACCATCTTTTTATTTCCACCAGGGTCACAGCAGGATGAAAACATCGCGCCGCACTGTTTGCGTTTCTTGCCATCACCCCTGTACATCATGAACAAACACGAGTGCAACCTGCGCATTTATTTCACAGCTCCATCTCTAATACGAGCGCAAGTTTCTCTCCACAAGCACGCGCGCAACAAAGTAGTCGCGTCGTCTGCTCTGGGTATGGGGCGGCAGCGTGGCGTGGTGGCGAGCGCATGAACTAGAAGGTACGGGCGGAGCGCCTTGCTCTGCTCGCCACTCGGCGGGCATTAAAAAATATAGGAGGCTATGGATTAGCATTATGATACATCGTACCAGCGCTCAAATAAACACGGACGAGAAGAGAAAGACGTCGTTCGTGTTGGCGTTCGTGCGTTCCGGCGTTCGTGTTGTCTTTCTCTTCTCGTTCTTGTTTATTTGTGCGCTGGTACGATGTTTATTTATAGCCATATAGCAAGGTGTGGTATATAAGTATACCTAAATATATACCGACATTTTTGCTCACGGAAAACTCCGTCGACGGCGACACCGACACCGCACTTTCTGCAACACTCTGTGGCCCTTAACGCTGCCGCGTTAAAACAGAAGTTAGAAGAGGTCCAAAGAGCCATCACCCGACGAGCAAGACGGCACGGGGAAGCCAGTGGGGCCCTTATCTAGGGGCTCCACCCATTGAGTGTTTTACTCATCAATTAAGTTGTTGTTGTTCTTCTTCTTGGGTGACCGGCGATAGTCATGCTGGCAGCACAAATCAGAATACGGTACAGAGCCATTAGAACTTGATACAGAGCCACCTTCCTTAAAAAAATACAAATGGTGTTTTACATGCCAAAACCAGAATCTGATTATCAGGCACGCCGTAGTGGGGGGGACTCCGCATTAATTTCGACCACTTGTGTTTCTTTAACGTGCATCCAATGCACCGTACAGGCGCGTTTTTGGATGTAGCCCCCACCGAAATGCGGCCGCAACGGCCGGGATTTGATCCCGCGTCTTCGTGCTTGGCAGCGCAACTTCAAAGCCACTAAGCAACCACGGCGGGTCCACCTTCGTTTAGACGACGGCGAAGGCCATAGCTCATAACAGAGCAATGAGCCCCATTGTCGACTAATTTGGATGTGGTCACGCCTTCAACTTCAACGTCGAGTATGCATCGTCGAATCGGTAGAGTGACTAGAGGGCTTTTAGATTCAGTAGTGAATGCAGTGCTACCTCCGGGCTCTGCATCGCCTGACTTTCCGGAGCCGCTGCTGATCGGTGACGGCCGGCGTCGAGGTGGTGGCGAACGGGTGCACGAGCGCGGAAAGGTTGCGAACGTGACTGGTAAACTCTCGGTAACAGCAAACTGCCTGACGATGTCATGGCATCGTCGGAATTGGGTGGATGTGTCGCAGAAAATTGCTCGAAACTGTTGTAGCAGCGGTTTCTACAATAGCGGACAACGTGACCGACGCGGCAGCAGGTAAAGCAGATAGCCAATCATCCTCAGTTCTCAAGTCACCCGGGTTCCGAGAGCACGAAGCGAACCGTTGTTGATAATGAGCGAACCATGTTCACGGCACAGAAGCAGACGTGGGACTGGCGATGGTGCAAGCAGCCTGAACAACATTGAGATTTGCGAGTTCGTTTGGCACGATGTCTTGCACGAGTGAAACCGCTGCCGTGTTCGAGTCGCTGGCGTTGAGGCTGGTACACATGTTAGCAGAAGCCTTTGCTTCAATTTCACGGAGGATAATTCTGGTAAATTGTGTGTAAGGTGGCGAAAGGTGAAACAGTGGGCGATCTTCGCACTGAAGATGTCGCGGTGGTGTTAGGAAAGCCGGTACAATAGACAGCATTAGTAGAGCGTTGCTTAAGCTCCGCTCTGCTTACATGTCATGCGCACCGGTGACTGCATGAACTGCGTTAATTTCACTTATTTTAGGTTTTAGTGCACAAAAGACGCAGGGACAGTTTAGACAAACATAGACTGGCCACGGCCGCTGGATTAAAAAAATCACCGCATATCCACGACGTGAATGATGATGACTGGGCGAAGCACCGGGGGATCATTCGGGTATACCAGAGCTACGGACGAGATAGAGAGTGCGCATGGGGAATGAATGCCCTTGTGCACCGCAGCGCCCTTAGCTACGGATGAGAAAGAGATCTAGCGCGCGCCGGGAACGAACGCCCTTGTGCACCGCAATGCCCCTAGCTGCGGATGAGAGAGAGAGCGCGCGCCTGGAATGAACGCGCTTGTGCACCGCAGCGCCCCTAGCTACGGACGAGAGAGAGAGAGAGAGAGCGTCGGGAACGAGAGAGAAAGAGAAACGAATACCCTTGTAAAACCCCTCAATAAAACAAAAGTAGCGCCATGTTTTGAAGATCACCGCTATCCTCCTCTCCTGCCCGTTCTGGCGGCGCTCGGCCCTCCAATTGGCCGAATAATGTCACGTGCTCTCGCGCGCTTATTTTCTTGCTTGTTTTTTGCTCCCGCCGCCATCGCGGGGCCAGACCATTGCGAGCGGTGTATGGAGGCACCACGCATCGCGTCTCCATTGCGCTTTTAAGGCGTAGTGTTTGCGATGCCATGTATCCTAGCATTCGGGTGCAGAACACGCGAATCAGACGGCAAGCGACTCTTCCGGATTCCATTTGCGAAGCGAGACGCGGCGCAGAGGAAGGTCTGGCTTCAAAGAATCAGCCCGGCTGATTTCAACCCAACACTATGGTCCCGGCTGTGTGAGGTAAGCGAGCGATTCTTCAATGATCCCTAATCTCACATGCTGCCACTTGCTGTGTGAGGCTTCGTTAGTTTTTCTTCCTCCTAAATGCCGCATTGTTCGCGCTGCATGTTCGCGCTGCATTTGAAACTTTCGTGGCCGGATTTCATCATGTCTTCAAACGCATGTGGTTTTTGTTGACTCGGTTATACAATCCATGGCTTTGTGTTTGGGTGGCCTGAATGTATGCGAACGGCACGTTTTGAGTGTATCGCAGTATGTTACGAAGCGGCGACGGTACGTAAGGAAAAATGGGCGCTTACCTGCGGAAAGACGAACGTTTTAGGGCTATAATTAGTTAGGGCGACTTTGCGCCTTCAGCAAAAACTCAACTCGGTGGTCGGCTATCTTGCCGCTATCAGCTCTCTGCGATGTCGCATTAGCAGATACGAGGAGATTAAACGCGACGTCATGACATGTCAACAAAGGAAGCCATTGGCCTCCTTTGAGGGGCATTGCTGCGTTTTTGAGTTGTATGCGAATGTAAATGTGGAAACAGCGTAAAGTATGCATAGCGCAAGGGCACCTGAATGCTGTCATGTCCTCTGCCAAACGCTCATACGCATGGATAAAAAGAATATTCGCTCCACATTTGATATAACCGGGGATCATTATTGTGACAGCTTGCTCCTTCGCTTTATATGACAGAATTATTGCGGGTGCATTAATTCAGTTATTCAATATTGGAAAACGAACAATCCCCCGGAAGAACTGCTAGCAACGCTAACACATTGCAACGCCCTTGATTATAGAGTTAACTCATTCCTTCGTGGCTTTGTCAGTGGCCAGGACAAACCTGGATGTTAACTAATCGTTTCTGCTCTGCATTTGATAAGATAGTAGATACAATACGCAGGGCAGAATTTCTCGGACCCGCGCGCAGCACATGCAAGCGGCAATATGATGCCCAAAAGCAGCCTCGCATACACCTGTAAGATGACCGCTGCCGCGCTACTCAAATACGCAAAAAAATATAAAAAAATGTGTGGAGTAGTGTAAAGCTTCCTCCAAGCGAGCGAAGCTACTAGCCTCCTTATCGACGGACCACTTCCGCCGAATGATCGGTCAATGAAACCTGTAAGACAACTGCATATATACAGCTGGTGGATCATTCACTCCCGCAGCGTAGTCATTGTTAGAGGCCCGCTGTGCACGTTAGCCGCTGTCCAACGAGGGACTGGAGCTACTGAAACGCGGAGATGAACCAACGCCGAGGTCGCGCGTGGCATGGCTCAGTTAAAGCCCGACTTAGAGGCTTTAGACTCACTGTATCACCGATAATAGTACAGCCATATAAGCGCAATGGCATTTATGCGTCCTGTCGTTGTTTCGGCAGCCAGTCATAATATAACGCGAAAAATTCCGATCAAAATACGACTTCAAGAGCGCGAGCGACACGTAGCCACAGCGTTTCATTTGGAAAGTGTCTGCTAGTTCAGCCCCGCGTAGAGGGAGCCACGGTCGACAGAAGAGAGAGTGAAAGCCGGCGCAGGCGGAGGAGAGAGGAGATGGCGCTACTTTTATTTTATTGAGGGGCTTTACGCCCTTGTGCACCGCAGCGCCCCTAGCTACGTACGAGAGAGAGAGAGAGCGTCGGGAACGAGAGAGAAAGAGGAAGAGAGCACAGCTGCGCCTCTAGCGGGAGCGGCGAGTATTAGCGTGGCTACGACGGAGCGACGAGGGACAAGGCTCAACCCTAAGGAGCTTCGCCCCTAAAAGGTCGCGATAGCGTTATTGGACACCGTTGACGCCGACACCGACACCGTATTTTCTGCGACATGCGGCCCGATCAAAATTTCGAAACGCTCGGTTTTCAACATTCCTCTCAATGTTGCCTAGAACCAAAATACAGCTAAGCACCATCAGAAGTGTAGGACGCTTAAGCTTCGCCCTTAAGAGTGGAACGCGATAGCATTCAAAGACCCCTGGCTACTTATCAGGCTGTTTTTCTCGTATATTCAAATCACAATCTGACGCTATCACGTCTGTAGGTTGTGGTTAATTCGTACTATACGATTTTTCTGACGGATTTAACTTTGAGAAAGTCAATTTTTGTTCACTAACGCCTTGCGCCATGCGAACGGCCCGCCCAGTCGGTGTGGTGTGGGATGATGTGGTTCGGCAAGATGATTAACGCGATAGCGTTAGGGCCCCGTGTCGCAGAAAATCCGGCGTCGGCGCCAGCGACCGCGGCCGAGAAAATCAACCCCAAGCACGCAGGCCTTCAGCATATATTCAGGTATATGTATATGCCACGCCTTGCTATATGACGTGCGGCATATTCGGGTTATATTGCCACACCATTCTATCACTAATGTTGCTCATACCTCGCATTACATTCTTGACAAAGCTATACTTCAGAATTTTGAGAATGGCAATCCACAAACAAATGTCACGAAACAGAACACCCACAGCGCATGCCTTTTATGTTAACTCTTCCCAGACTGAAATATTTAAAATGTGAAACAAAAACGCAAACCTGAAAATGATGGATTTTTTTTGGCGCGGTTATGCACTACGTCTGGGATGGGCCCACGCAAGAGTTTCCACCAGAAAGCTAACCTTCGTGCATAGCGTTCGCCCCCAGTGTTTCCCGGTAACCATTACGGTTGCATAAGCTGCAGTTTTCAGGAAGCCTGAGAAGCAGTCAGGGATCTCTGAATGCTATCGCGTTCCACTCTTAAAAGCGAAGCTTACGCGCCTTCCAAGCTTTTTACACCAGACGCCGATGCCTAATGCCGACACTGACACCGACGCCGGAATTTCTGCAACATGGGGCCCTTAACGCTGTCGCATTAAAACGGCAAGACGCACCCCAACGCTCCGCTCAACCTTCGTTCGTTCGTAAAACTTTATTGACAATAAGGATCAAAGGGTCACTAAGCGGGCAGGAGCCCGCAGGTCCTGGCCGCCTCCTCAGCCCGCTGGACAACCAGATGTTGTTGGTCTGGGTCCGAGCTGAGCAGAGCCACCTCCCAATCCTCGCTATTTAAAATTGCAAGCTTTCGCGGCGGTGGGTTGGCCGGGCACGCCCATATCACATGACTAATGTCCGCTGGTATCATGGAGGAAGGAAACAAAACAGGAGAGGCCCTGACGTCACTTTTTTGAAGCCGGAAGTGCAGCCATGTTGGTGTGCCACCTCTATTTGCGCCTCCAATCAGGGGTTCTGCAGCTCGCCGGAGCAGATGGGCGCGAACTTTGAACTTGCATTGTTACGAGCCGCCGGAAGTGTGTGCTCCTGACGCGCGTCAAAACAAAGCATACAAAACTTCTGTAGCAGTTTTAGGGAAACAGACGCGCTCCTGTGTTTTTTCCGTGGCATGTTGAAGAAGACAACGAAGACCCGCGTCGTGATTGCTTGAGTGTATCTGTTGCTGGCCGACACTCACACTCAGACGTAAAACACAACTTTCAAGCTTACACACCACACTCCAAAGTCAGCTTTTCTCGCGAACAAAAGGTGCTGCGGGAAAGACACCGGCGGAAAAAATCTTATCTCACTTTTCAGAGACCGAGAGCAGCAGCGAAAGCTTCAGGAGCTCGGTTGCCATGGCAACGTTGACATTTGGGGTACCCGTCCCAGTGCTCCTTTGCGAAAAACAGCACGTGACTTCCGCCACACCTTCTCCAATACGTTCGTGCTGGCCAGGGCCTCTCCTGGGGTTTCCTTCCTCCATGGCTGGTATGTTGTGGCACCAGGGGCAGACTTCAGACACGGCCTCTGGATTAAAAAAAAGGTGCGGCCCGTTGCGTGGCGCCGAAACGGCGTCTCGGGCCTAGTTCTTCTCGGGCCCGCTCTGGCGCCACTGCTCGGGTACAGCGTTTACGGAGAAGCGTTTCAACAGCCGCGTTTGTACGTGCGACAATGACACTAATCAGGCCGTAAATAACGCGTTTTATAGTTTCACATTACAGGTTGAATATCAAAGTCCTTATTATAAGTGCCGATTACCCCACATATGTGATAAGTCTGCCCTAGGAGTGCCAATCTTTTGTAGAGTGAGCCTCAATGCTTTCCATGGAGGCTGCCCTCTCGACTCACATGAAATAAAAATAAGTGCTCTATTACGAATAATAGCGAGTGTATTTACGTGTTTCTTCAAGACGACTTCAAAACGATGGATCGCGTTTGTTTACAAGATGATGAATGCGAAGGTATCGCTCAGCGAAAACAGTCTTGTCTTGTTTCCCAAACTTTGGTGCATACCCACTGCGGGGGATTGGCCAAGAAGCAGGCGGTTTCTACTATGTTTATAAAAAAATTTAACAAAAACCTAATTTGAGATTTATTCTTAATTTTGAGGTAAAGCATTTTCGTCATAAAGAAGTGAAATAATAGGAATAATTCATAATTGAAGAGAAGAACGAAGCTGGGCTGGATCGGGTGCGGCGCCGTGGACTGTTTTTTCAAGGCGCCGCACCCGATCCAGCCCAGCTTCGTTCTTCTCTTCAACCGAACTCCGCTCGCACGTTTCAATATTCTCTCTGCGCTGGTAGTGGCACGGCCACTATGTAGGTAGGTAGTCGGAAGAATCTTCACCCGTTTTTATAGGGGCAAGACTGCGGGCCACTCCCATGTTGGGACGGGAAGACCAAGCCTGACCGCCGCATCGTGGGCCTTCTGGACAGCCCGGAGTACATCAATCCATTCATGGCTCTTTTTACCTAAAAAAAAGGTGCGGCCTGCTACGTCACGTCGCTGTCAGTTGGCGACGCGTGTCGGCTGAGTTAACAGTTGCGGCCGCTGTTATTCCTTGGCTCGAAAAAAAAAATTTCCTAGGCTGCGCGTTCTTTTCTTTTTTTGCATGTACGGCGGATCACCGGGAAACACAGTTGGGACCGCAGTAGGATGCAAAAGCCTAAGCTTCGTTTTCTTTTTCTAGTCATTCTCTGTAAAATGTAATGAACATACCAACGACCTGTCGCTTGGCTGCCACTTGCTTCCTTTCCCTGACGGCCCTTGGCGAGAAATATTCTTCAGCCACGCTTCCAGACGCTATAGATCGCAGGGGAATTCGTGGTACTTCACAGTAGCGTATCTTCTCGCGTTCGAGTTGCACAGTGGCACACAACAGCTTCGCGGCATCACACCGCTAGAAAAAAATTCGTGACGCCACAACATTCATATGGGCGACGGATTACCAGCGAAGCTGTTTAGGTTGCATCCATGGGCTGCATAAATTATGCAATCATACATTTTTTTCATACGGCACCACACTACGCCTCCCGTGCATCTGCCGCAACCACTGCTACAGCCACGCCGACAACTCCGACGCGCTTGCCGTTATAACTAAAGTCCCTAGATAGTTTAGGGGCGAAGCTCCTTAGGGTGTGGGTCTGTCCCTCCTCTGTAGTATGTAGTTGTAGTAGTAGTAGTCGTCGTCGTAGTAGTAGTAGGTAGCCACGTCTACTTTTATGAAAAAAAAATTCCGGAAGTTGTGTCGGTAGAGCGGAATCGAACCAGGGACCCCTCGCTTCCGAACGCGCGGCGCTAACCACTACGCCATGAAGCTTTTTTTTTCTTTATTGCCGGGCTTCGACACAGTACGACATGAAGCGCTTTTTTTATTGCGATAGAAATTATATGGACACTTCTACCGGATTTCTGCCGTCGCCGTCGCCGTGAGGTTCCCTATAGATAAAATCTTCGCCGCTCGCCGTATGCCCGAGCGGAAGCGTGCGGGGACGCGCGCTATCACGGAGAGCGAAGGCACTCAATCACCCACGCGCAAGCAAGGAAGCGGGAAGCCAGCGCCGGAGGGAGCGCGGGGGGGGGGGGGCGCACTTCTACGCTGCCAACAACCGCGCTCGTCGCTCGTCCGCACCGTCTCTTATCTCCACACGGCTCTGACCTTTATGCGCCGTGCATTCGCCGCTCAGTTTCCGTTGAAGCGATAGACCGCACGTACCTTCGCCCGCTGCTGCGGCATAATATATATATGCGCTTGCTGCCAGTGTTTTGACAGTCGTTGTCTGCAGTCATTCAGTGTGATCTATTCATGTTTGTTTGTGCGCGCTCACATCACGCTTGTTCAATCAGTTAGTAATAGTCGGGCCACATTTTCCAACGCACGGTACTCATGCAATGCTGCCCGGGTCGGCAGTGCAGCGCTACAGGTGTGTCCCTTCGCACGCGCTGCCCACGGGAAGCGCTTCTCATCAACACCACCGTTTCACACGCGCCTCCTCGTGGTCATCGAGTCTCTCTTCATGTCGGTCTACTTACGCCGCAGCACACCTGCTTACTTAATCAGCTCATGTTACTACAATTCATATTGCTACCAAAGCCGCTCACCTTACTTCGGATGACATTGCTGTGTTGCTATCGCATTCATTGCTTCGCCCTTAGGGCGAAACTGTGACATTTTTTTCTTTATTACATGGGAGCAGACTCTTCAGCAACACAAGAAACAAGGCGCTACAGGTACATATTCAAAAGTCAGGCAAGCATGTGCACGCGTCCAATAAAGGCATCCAGTCCGGCGCCGTTTCTTGAGCAGCGTACACACTACGAACGTAGGCAGCAGATTCCCGAAAAAACGACCGAGTGCTTCGCGGTGGTTCAACGTGCCTGTCACACATTCTACTGCGCCAAAGATTATACAGACCAAGTACTATGAACATGTCATATGGTGGGTCACAGGAATCTTTAAAAGGTAAGAAACGAATTGTGTATGGTGTGATGTCTAAATCTTTTTTAAGTGTTCTTTGGAGAATGTCCCAGAAGAACACGGCATCCCTACAATCGACAAAACAGTGATCAATCGTTTCAGCATGTGGACACAAACGGCAGTTTGTAGACCACGGCACGAAACAGCCCCTTTTTCTGACCAGGTTTTGACCGGAAGGATTGCCGAATGTAAATTAAAGAAGAAAGTTTTGATCCCTGGAGGAATGATCATTCGACGGACACGCTTGAGTACATCTAAGTAGCAACATTCCAAATAAGGCGCACGATAATGGGGAACAGGAACAATGTGTCTATCAGTGCAGCAGAAATTTCTTTACGGGATGCAGTGAAAATATATTCCAAGCTAAAGCGAGCTTTAAGAAACTACGCCATGAAGCGCACATGAAGCGCACATGGACACACGCACCACGATGACAATAAATACCCAACATTAACGAACGACTGCGCGTTTCTAACGCGTTTGTGCTAGCGTGTTACGGCCCGTGTAAGAAGCTGGTGTAAGACGCTGTGGCCTCTCCGCCTTATCCCCGTATTCATAAACGCTCCTCGACTTGAACTTGACTTGCCACAGCCTTGGGCAGCGCGTTCGAAACGCGTTGAAGGCGGCGGCAAGTCAAGTTCAAGTCGAGGAGCGTTTATGAATACGGGGGTTATACTCTCTCAGCAGTCATGTGATGGCGTCGGCAAACGCGGTGCACGTTCCGGCATGTGTAAACCGCTGCGTAAGACGCTGTGGCCTCTCCCCCTTACTAGAGAGTACTGCACGTTTCAAACGCGTTTGTGCGAGCGTCCCCTTAAGCGGGAGATGGTGCAATTATAATGAAGGCCGCTGTTATAAAATAGGAATGACGTCACATATGGCGCGTGTCATTGGTGGAAGTCAATCGTTCGATTTAGTGCGGCGAGACTGGGCGAATTACACGGAAGATTCACGGTTTACCGATGATTAAGGCGCATTATAGTGAGCAGCGTTTCTGTGCGCGTTTATCCTTTTCTCTTTTCCTTGTGCAAATGATTTTCTTCGGTCGGCGCGAGCGCAGCTAGAAACGCGGCAGGCGTCGTATTGCGCGACCGCAATACAACGCGGCAGGCGTCGCCGTAAAGACTACTTTCGCGTTCGACCTTGACAGTGCAGTACTAAGCCGCGTTTGGGTTCGTATTTGACTATCTGGCCCCATGCCTGAGACTTATGTTTGACGCATGCGGCGCAGAGGCGGCCGTTCACGGTCGGATGCTATCTACGCGGATACGCCTATTCAGGAGGTTAGGAAGAACATGGCTGCCGACGGAGGTAGATGCCGCTGCCTACTTAAAAGAGAGCAGAACATCTAGGGACTTTAGTTATAACCACAGAAGCGCAGGAAACGTGCACAGGCGCCGTCGCCACACTTTTTCCCCTTCTCCCCCTACTCGTCTCCATTGCTGCAGCTCTGTCGCCGCACATTGCCCCCCTCCCCTCACGAACGCGCGTGACGTTATAACCGCAGAAGCGCAGGCCACGTGCACGATCGTCTCCTTTCCTGTCCAATCGTACCGTCTGCATTCATGACCGCGAACGCAAGCCGCCCAGGGTACCGCCTCTGGGAGCACATGCGGGGGTTGCGGAATGGGGCTTAGCGGTAAACGGCGTCGCTGTAAAACCGCAATATATTGTCACTCAGCCGTGCAATGCCTGCACAACTGAGCCGATTCACCGGGTACCGCTTGTAGCCGTTGTCGCAGTTTCACCTGAAAGGCGAAGCATCAATTGCGATAGCAAATTTGTAGAGAGCTATACGGAGTAATGATAGTAGCTTTATCAGCTGTATAAACTTGGACATGCAGCAGCACCGGCAACACGCAGAACTGTTGTCAACACCGTCGGCGTTTCGCCCGCGTTCGCACAAAATGCGTGCGGCGTTGGTGACTGTTGCCGGAGCCTCTGATATAAATAGCCACTTGGTGCCGCAGCTAAACGTCGCCTCCCTCCCTTCCCTCCCCCCCCCCCCCCCACGGCCTTTTGCGCGTCGGAAGAAGGCGCGTTTGCTCTACATATATGGTGATTGTAAAGGAGGAAAGAGACGCCTACTTCTGCAGCCCTTAAGGGAGCACGGCGCAGAACGCGCGTTTGTTCTCCGCCGTGGGTTCGCTTTTCGTGAAAGCGCACGTTCCTCGCGCCCTTTCACTCGCACATACAGCGTTCGACGCGCGGCGACGATTTCATCTCCATTGACGTCATACGGAACCTCACGGCGACGGCGACGACGACGGCGACGCCGACGGCACAAATCTGCTTTGGAGTGTCCATATAATTGCTATCCCAATAAAACCGGTTGCCACACACGCGCACACCAAAGAACCGTAGTCAAGCACAAGAAACATGAGGCAAGCTGCTCACACACACGATCACACAAAAAAAGCACACGAGAATGCGCACGAAAATGGACATCAACACGCATAAATCCTCAGGCAACCACATTGTAGCATGAACCGGCGTCTGCCTTGCGTACCGTAGCAGTGGCGCCCTCACCAAAAACAGCGGCCGCCACTGTCAACTTAGCCGAGACGCACTCGCCCATTGACGGTGACGCGACGCAGCAGGCCGCAACTTTTTTTTATTGCGATAGCAATTATATGGACACTCAAAAGCAGATTTCTGCCGTCGGCGTCGCCGTCGCCGTCGCCGTGAGGTTCCGTATGACGTCAATGGAGATGAAATCGTCGCCGCGCGCCCAACGCTGTATGTGCGAGTGAAAGGGCGCGAGGGACGCGCGCTTTCACGGGGAGTGAACGCACGGCGGAGAACAAACGCGCGTTCTGCGCTGTGCGCTGGGCTGCAGAAGTAGGCGTCTCTTTCCTCCTCTACAATCACCATATATGTAGAGTAAACGTACCTTCTTCCGACGCGCGAGAGGCCGTGGGGGAGGGGAGGGAGGGGGAGGGAAGGGAGGCGATAAAGCCCCTCAATGAAGAAAAGTAGCGCCATCTCCTCTCTCCTCCTCCTGCGCTGGCGTTCACTCTCTCTCTGTCGACCGTGGCTCCCCCTACGCGGTGCCGAACTAGCAGACGCTCTCCGAATGAAACGCTGTGGCTACGTGTCGCTCGCGCTCTTGAACTCGTATTTTGATCGGAATTTTTCGCGTTATGTTATGACTGGCTGCCGAAACAACGAGAGGACGCATAAATTCCGTTGCGCTTAGATGGCTGTACTATTAGCGGTGATACAGTGAGCATAAAGCCTCTAAGTCGGGCTTTAACTGAGCCATGCCACGCGCGACCTCGGCGTTGGTTCATCTCCGCGTTTCAGTAGCTCCAGTGCCTCGTTGGCCAGCGGCTAACGTGCACAGCGGGCCTCTAACAATGACTACGCTTCGGGAGTGAATGATCCACCAGCTGTATATATGCAGTTGTCTTACAGGTTTCACTGACTAGTGAGCTACCGATCATTCGGCGGAAGCGGTCCGTCGATAATGAGGCTAGTGGCTTCGTTCGCTTGCAGGAAGCCTTATACTACTCCACACATTTCTTCTTCTTTTTTTTTGCGGACTTGAGTAGCGCGGCAGCGGTCATCTTACAGGTGTATGCGAGTCTGCTTTTGCGGATCATACTGCCGCTTGCATGTGCTGCGCGCGGGTCCGAGAAATTCTAC
Organism: Dermacentor silvarum; assembly: GCF_013339745.2. Taxonomy (NCBI): domain Eukaryota; kingdom Metazoa; phylum Arthropoda; class Arachnida; order Ixodida; family Ixodidae; genus Dermacentor; species Dermacentor silvarum. The sequence goes on from NC_051157.2 coordinate 214,266,954, forward strand.
CCTGCGTATTGTATCTACTATCTTATCAAATGCAGAGCAGAAACGATGAGTTAACAATCAGGTTTGTCGCGAACAGTGCGGCACTTAGGTGGGAGAAAAACTAACGAAGCCTCACACAGCAAGTGGCAGCATGTAAGATTAGGAATCATTGAAGAATCGCTCGCTTACCTCACACAGCCGGGACCATTGTGTTGGGTTGAAATCAGGGGCGCGATCTTGTACGCGTTCCAAAATGGAACGGAACGCCTCCGTTCCATTTTGGAACGCGTACAAGATCGCGCCCCAGCGCGGCTGATTCTTTGAATGCGCCGCGTCTCGCTTCGCTGATGGAATCCGGAAGAGTCGCTTGCCGTCTGTTTCGCGTGTTCTGCACCCGAATGCCGAGCAACACGGCATCGCGAACAGTACGCCTTAAAAGCGCAAAGGAGACACAATGCGTGGTGCCTCCATACACGGCTCGCAATGATCTGGCACCGCGATGGCGGCGGGAGCAAAAAACAAGCAAGAAAAGAAGCGCGCGAGAGCACGTGACAGCATTCGGCCAATCGGAGGGCCGAGCGCCGAGAGAACGGGCAGGAGAGGGGGAAAGCGGCAATCTTCAAAGGATGTCGCTACTTTTTTTTATTGAGGGGCTTTAGGAGGCGACGTTTAGCTGCGGCACCAAGTGCCGATTTATATCAGAGGTTCCGGCAACAGTCACCAACGCTGCACGCATTTTGAGCGAACGCGGGCAAAACGCCGACGGCGTCGACAACAGTTCTGCGTGTTGCCGGTGCTGCTGGCATGCCCAAGTTTATACAGCTGATAAAGCTGCTATCATTACTCCGTATGTCTTAATTACTGTCTATCATTACTCCGTAGCTGTCTTCAAATTTGCTATCGCAATTGATGCTTCGCCTTTCAGGTGAAACTCGACAACTTTTTTTATCCAGCGGCCGTGCTTCAGAGTACAACGCAGGATAAATCCTAGAGTATAAATTTAAGTTGGCGAAGGTACCCGTTTGCAATCTCCGCCAAGTGACTTCGTATCCTTAGAGATTTGTCGCCTGCAGGCCATAGCTTCCGGCTCAGGCGATAGTAGGTGGTCATCTCCTGGAAGGTGACCATCCGATACCTCACCGATGCCAGGTCATCGTGGCCTGCAGCGCGGTCGGTAAAATCTCGCGTGATGTAGTGGGCCACTTAATTCCAGGCAGTGAGGAATGCGCCGGGGCTCAGATGAACATGACGGGGCGCCGATATGAGTTTCGTTTCAGGATGTCATAAGCTTCGGGGGAGATACGCCTTTGGAGAATTACGAACCGCTGACTTAGAGTCGCTGATTATAATCTTGCAGTTGGAAGCGGTGATGGCGAGGGAGATGGCTGCCTCCTCCGCACACTCAGTGTTGTGGGTTTGAATTGTGCCTCTGGATGTGATAGCACCTCGGTAGTCTACCACGGCCACGGCGTCTGCACTACGGGCTTTATATGGCGATGCATCTACATAGACTACATCTGCGTTATTACAATATTGCTTGTGGAGTGCTTGGGCCCTGGCTAGCCTGCGCTCCTCATGGTGAATAGGGTGTATATATTTTCGGTAAGGGCGAATGTCCTTACCGTATAGCTCACGAATGTCCTTCCAGTATAGAGGGTCTATGCTTATTTTGGGGCACATCAATGTCTCGTACTGTATTCCAGCTTTTTGCAGTATTGTTCTACTTGGAGCGGATTGGGAGAGGCGCTCATACTGGTTTATGCGGTGAGCGTCGACGAGTTCATCGAGGGTGTTGTGCACCCCTAGTGCAAGGAGTTTCTCGGTTGATGTATATACAGAAGGGCAGCCTTCTACGTCTTCGTTAATACTCTACCTTGTTCTTTTGCACGCGTCGTAGGTTAAGGTAAGAGATTGTGTATAATATACGGCTTATGATAACGGCCTGCACCAACCTAATGTGCTCAGCCCCCTTTATCTCTGAATGGTTATTAGAAATTCTGCGCAGTAAGCGCAGTGTTTGCTGTACCTGCGTGTCGACTTTGTTTATGGTCTCGGTATTTAATCCGTTCTCTTGAATTAAGTAACCCAAAACCTGATGGTTTTCACCTGTGGGATTGATTGTGTCTCCGCCAAGATTTTGATCTGGAAGGGGGGGGGGGGCACTGTGCTGTCTCTGTACCTGAATGGGACCGCGTAGCAGAACAACCTCTGATTTTTGCGGGGAACACGTCAGTCCGCACATTTGTGCGCACACTTGCGTCCGTATGACTCTTCATGCAGGGTTTTCTCTACTTGGGCGTCATTCCCTCTGTTTACCAAAAAGGTTATGTCGTCCGCATAAAGACTGAAGTTGAGACTGGGGATACGGTCAAGTATCCTGGGAAGCAGGGATATGGCACATTAAACAGGAAAGGGGACAAAACCAATCCTTGTGGTGTGCCGTACTTCCTAACTTATGGTTTTGGATTTGAGGTCGCCAAGATGGAGTTCTGCCGTTCGGTTGGTGAGAAAGCTACGGAAGTATCTGTAGGCCTTCTTTCCTAAACCTAAGGTTTGAAGCCGACTGAGAATTTGGGAGTGTTTGACTCGGTCAAACGCTTTTGTAAGGTCGAGGCCCATATTGTATTAGTTCCGCCCCCGGTTTAGTGTTCAAAATTGATGTTGGATTTGCAACGAGCCGAGCGGCGGCTGCGACGACCAGCGTGGCTAGCTTCTAGAACGACAATGGGCGTGCCGAGCTTGCGCCTCGAGCACGCGCTGTGCTTCTTAATTTTTTCACTTCTTTGACAGCCGGCGCTAAGGCACCGGCTGAGAGCGCCGACCAAAGGGCCCCGCGTTGCGGCGTCGGTGGGCGCTATAATACCACGGAAAGATGCCAAAAGCTCCGCCTCCATGTACGTGAAAAAAATGACTATCTCCATCATCTCCTCATGTAAGCTGTGGTAAAAACTGCATTTCATTGTTTGAACGCTGAGATGAAGATGGAACTAGGTGTAGTACATTGCCATATTGCTGCCGCGTCCGGTATTTTCACGAAATCTCGGTGACTTCGACATACGCCTCCAAGTCTTTCGGCCGTGTGGGACGACACAGAGGTCTAGACCAATTTATTGTTAAATTTCTCGAAAGCGGATGACAAGAATATGAGTAAACCACTTCTTTACAGTAGTTACACATGCACCGTTCTTCACACCCAGAGTGAATATTTTGCGTAATCACTTCCGAGTGAATTTCGAAAAAAAAGTGGAAGGCAATGTGCAATGTATTTATTGTACAAGGGGTCTCAGGAGGATATAATTAAATGTTTGCACAAGAAACCGCATCGAAAGGAATAATACTTAGGCGTTTAATGAATGCTGATCCAATATTGCAGTATGAGCGGAAAAGGAAATGTCCAGAATAGATGTTCTTAATTTAGTAAAGACCCTTGTTTGAACTCGGCAAGAGTTACATCTCGATGTTAGTGTCCGACAGGCCGCCATGGCGGAAAGAAACTACAGAAGGGAGCGTCACGTGGCAATCTTGAAGCCTAGTCATTAAAAAAATATAATGCAGAACTCGCGAAAAAAAATGCACCATAGTCACGTGACAAACAAGCGGTAGTTCTTTGCGCCTTGCATGATGTGCTGCATACGTGCGTGCGTCGGTGCGCCTGTTTAATGCCGTGGAACGTTTACAGAAGGAACGCCGTTCCCTCTGCCGTCCCTTTGTAAAAATAACGAGTTACCATTACAGTTCCACCGAGCCTTAAAGGAATGGTGGCATTCCTCCGTTCCTCCCAAAAGGAACTAGTTCCTGGAACGCCGTTCCGTACAAAACTGCACCAAAGGGAATATATCGCTTTCGCATAGCCACACGTAAGCAGTTTGAAATGTCCCTGCCGAATTTTTTTAACACGAAAGTGTTTTATGCCGGGGTCCACCAAGACTTCACTGACGTATTTCCGTCACGGAAATACGTCATAGAACATAATACAAAGAAAGAAACCAGAAGAAAAAGTTCCACAAACATGCAAAATTTGAAAATCGAACCCACGACCTCTCGGTCCGCGACGATAGATCGCCGAGCGTTTAACCCATTGCGCCACAAACGCATTTGCAGAGAGCTACACAGACGCTACACATAATGTAAAGCAATATGCATGGAAGGAAGCCCTGCCAATGTGATAGGTGAACCTTCCTTCCTTTATATTGTTGCACATTTGAGGCTCTGAAGACCTGATGTATTCTACAGAAGCTCGAGCTCTTGGGGACAGCGTCACCACTGCTGCAAGCATGGATATCTCTGCCTGTGAAGAGATCGCTTTAGTCATGCTTTGAGTAGTTAAAGATGAGCTAGCATGGCTCCAGGGAGTTAACAAGGCTGGTTACCAGAGCGCGTTTGGCGAATTCATCCCCAAACTGCTGCTATCCTGCTCACGAGAACACTGCATCAAATGTTAATTGATCAGTTTCAGAAGAGGCACACTTCCACTACATGAGTTTGCAATCATTCTCGGCCAATCACCAGACTACAGCAATAACCTAATTACACCGCATGATGTTGGTAATATTCCTGTTTTTGCACCAAGGTGAATGTCGACATTTACCTCCTTTTTTAACACGAAAGTGTTTTATGCCGGGGTCCACCAAGACTTCACTGACGTATTTCCGTCACGGAAATACGTCATAGAACATAATACAAAGAAAGAAACCAGAAGAAAAAGTTCCACAAACATGCAAAATTTGGAAATCGAACCCACGACCTCTCGGTCCGCGACGATAGATCGCCGAGCGTTTAACCCATTGCGCCACAAACGCATTTGCAGAGAGCTACACAGACGCGCCTTATATATCTAACACTCCTCCGTGTACCCGCGCTCTTGCTCGGGGCGGTGCCGCCGCCTACGAGCAGAAAAGAGAAGTACTGCATTATGACACTAACGCGCACCGACAGTGAACGCTTCGGTGGTCTCAGCACTACGACGCCTCGATGCCAGCATTCGAAGGGACGCTGGCATCAAGAAGCACTACCAACGCCACCTAGGTGGCGTTCACCGTACTCAGCACAGCGGAGCGTGGCCTCCGCAATTAGCTCTGAAAATGTTTCTGAAGTTGATCGCGGAGGCTGCAATTACGACGCGCTGTACGCAGCTGATTTGACTCGGTGACGATTCAGTTACGTGCTTTGTCTTGCGCGTTGTATTAGTGTGTCAGTTACGTGCTTCGTCTTTCGCGTTGTGCTAGCGTGTGCAGCGTAGTGCAGCTTCCATATGCACGACGGTTGCTCATGGTCATCGACGTTGGTAGTCGTGATGGAGGAGACGTGCCACCAGGCGTCAGCGTGGGTGCATCAACGCCTAAGGGCGCTTTAGCCACAAAACACCAATAGACATTATATATCAATGTGCAATAAACATTACACTACTTCTGTGAAGACACGTTTCACTTTCGTGTTCTATACCGATTCCTATATAAGAGGGATCAACCACATTTTTTTAAAGAGCGAAGCTGTTTAAGCCAGCCGTAATTTGTGGTGCGTATCAAGAAACTACCAAAAAAAACACCGCATATCCACGGGGTGAATGATGATGAGTGGGCGAAGCTCCGGAGGGAATCATCGGTAAACCGTGAATCTTCCGTGTAATTCGCCCAGTCTCGCCGCACTAAATCGAACGATTGACTTCCACCAATGACACGCGCCATATGTGACGTCATTCCTATTTTATAACAGCGCCCTTCATTATAATTGCACCATCTCCCGCTTAAGGGGACGCTAGCACAAACGCGTTAGAAACGTGCAGTACTCTAAGGGGAAGAGGCCACAGCGTCTTACGCAGCCGCTTACACATGCCGGAACGTGCACCGCGTTTGCCGACGCCATCAGCGTTTATGAATACGGGGGTAAGGCGGAGAGGCCACAGCGTCTTACACCAGCTTCTTACACGGGCCGTAACGCGCTAGCCCAAACGCGTTAGAAACGCGCAGTCTTTCGTTAATGTTGGGTATTTATTGCCATCGTGGTGCGTCTGTCCATGTGCGCTTCGTGGCGTAGTGGTTAGCGCCACGCGCTCAGAAGCGAGGGGTCCCTGGTTCGATTCCGCTACGGACACAACTTTCGGAATTTTTTTTTCTCATAAAAGTAGACGTGGCTACCTACTACTACTACTACAGAGGAGGGACAGACCCACACCCTAAGGAGCTTCGCCCCTAAAAGAAATTAATAAACTTTCTTGCAGAGGTGGGTTTCGAGGCCGCGTACCTCCGGTCCCAAAGCGAGCGTCGGAACCACTAGGCTATACAGCCACGCTGCCAGAACATGCATTTATGCTAACCATATGATTGCGTTCGAGCGTCGTCGTATTCCACGACAGCTGGCGCGTTTGTACGCTCGTGCTCTGCGAGGTGAACAGGTTTTGCGTGCTATGAGAGCGAGAGAGAGAGAGAGAGAGAGAGAGCGACGCATTTACGGAGCGGGTCTCCTGGAACGCGGTGTCGGTGTTGCAAGCTGCGCTGTACAACGCGCAGTGTCGGCCGTAAGTCCGAGACGCGCGAAAAGAAATTATCGTCCACATGAGTAATAAGATGAAAAGTTCGCGCGCACTTCGGGAAAATGCTGGGCTACGATCACACAGCTTGACTGTTTCAAGCGTTGCGCGGCCGAGTGCAAGGTTTTTTATTAGCAATATGTGTGATATTATTGAACCGGGATACAATTTTTGTGGATGATTGTGTACTGTGTGCAAGGGCATCTAATGAGTCATTGTTTTTATTGGCGGCCGACTTGAAGCGCGTATAAAAATGTTGTGTCACTGATAGCATGGCCCTAAACATAAATAATTATGTAGACATTAGCTTCACTACAAAAATGTTACAAAATCAGATATAAGTATTTGTTAAGTGGCCAGTTGAAATAAAAAAATAATTCACCTGTGAAATATTTAGGTCTTATGCTGTCAGAGGATGGCTCTTGGTCATAACATCTCAATACCGTAGTTAGAAATGCCGGGCATGCCCTTCACTTGCAACAAAGTTTAAAACACATAAGTATTAACGTAAAAGAGCAGCGTAAAAAACAAATTTTACCAATGTTGGTGTAGGCATGCCCTGTGTTGAATGCGGTTTCTGATGTGCATATCAATGCAGCATTGGGTGAACGTTAAAGAACCCCAGGTGGACTAAAGTAATCCGGAGTCCCCCACCACGGCGTGCCTCATAATCAGATTGTGGTTTTGGCACGTAAAGCCCAACAATAAATTTTTTGCATATTAATGCTCTAGAAAAAGTCCAATTCGTCGGGACACTGTTCGACCTGGGAGATATACAACCACTTTCTAAGTGTAAGAGGAAAAAATAACTTGACTGGATGCTTTTGCTTGAGCAGGGAAGCAGGTTACGTCTTAAATTGTTTTACTCAATCTTTCATAATCATATTGACACGTATGCATGTTTATCTTTCACCGGTGACCACTTTTCACCGGCTAACAAATGTTAAACGTACGTAATCGCTAGGCACAGGACGCGCCTGCAGGTATCGGAAGTTTCTGGAACGTTATCGATGCTTCTATCCGTTGTCTCTTGTCACCGACGCTCATGTAATCTGATTGTATGAGAGACGCGAATTATCTAGATCTTTCTGGAAGAGATGCGGGTACCAGGGGTTATTCTGGGGCCTTCGATGACTCATGTATAAAAGCCGACGCGTTTCGCCGCTGATCAGATTTCGACGATCGCTGACTGTGTTCACCGCTTTCGTTGTGCTTTGAGTGTAGCTTGCTTTTGTGGGCACATGTTCACCCAATAAAGAATCAGTTTCGTCATACACAGTTTTACGACTGTTTACTTCAGCGTCACTACTACATGACAGTATGGGAATCTGCTGATCATACTATCTGAAGTAGAGCACTGCACGGGCCGGTTTTTCAGGTCAGGGCCTGGCCCGAGCCTGAAAGTACCATACTTTGGCCGGCCCGGTTCTGTTCCACCCATTAGCCCTTTTGCCTTTACGAAGCTAGCTCGCGTCCTCGATTATTGTGAAGATACTGTCATGTGATCAACGGCCGCCGGGCGGTCATCAAGCTGCACCATAGCAAGTTTTTGCCCTGCATCCCTTCTTTATGGTTACTTGATAATTTAACTGTGAGAGAAATGAACATTTCATTACTCGCCGAACACCCACAGATTATTATGTGAATATTTGGTATGAAAACAAACCATGCAATGGACAGTTAGGAAAATAGGGAGGGATCAGGCTGGCAACAACCACCGGGAGTGGGAGAACCCCGGCTTACATTTAGGGATGAAGTTGTAAAAAAGCACGTCGGTTGATCACCATGCTCGTGCTTTAAAGTGTGCGGCAACATACTATAGCGAAGGCATAGGTGAACACTACCATATACGCCGCCGCCCGCCATTTAATCTCACTTTTGAATCTCATATAACCATTGTACCTACAGTGATAGAACTCGAGCCACTAATTTTGGCGCGAATGTAAATTTAGATACGCTGGTTACTGGTTTTCAGAAATACGATAATACACGGCCACTAGAAGCTTTTTTTTTATTAAACAGAAATTGTTGACCCACAAGGCTAACTCTCATCATATTTTCACGCGGAACGTGCCATCTTTATTGCTTTATTCGGCTTCATTATAATGATGTCAATTTTTCAATCGACAATTTAGGCACCCTTGTTTAGAAATATATGCAAATTTAGACTCTGTCTAATTGTGTTTCAGTACAGTGCATCTAGCAACGTAGGCTTTCCTTGTTTTTTTTTTCTCCGCCAGATTAAAGTATGATCTGCTTGCTTATTCACGTAAATTCGCAGACAACGCACCTAGTGCTACAAAAACATATACAAGGCTGCGAACACGAGGGTCGCGCCACTGAATGAGTGGAAATAGCATTCAAAATAAAAATTCACGAGGCAATAAAGTGCTTTGCATTTCTATTTTGTTTTTCATATTCCCCTCCCCAATGTTGAGAAACTTTGCAGCATCCGCGTAGTCTTAAAGCATTTGTCCAAGAAAAATATACACTTGAAAGTCTCAGTTTAATTAGTTGGGCTAATTGTGAGATAACCTACGGCAGAATATTCAACTCGCTTGAAAATATAACGAAGAAAATTTATGGAAACCAGTAGTAAGTTGCCCTGTGCCTTAGGACACAAAAAAGTTGCAAATTAACTTTTCAGAATTTGTTTGCTACAATTTTATCAATGTACTCTAAGTACTTCTTGAAAAGTTATTTAATTTTTGTTTTTCCGTTAAAATGATCATGCCGAAAATCTAGATATTTCTGTGCAGCAACAAAATATTGCCGTCGACTCTGCCTCTAGGCACGTCTTCCGCTCTTGAAGAATAGTAACGAGCTCTATCGAAACTCATCTCATTGATTCCCGTTAAGGATAGGTCGGATACCTGAGACAGTCTAATGAATGTTTTTGCAGCGAGTCTCGCACCAATCCAATAGTTTTCAATTTCTTAGCGCGACTGCAATGCTTATATATTTCTAACTCTTTGTCAGGTTGATTCAAATCTGTGATATCTAGCAACTCATGAAGTGTGCCTTTCGCCGCTATTCCCACCCACCCAAATGTGTTTCTCCTGGTCGATAGGCGGCGCCGCTGTCGAAATCATACCGCTACCTCCATCAAACTTCGGGTCGTCCGTCGCATGTCTGAGCACGATCACCTCTAGGAATTCGAGGTGTTAATAGGCTGGGAACAATGTGGACAAGAGTTCGTTAGTGTCGTGAAGACGAAAGAATTCCTGCAGAACCCATGTTAAGATGATTATCGAAGTTAATGCGATTAGCATTTACACAATCTAGCGAACAAGAAGCGACACACCGTGTTAGCTAAGACATCTTTGTTTAGAATCCGTAGTGTTTCTCCTCATTTTCAAGTGATTCGGCTATATGCGGCCATACACTGTCTCCCTGATTGACCCGATTTGTTATGACCATCGCTCGCCAATGTTACCTCACGATGGTAGAACAAGGACCGCAGGCCGACGGTGCATGCAGTGATGACGATGGAATTCCGAGGTAGGAAATATGTCGATAGAACGACGAAGGCATATAAGGACGACGGCATGACGACGATGAGAGGATTCTGAAGTGACGGCGATAAAGAATTGCGACGGAATACAATGCCATGACACCGGTGTTCTAATCTTGATTGATTGACAATAATAGCACAATACTAGCGGAATGAAATAGAAATTATGCTGATGGAACGGAAGGTGGTATGACGACCAACGCATTTAGTAATTTTTAGCCAACCAGACACGCTTCTGAATAACATACCAGCCTGCTCCCTTTCTTTTCTCCTATTCCTTCCCAAGAAGCTTTGCAAACATATCCTCTGCCGTTGAGCTCAGTACGCCAGTGCTCTAGCTCATTAGGCCACGATCACACGTTTACAAACGTATGTTGCCAACAAGTATATTTTTCAAGCTCGAACTTAGGGGGAACATTGAGCTTGGGGGCTCCTATCGAAATACATGGGAAATCGGAAATAGTTTCTCAGAGCAACCAATGCACCAAATTTGATGTGTTATGTTGAATTTAGAAAAAAAAAAGTTGAAGTGTAGTGATTGCCGAAAGGGATATTTTATTATAGGCTGGTCTACCTTTCTTACGTCAAATTTTAAAGAATTGCCAAAATTCGAAAAAAAAAACTTGGCGTATAGAGCTATGTAACTCAGCAGCTAAAAATGATATCGGAATTCTGTAAACTGCACCTAATAATACATCGAAAGCGGATAGCAATCATATATCATACACCATCCTGAAATATACCACTATGTTGTGAATGTTGCATTTGCAAAACCCTTCCAAACATTATAACAAATTCACGTAAGTTTTAAGTTAAAGCAAAAAAATTGTTTGCTTTTGATGCTCCAACGGGTGCAGTTTATAGAAATGCCATATTTGTTTTTAATGGCTGAGTTTCGGATTTGTAAACTTCATGCTTCTATTTTTTTTTAATTTACGAACATCCTGCAATTCTTTGAAAACATTACACTATCTAAACGAAAATTCTATTTGCTGCAGTCTCTGCAATTTAACTTTCCCTCTTAAATGCAACACATTTCATTCAAATCGGTTCAGCGGTTTTCTCATGAAAGCATTCCTGCATTTTACATGTATTTGATAATCCGGCATCGAAGATAGGCCCGAGCTAAAGCTTCCTCGTAAACAATGGATCACGCCAGTTTTATAGGAAACCCATGAAACAAAACCCTGACGTATACGCAAGACTGTGGCCACAGTGGTGTACAAAAAAAAAGTCTGCTCAAGGAAAAAAATATATATTCATCGGAAGCTTCGCGGAAGCCGTTATCTCGATCAGACATCTCTCCAGAATGCGGACGAGCTTTCTGGCGAAGTGTCTAGCAAAACCGTCGATTCATTGTCAGTGGAGCAAGTAGCTGGCCGTCTTCGTGATAACGCTGATACACAAGCGCGCTCGTTTCCAAGCACCAAGGTGAAGCCACAGCTTCAGGGTGTGATTATTTTTATTGCGCTTTCTTTAGTTGTGCGTCATAGCATACGTCATAGCGGGAATTTCGAATTCTTTAAGGTCGATACGCCACGTGGTGGCGAAAAAAGGAAACTGTACGAAATGTCCCTAATTCCTGGTATTGGCAGCGCTTGCCACCGCCTGCCAGGCGGCAGTCGCGATCGCCGTCTCCCAAACGATTTTCACCTCCGCCCCAGCGCTATTCTCCCGAGCGGTCGACCAGTCCCCGCCGGGAAAACTAACTGAGGCGATCTTTGGGGGCGAGGTCGCTGACGGTCGAAGCGCTGAAGACCTCCGACGGACGCAGTTACGGAAACATACCGATCCGCCATCACCTGCAGCTGAACGAGACGACCGGCTTTCGCTCGACATACCAGTGACTGTTGACGGTTATGCTGTGAGTGCTTTAGTGGACACCGGCGCAGACTGCACGATACTAAGCAGGAAAATAGCAACGCAGCTGAAGAAAGTGATCACGCCCTGGCATAACTCGCAGATTCAGACGGCTGGCGGCCATGTCGTTACTCCGCTGGGCGCCTGCACGACTAGAGTTGAGATTCAAGGATCTACATTCGTTACGAGCTGCCTTGTCTTACGCGAATGCTCCCGCGACGTTATTCTTGGGGTTGACTTCCTGCAGGAGTACGGCGCGATTATCGATCTGCAAGAGCGTCGTATCACTTTCTCTGCCGCACGAGCAATCGACGTGCAAGACGGCCAACGGCGCGACGACGTACTTCGTGTTTCGGCAGACAGTGTAACGCTTCCTCCACGAACCAGTGTCCTCGTCGAAGTTACATGCTGTGGCTTACGCGATGGCGAAGCGGTGGCCGAAAGTAACTTGGAACACCTACTGAAGCAAGGGGTTTGTGTGCCTCGAAGTGTTATACAGATTCGTGCTGGTCATTCGCAATTGCTTGTTACCAACTTTAGCTACGAGCACCGACACCTGTTCCGCGGCACTTCGTTAGCGTTTGCTGACGCAGTAGCAAACGTTAACTGCTTCACGTCAGAAGTAGTGGAGAGAGCAGACACGTCTCTGGGCCATCTCGACATCAATTCTGAACTGTCCACCGATAGCCAGACAGCACTGCGCAAGCTCTTGCTTGAATTCATGACCTGCTTCGCACATTCTTCCAAGGTACGCCAGACTTCCATCACTAAACACAGGATCATCACGTACGAAGACGCACGCCCGATACACCAGCAGCCTTACCGCGTGTCGGCAAAAGAACGCGAAGCCATACGTACGCAAGTCCGGGAGATGCTTGACGATGGCGTCATCGAACCTTCCAACAGCCCGTGGTCGTCTCCGGTCGTTCTTGTCAAAAAGAAAGACGGAACGCTACGCTTCTGTGTCGACTACCGCAAGCTCAACAACGTGACTAAAAAGGACGTGTACCCGCTGCCGCGTATCGACGACTCGTTAGATAGACTACGGCGTGCCCACTATTTTTCTTCTCTCGATTTAAAAAGCGGGTACTGGCAAATCGAGGTAGACAAACGCGACCGCGAGAAAACAGCCTTTGTGACTCCAGATGGGCTCTATGAATTTCGAGTGCTTCCTTTTGGCTTGTGTTCAGCCCCGGCTACTTTCCAGCAAATGATGGACACTGTCCTTACTGGACTGAAGTGGCAGGCCTGTCTTGTGTACCTGGATGATGTGGTCATCTTCTCTGAAACGTTCGAGCAGCATCTTCACCGCCTGCGGAGTGTGCTAGAAGCCATCCGATCAGCAGACCTCACACTTAAGCCCGAAAAGTGCCACTTTGGTTACGAAGAGCTCAAGTTCCTCGGGCATGTAGTAAGCGCCAAAGGGGTCCGACCCGATCCCGACAAGCTTGCCGCTGTGGCCGCGTTTCCAGCTCCTGCCGATAAGAAGGCCGTCCGGCGCTTCCTGGGTTTGTGCGCCTACTATCGCCGGTTTATTAAAGGCTTTTCGAAGATAGCGGAACCCCTGACACGCCTTACGAGGGACGATACGCCATTTGTGTGGCATAATGAGCAACAGGCGGCTTTTGCTGAACTACGACAGCGCCTGCAGTCAGCACCCGTTCTTGCACATTTTGACGATGATGCTGATACTGAGGTGCATACCGACGCCAGCAGCATTGGCCTTGGCGCAGTGCTCGTCCAGCTTCAAGATGGAGTGGAAAGAGTTATAGCGTATGCCAGCCGCTCCCTGTCCCGTGCCGAGGCGAATTATTCGACTACGGAGAAAGAGTGCCTCGCGGTCGTGTGGGCGATCATCAAGTTTCGCCCCTATCTCTATGGTCGTCCCTTCAAAGTAGTGACGGACCACCATGCCCTCTGTTGGTTGGCAAGCATGCGCGACCCTTCAGGACGACTGGCACGGTGGAGCTTGCGGCTACAGGAATTTGACATCACCATCGTTTATAAGTCTGGCCGTAAGCATGAAGACGCTGACACGCTGTCCCGCGCACCCATTGATCCTGCCAGTCAGAAAACAGAGGATGATGACGGCTTCCTGGGCGCCATTAGTTCGTCGGACTTGAGCAGACGGCAGCGTGACGACGCTGAGATTAGACCGATCATCGATCATTTAGAAGGCCGTGACACAACCATACCACGCCATCTGTCCCGCTCGCTGACGTCCTTCTGTCTGCGAGACAACGTGCTTTATAAGAAGAATGCTCGTTCGACCAGCCGTGCTTACCTCCTGGTGGTTCCAAGAGACATGCGCGACGACATCCTCTTCGCTTGCCATGACGAACCGACATCTGGTCATTTAGGCTTTTCACGAACACTCGCTAGAGTAAACGAAATGTACTATTGGCCCGGGCTTTCGGCAAGCGTCAAACAGTACGTTAAAGGCTGCCGTGAATGCCAGCGCCGCAAGACACCATCCGTTAAACCGGCTGGCTTACTTCAGCCAATTGAAGCACCTCACACGCCTTTCGACCAAGTCGGCATGGACATTCTCGGACCGTTTCCTCTCTCGGCCGACGGTAACAAATGGGTGATCGTCGCGACTGATTATTTAACACGCTATGCTGAGACGCAGGCGATCCCACGAGCCACGGCCTCAGAGGTAGCGCAGTTCTTCATGCGCCACATCGTCTTGCGTCACGGTGCTCCCTCCACTGTAATAACAGACAGAGGGACAGCATTCACAGCGCAGCTTATGGACGAAGTTTTTGAATTGAGCAACACCAGGCATCGCAAGACGACCGCGTACCATCCGCAGACCAACGGACTTACCGAGCGACTGAATAAGACTGTCACAGACATGCTCGCAATGTACATCGACGTTCAACACAAAACATGGGATCGGATCTTGCCTTACGTGACCTTCGCGTATAACACCGCCGTGCAAGAGACGACGCGCTTCACGCCCTTTCGCCTTCTCTACGGTCGCGAAGTCCAGACGATGCTGGACGCTATGCTGCCGTGTCAAGACGCTGACCTATTGACAACTGACGCCGAGGAATTTGCAGAGCGTGCTGAGGAAGCTCGGCAGCTCGCGCGGCTGCATGTCGGCCAGCAGCAGCAGGCAGACGCACGACGCTACAACATCCGCCACAGGGACGTGTCCTACAACCCCGGGGACCAAGTTTGGGTGTGGACCCCCGTCCGCCGTCGTGGCCTCTGTGAAAAGCTTCTGAGCCGGTATTTCGGTCCGTATAAAGTGCTCCGCCGCGTCAGTGACGTAAACTACGAAGTTGTTCCGGACACAACATCGCAGACACGGAGTAGGACACAAAGACAACCGACCTCAGACATAGTTCATGTTGTGCGCATGAAGCCGTACATTGCGCGTCCGTAATTTTTTTTTGTTTTCATTTTTTTCTCTCATTCCCTTCTTTGTTTC
Organism: Dermacentor silvarum; assembly: GCF_013339745.2. NCBI lineage: Eukaryota > Metazoa > Arthropoda > Arachnida > Ixodida > Ixodidae > Dermacentor > Dermacentor silvarum. Next base: position 214,282,272 of record NC_051157.2, read on the forward strand.
TACTTTTCATTTATCTTTGGGAGCTTGCTTCTTCGTTCATTGACTGTTCGCTTTGCCTGCCTTCCTCTTCTTTGTCTTCTACGCCTTTTTTTAGCATCGAGGCGATGCTTTTGTTCGGAAGGGGGGATATTGCCACCTGTAGGTAGTGGGTCGAGGGCAAGAGTGGGTCGAGCCCAAGAGAAGAAAGAAGACCGCGCGCTCCTTCTCTGCTCGAGCCAGCCCCGACGGTCGCGTCTTCCAAGAGCCAGCCGCTCTACGTTTATTAAACCTTCAGGACTACTTCTCGAGGCTCGTGACAATATGCACGGGCTCCTCTGTTAAACACTGCATCTCGCTCCGCCCAACTTCTATTTGCTCGGGTAGGTCTGAAAATCCTTCCTCGACCTTGTTTCTCTGCCTGGGGCCTGCCCACTGTTTGCATCTTATCTCGTGTATCCTCCTTGTGCTCGACTCGTCCCGTTCCCAATTTGTGCCCCACAAATTCCCTAGTCTTGTAGCCTATCTCACACTTGGTTGGCTCTATCGTCAACCCTATGTCCTTGTCATCGGCAATCGCCAAACAAACACCAGTCTTCTCCTCGTTTTTCCCCTTAGCCATCGTCTTTTGGCATACGTCACATGATTTTACATATCGTTTCACGTCACTCTGCACTCCCAGCCAAAAGAACTCTTCTGTTATTTTTTGTAACGTGTCTTTGATTCCCTGGTGACCTGCCGTTACACTATCATGCCCTAACTTCAGTACTTTATTCCTCAGTTCCTTTGGGACCATCAACTTTAATGCTTCGCTACCTGAACTGAATATACATTTCCGGTACAATAAATTATTTTTCTTTATAAACTCCGCTACTGTCCGACTCCTTTTCCTTTGCACCCGTTCTCCTATCTTCTTTTCACATTTTCTTATCGACTCATCCTTGTTCTGCAATTCTCTAAATTCTGCTACAGTTATATTTGACCCCTTAACGACCGTACCCTGCAATGCTGGCAGAGGTTTAGTACCCTTGCTGCTTGCTCGTGTTTGCACTGCGGCTGCTACATCTGTGCCTTGTATCTCCTCCTTTTGCACTTCTGAGCGTTCGTTCTCTACCACGTCTTTCTCAGACTTCTTCCAACTTGGGTCGGGGTCATCTGCTTTCCTCGCTCCCGGTACATTTCCCACAATCAAGTCAAACAGAGGATCTTCTACGCACCTAGCTGTGACCAATCCCATAAAAAATGGTGTCGAAACTTGAATTTGCGCCTCTGGCAAATACTTAACGGACCTGTCCGCCAAAATGACTGGTTTGAAATAGCCGGTCATGTTCTCTGACAGCACCAGACTTTCCCTAACCAATACTGTGTTCGCCCCCGTGTCTCTCAAAACTGTGGCCCTGCGTTCTTGAACTTCTCCCTCCACCACGGGCATGTTCTTTTCTCTCGGCTCACCCTCTTTACCTTTCATCATACATGCAGCTTTGTCTGCGTATCCTGATCTGCATTCGTGCGCTCCATGCCCTCTCTTTTGACATAGCTGGAAAACCACTGGTGGACCACGTATACTATCCTTCGCCCGACAGTTCATTGCTGTATGTCCCAGCCGGTTACAAAGAAAACATCTTTGGGGCGTCCCTTGCCTGTTCATTGGACCCCGATTCCTCGTCTCACCTGCAGCTGCCATCGGCGCGTCCTTGCCACTCTTTCCTAAATTTCTTAGACCCTGCGCCTCTACAAACTGATCTGAGTGCGCTGCCATCTCCTCCACTGTGTTTAATTTCCTCTCCTTGAGGAATATCGCCAGACTGTCGCTGCACCTGGCGAGAAATTGTTCTCCTACAACCTTGTCTCGCACCCCTTCATATGTCTTGTCGGCCTCCGACAACTCCATCCATCTCTCAAAGTAGTTTGTTAATCTACATGCAAACTGTTTTCCAGTTTCCGCGTCTTCCGGCTTGCATGACCTAAACTTTTCGCGGAAACCCTCAGCAGTTAGCCGGAATCTTTGTAATAAAGTGTTTTTCACCTTGTCATAGTCTAAGCTCTCTTCGGCGGGCATCCGTCCAAACACACTTAAAGCCTCACCAACTAGACACAGGCTTAAGGCGCTAGCCCACTCATTCCTTGGCCAGCCTTGCCCGACCGCTATTCTTTCAAAGCGATGCAAGTACGCATCTAAATCGTCTCTATGCTCGTCAAATGGAGCCATTAACTTCCTGGGGCAAATCTGCTTTGGTCTGGGCGAAGTAGAGTCGGATGACGCCGACCTGGGGGAAATCGACCCCTCGCGAGACCTGGCGTTCATCTCCGCCAGTCTAATCTTCAACTCTAAAATTTCTTTTTCACTTTTGCGCTGTTGTTCCTGCTCCGCGCGTGCTCGTTCGTGCTTCTCGCGCTCTCGTTCGTGTTCTTTTTCTTTTTCTTGCTGCGTGTATTCAAAAAACGCCATCGTCTCCTCCTTCGACATATTTAAATCCTTCGCTACCGCCGCCTAACGTTCCCATTCCATCTTTACAACTCCCGAGTATCGGTGACTGGGCCGTATCAATCCTGGCAGGCTCGCCAATATTTGTCACCTTTACTTGGAAGTGCGGAGAGTTGCGAGCATGCGCTACACTCGATAGAGGAGAGAGACGACTGGCGACACGGCAAACGAAGATTTAATATATACAGGAGTGGTAGAAGCACGCAACACACAACACTGAAACTGAAACTCAAAACTAAGGGCACGCCAAACTAAACACATAACTTCACAAAAATGCTTACTTAATAGAAAATATCAAGCTCTGACTGCATGCAAAACTACCAGAAAATATTCGATTTCAGTTTCGGAGCCTAGCTCAGCCTTAAAGTCTCTAGGTCAGTCCTAGCCTTTGTTCTTAAAAGTCTGACCACCCTGGCCCCGGCCTAGCTGCGTCGATATCAAAAACGTGTACTCTTACGGGCCGCCGACTTGACGTTCCTCACGTCGGGTCCAAGTCGTGTTCATTCGGGTGTTCTAGCTGCCGTAGGTGCTGACGACTCGCGTTGTCTCTTTTTCGGCGGTGAGCTCGTCGGTTCGTCGGTGATGAGCTCGTCAGCTCGTCAGCGATGACGCTCGGCGTTGCTTAGGCCCACCTGCCTAGGCCTAGCGTCGGGATGCGTCGCAACTTCTTCAGGAGTGCCGACGTGTCGTCCCGAGGAGATTCGAACGTGCCGGTCTGCCGCAGAAGGGGGATCCTCTCTGGGGTGCCTGGTCCTGCCGTGAGAAGCTGCAGCCCGTCCAGGAGCCTCGCCCGAACTTGCCGAGGTCGACGGCCACGCCTTGGACGGCCAGCGTCGCGGACTCAACCAGACCCCCAAGTCTCCCGTCGCCAGAACATAGCTGGAGATGCGACCTTCCTGACCCGGTGCCACGTTGTAACTCAACGGACAGCGCCGTTCATCCCTCGGCTATGCCTCGGTTCGTGCGCCTCGCGCGCTCGCGCCGTTCGGAACCCCGTGTTTCTCGTGCTCCTTTTCTTTTTCCCGCCACCGGCGGGCTCTTACATATGACACACTCGCCATCACCCACCAGGGCGAAGAGGCAACTACAGAAATACTTACCGACTCGCAAGAAGCGTGCAGAAGGTACAGCAGTGGACGCATATCCACTGTGGCCATCCGCATACTCAAGAGGAGAAAAATCACCTTCTCGAGATGCTTCATTACGTGGACACCAGGTCATGAGACTGTGACAGGGAACCAGCGTGCCGACGCCAACGCCCGAGCATACGCCAACCGGGGGGCGCACCACGACGGGGAACTGGACACAGTCACCAGACGCTATGGAGCAACTTTAGAAAATCAAAGAGCCCTCAGGAGGATCTACCCCCCTCCCCACAAAGACCTTAGTAGAGAGCAGTCCGTCGCCTGGAGACAACTGCAGACTAATACATACCCCAATCTGAGTTTACTCAGCAAAATCTATCCGGCAACATATGACAATAAATGCCCGCTATGCGGGGAACGCGCGACGCTTTACCACGTTACAAGGGCTTCCCAAAAACCAAATGTAGCGCCAGTACACAAAACACCAACACCGGAGCAGTGGGAGGCTGCGCTATCCTGCTCGAAGCCTGAAGAACAGCTCAAGCTGATCGACAGAGCTCGCAAGATGGCAAAGGCCATAGGGGCCCTGGACTGAGGGCTCCACCTACGCCGGGAAACCTCCTTTGTAAAAATAAAGTTTTTCATTCATTCATTCATTCATTCATTCATTCATTCATTCATTCTTACACGGGCCGTAACGCGCTAGCACAAACGCGTTAGAAACGCGCAGTCTTTCGTTAATGTTGGGTATTTATTGTGATCGTGGTGCGTGTGACCATGTGCGCTTCGTGGCGTAGTGGATTCTGCTCCCGGTCACCGACGCGTGCGGACGCAGGATGGTTGGCTCCGAGCGAGCTGCGACAGCGGTCGTCAACGGCCGTGGTAGCCCGTCGTTTTCCGTGCCCAAGGACTACAGGATTATTCTGCCCAACGTTTCATCAGGTGAAGCTATGAAGCGTGCAGTCATGCTGCGCTGCGACATCTCAGGTCGTCCATATCGCATCGAAGACTTTCGAAAGCCCTTACAAGACGCCGGCGTCATCAAGGACGTTGCTGTAATAGGTGCCTACCAGATGTCCCACGTCTGGCTCGTTAACCTGCGGACGGAGGAAGCGAAAAAGAAGCTTATAGCAGCAGGAAGGTTGGTCGTCAAGGATCGTCTTTGTATCGTCATCGACCCCAACAGGCAAGAGGTGCGTCTGAAGTTGCATTGGGTGGCTTTGGATGTCACGAGCGATAACATTCGGAGGGCATACAGTGAATACGGCGAAGTGAAGGAAGTGACCAATGACAGGTGGAAAATGGAGGGCTTCGAATGTGCTGACTCTCTGACAAAGTTTGTGCGATTGTTTTTGAAAGAGGGTATCGCACTGGACAACATACCGCACCAGATGCGCCTGGGCAGCGGTACAGTGCTCATTGTGGCGCCAGGACGAGCCCCTCTTTGCCTTCGTTGCAACACACGGGTCATATACGGCGTGATTGCAGGGTACCGAAGTGCGCCAAATGTCATGCGTTTGGCCATGGACAGGAGGCATGTACTCGCAGCTACGCCAAAGCCGTGGGCAGACCTACGGTTGTAGACCAAAGCGAGCTTGTCATGGACGAGGAAGAAGCAGAGCAAGCTGCGGCACCTGCGACAGCTGACAAGAGCGGAACCGATCAGGGAGCTGACAAGGAAGTCCGCGTCTCGGTGCCGCAGACGCCGGCCGTGACGATGTCCAGCGTCGGTGAGCACCAAGAGACTGCTTCAACGAACGCGGTTGGCGTTGGTCCGGTGCTCCAGGATGAGGGCCCCACGGGAGAGTCCTCGGACGCGACCAGCGTCTCTCAAACGCAGCAGGCAGCAAGCATAAAGCCAGCGGTCGACGAAAGCGCTCTGGGAAATATGGACGCGGAGACAACCCCGGCAAAGCGTCGCCATGACGACGTGAGTGCGGTGTCGCAGGAGCAGCGTCTGAGACAGGTCGAAGCTTCGCTGGAAGCGAATGGGGTGAAGAAGAAACCTCGCAGCGCCGTTCGGACGCGCGCGTCGTTCCTGGCAAGGGGCGGCAAGGAGGTGAACTCTTAGACGCCACTATGGCGACTGCACAGAAGGAGGAGGAGGAAAAAACTTTATTCCGACAGGGCATTGAGCGAACGGTCGGAGAGAGAGGTTGTGTTGCGTCTCGCTCCGACGACCTCGCCTCGCCAGTCGCGCCTAGCTCTTCTCCCGTGCGGTCGTGCCTGCACATCGCCCCGGCGTGTGCTGCACGAGCCGCGTGGCTCACCATCGTCGGCGACGTCACCTGCAGCCGCGCACGATTCGCGCGTCCCAACGCGCAACCTCGTGTGTTGCCTGCGGGCTTGCATCGTGCGACGAGTGGATTTACTTCAGTGTTGTGCTCCGCGAGTGGCGTGCCCAACCCGACATCTGTGCCGCGTCCCCGGCTGTGCCGCCTCGTGCGCGCATCACGTGGTCGGTGCTGTGCGCGCGACGTGCGTGTAGTGTGTTTGCCCCCTGTGACGCGCGGTTCGCGTGTTGACTGCGGAGCCGAGCGGCATGGAGGGCTTCCGCAGGCCAGGAGAGCGCCCGCCGCGCGCGGGCCATCGTCGAAGTGCGAGCGCGTCTCTCGCGACCCTTGTGCCCGTGACGCTACAAGCGCTACAAGCGTCGCGTGAGCGAGGCGAACTAGAGGTGCGCGCCGCCGAGATCATGGACGCGTGGATAAAGAAACAGGCCACCACCACCCAAGCAGCTGCCGCCGCGGCCGCGCCCGCTGTCACCGAGACACACGTGGCGCCGGCTATACCTTCCCCGCAGGCGAGCCTTCCCCCCTCGGAGCAGGACGCCGCCATTGCTGCCATGGCGAGCACCCCGCTGCCCCCATCCGACGACGAGGAGGCCATGGACTCCTCCTCCTCGCGCAAACGCACGCGCGAAGCAGATGAGCGAGGAGGAGGAGCAAACCGGTCGCCGCAAGCTGCCGCCGCCGACCGCCCCACCTTGCCCGGAGAGCAGATACGACGGCGACGCCATCTCCCGGCGCCCGGGGGACTCAGCCGCCTCCTCGTCACCGCCCGCGGCACGAGATGGCGCCCCCGCCGATCCGCCGGCTGCGCCGGCTCTCCTGCTCCCCTCGAGCAACAGCGCCGCCCCTCGGACGCCCGGCGAGTCGTCCGCTGCCTCCTTCGCGCTCTCCCCGAGGGAGGGCGCGCGCATCAACACGGTCCTAAAGCCCCTATATAAAAAAGTAGCGTCACGCTTTGAAGAATGCCGCCGCCTCCTCGCACACCCTGTCCGAGGCCGACGCCGCGTTGGTATTGGCCTAATGGCATCACGTGGACCGCCGAGCCGCCGGACGCTGGCTGCGTTTGTTTACGATCATGCTCCGTCGCCATTTTCGCTTGGTAAGCGTCTACCGACTGGCGAGGAGCGCACGTTGGTACCGTTGCTCTTCCTTGTTGTTTAAGTTTGAGAATGCGTTAAACTAAGTTTTGTGGCAAGTGCGACGTCGCTTCAAGACATTTCCCATAACCATGGCTTGCTGCGCCTTTGGATGCCAAAATACTTCTAGCAAAGGCAAGCGACTCTTCTCGATACCGTCCGGTAAGCGCGACGGGTTAAGAAGAAAGACGTGGATTCATTGAATTGGCAGGAAGAACTTCAGACCAACACCCTCCGCACGACTATGCGAGGTAAGTTGCGAGTACGTGTACTTTGGTGTATTTGGACGTGCATTCGGCGCGCTTAATCGTTTTGTACGCCTACAGGCTTGCATGCGCGGGCACGCGAGCCTTCGCGCGTGCTTAGAAGATTGGCAAGCGCGCATGTTGACGGCTTTGTATCTTGTAATGCCCTATCGAACCTTCAAAGCAGCGGTTGTTTGTGCCCTCTGCCAGCCTTTTTGTGTCATAGCTGATACGCGTCGCGAATTCACATGGTATGGACGGTGCGGATTATTTAGGTTACCGAGGGCTTGCTGGAGGCCAAGATGTTGACATTCGATCACAAACTTATTATTTACACCAATTCGCAACAAGATCTTGCGACACGCGCTTGACAAATGTTACGTACCTGATTGTAGCGCACGCGATACATTCGGAGTCGTCATCGTTTAGGCACTTAAAAGAAGTTTTCAAAACAGGAATAAACGAAAACCTGCCGTCACTGAATTTATATAACCCTACTTACAGAAATTCTATGCTGTACACGAAGTTACTCGAAGCTAGAAAGCAAACGCAAACGCTCAAACGCACCGCCTAGCTAAGCGCGCATTCACTCTGCGAAAGGTCGTCTGCTACGCTCGAGCGGTGTAGGCGGCGCCACGGTCGAGGAGCGAGCGCGAAAGAGAGGAGAATCGAGGAGGAGGGAAGGTGGAGGAGGAGAGTGTCGCTACTTTTTTATATAGGGGCTTTACACGGTCCCTCCTCCGGCTGCCGGTGAGGCTGGCGCGAGCCCTGCTGCGTCGTCTGCTACGGCGGATGCTCGTGACGCGCCCGAGTCTGTGCCGTTGGGGCTCGCGCACGATCCCCGAGCAGACACAGCCCCAGCCGGTCCGACGCAGCACGGCCTCGCCCACCCAGCGGCGAGGTTCCTGAAGGATCCCCCCCACCCCACTCTACCGAGGCAGGAGGGGAAAAACAAGAAGAAGCAGAAGAAGGCGGGGAAAAGCTCTGCACCCAAACAGGCTTCCCCCCCTGCTGCCCCTCCGGCCCCGAGGCCCACTCTTGCGGGCTCCGGCACACCCACAGCAAAGGCTGCTGCACAGGAGGCCCCATCCACCCATGCACCACCAGCTGAGGGCTTCCAGCTGGTCCTGTCCAAGGCCGATCGCCGCCGCGCAAGGGCACCAGTGAGTGCTGCCATCCCGGTGGACCCCGCGGTCATTGGCACGGCCCTCTTCCGCCCATCTGTGGTGGGTGGCACTTTCAGAGGAGCACCACGCCTCTCTCTTGCGGCGGTGCTCTCAGCGCGGCCAGGTGTTGCCGCTGTGAGAGTCAATCACAGGCGCAACATCGTGGCCGCCGACGCCACCACCCAGAGGTGCTTGGAGCAGCTGCTGGCCACCACGGAGCTCCGAGGAATACCGGTGACTGCCCGGCAGCCTGCCGAGCGAGGCAGGAGCACTGGTTTTGTCCACGGCGCCGACGGCATCCCCGCAGACGCGGACCTGCTGGGGGCCATCGAGTCGGGAGTCCCAGTGCTGGCTGCTACCAGGGAGGCCGACACCATCACCATCCGGTTCGCGGGGCCGGTCCCCCCTGAGCATGTGAGCCTCTACAAGCTCCGGTTCAGGGTGCGGCCGTCCAGACCGCGTCCACTGCAGTGCCAGCAGTGTGGCCGCTTTGGGCACGTGGCTGCCTCCTGCGACTCGCCATCCAGCTGCCAGTCATTGTGGGAGGTTCTCACGAGCAGGGTGACAGCTGCCCCAACGCGGCCCACTGCCGCAACTGCGGTGGCCACCACCCCGCAAATACTCCTGCCTGCCCCAGGTGGCAGGAGGAACGCAGGGTGGCCACCATCTTGGCAACTGCCCCTGCTCCCCTCTCCCGCCGGGCAGTCCGCGCTGGTGTCCGGGAGGAGAACCTGCAGGCCAAGGCCACCTCAACGCCTGTGCAGGGCCTGTCTTATGCACAGGCACTGGCCGGCCTCCCACAGGCGCCCCAGCAGAAGGCAGCCCCCCCCCCGGACGGCCCCCCACACCGGCCCCACGGAAGCAGCGACGCCAGCCGCCTGCCACCCCTGGGAGCGAGCCCACCACAGCCCCAGCATCACTGGCAATGCCTGGCCCGGACCCTCGGGACCAGATCATTGCCAGCCTGCAGCTCGCCCTGAAGGCCATCGGGGAGATGCTGCCTGCCGAGAGCCCCCTCCGAGCCATCTGCCTGCAGGCAGTGGCAGTCCCGACCACAATCAACCAGCATGGCTGATCCCTCACCAGCCACAGCTGGGAAATGCCGTCGCCGCCCGAGTGTTCTCCAATGGAACACCAACTCACTGCGGCGGCGGCATGCAGAGCTGTGCGCGCACCTCCTGCGGTGTGATTTCGACGTCCTCGCACTGCAGGAGGTGTACACTGTGGCCGAGGACCTGCGGCTGCCGGGATACACGGGCTACTCTGGCGCCACCACCTGCTCGACGCAGAGCTGCACGGACGCTCCCTGCCTGGAGGGTGCCCACAAGAAGGGGAAGCCGAGGAATGCCATCTACGTCCGCAGCAGCCTGGCCCACTCGGTGACCCCAGTCTCGGACGTCGTAGGCGGCGCCATGCAGTGCTGTGCTGTCACGGTACGCCTTGACAGACAGGACACGACCGTGGCGAGCGTCTACGTTCGTCCTGGACAACAGTGGGACCCCTCCAGCTTGGTGCGGCTTGCAGCACGCCTCGGCGGACATGCAGTCCTGTGCGGTGACTTCAACGCCCACCACACCGACTGGGGCAGCCGCAGGTGCACCCGCCGAGGCAGGGACCTCTGCAACGCCATCAGCCGAGCAGGCCTGGTGGTACTCAACAAAGGAGGACCCACGTACGTCCGCCGTGGGGTGAGCACAGCCATCGACCTCTCCCTTACCACCGAGCAGCGCTCCTATGACTGGGCTACAACTCCCGACACTTGGGGATCTGATCACTTCCCCATCTTGATCACCCCCGGGTGTGGGAGAAGGCCGAGGTCACGAACATACCACGTCACAGACTGGTCCCTGTTCAGGAAGCGCTGCAGTGAGTTGGAAGATGGCTGTGACCTCCTGAGTGCCATCATGGAGTGCGCCCAGGCAGCCACAGTCCAGTGCTCTGCTCTGCCCGATACTCCTGCCCCGGATCTGCTCCTGCTCAACCTCCGTGCGTCCAGGCGACGCGTGGAGCGCCGAGCAATCTGGACGGGCAGTGCAGAGCACTGGACCGAATACAGGAGAGCGGATGCCCGCTGCAGACGACAGGTCAGGCGCAGAAGGAGCCAGAGCTGGGGGAGCCTCTGCGCCACCATCGAGAACCGCTCCAAGGGCCCCCTGGCCTGGCGCCTCCTAAAGTCCCTGACCGGCAGGAAGGTCAACCGCCACCCCGTCCTCGCGGTGGCTATCTCGCTGGGCATCAGCGAGGCGGCCCTGGCGGAGTTGCTAGCGGACCACTTCGCCCCCCCGGCTGCCCTCGCTGCGGCCATCCTGCCGGTCGGACTTCCCCCTGCCAACCCGCCTACCTGCCTGCTGGAGCTGCATCCGGAGTGGGCGACCAGCCAGATCGCGGCCATCTGCCAGGACCCACTGACTCTCCACGAGCTGCAGACGGCCCTGAGGAGGGGCAAGCGTCGCAGTGCACCGGGAGCAGACGGAGTGACACTCCAGATGCTCCGCAACCTGGCCACCAGTGAGCAACGACGCCTGCTCGACTGCTACAACAACATCTGGTGGTCAGGACAGGTGCCGGAGGCCTGGCGCACAGCCATCGTGGCCCCCATTCTGAAGAGCAATAAGCCGGCTAACGAGCTGTCCTCATACCGACCGGTCTCTCTCACCTCCGCTGCCTGCAAGGTGATGGAGGCCATTGCTCTGGCACGGCTCGAATGGGTGGCCCGCGCCTGCGGGTTCCTCGCGGACCAGCAGACAGGCTTCCGGCGCCGAAGGTGCACTGTGGACTCCATCGCAGACGTCGTCTCCACCCTGGAGGACGCCAGGGCCAGCGGAGACCTCGCCATTCTCCTCCTCATCGACGTCAAGGGGGCGTTCGATGGCCTCCCACATGCGGTCGTCCAGCAGGCTCTGGACCTCCTGGACATTGGCGGCAACCTGCGGCGGTTCCTGTCATCGTTCCTGAACGACCGCACCCTCAGGGTCCGCGTGGGCCATGCAAGGAGCACTCCCCGTCCGGTCGCAGCAGGCGTACCACAAGGGTCAGTGGTGAGCCCGTTTCTCTTCAACCTCGCCCTGGCCCGGTTGCCTGCTGCACTGCCGACCGACCCTCGCTACAAGGTGGAGTGCTCTATCTACGCGGATGACATCGCCCTGTGGGTGCGGGGACCGCTGCAGTCAAGCCGCCACGTGTGCCTGGCCCTCCAGAGAGCCCTGGACACCACGGCCGCCTACCTGGGAAGCATTGGACTCTCGGTTTCGACGGGGAAGACGGTGGCCCTCCTCGTCCACCCGAGAGCAGCGGCACGGCGCTCAGCTCCCCGGCTGCAGCTGGAAGGCGTGCGCATCCCATGGAGTACGACTGTGTCGTACCTTGGGCTGCGCATCGACCACCGGCTAACCTGGCTACCGGCAGTCGGGGCCATGCAGACCCAGACCATCAGGGTCCGCAAGGCCGTGTCGCAGCTCCTTGCCCATGGAGAGGGCTGCTCGGTGAAGTGGGCCCTGCGGTTCTACGAGGCGGCGGCCACATCACGCCTGCGGTACGCCCTCCCGCTGGTGGCGCTGCCGCCACGCCGCCTCGAAAAGTTGGAGCTGCAGCACCGGGCGGCCATCCGACTCTGCCTGGGCGTCCCCCGGAGCTCCCAGATTGCCGCTACCCTTGCGGAGGCTGTAGCATGGCCCCTGTCGCTCCTCTTCCTGCAGCAGGGGCTGAGGCACGTTGACCGCCTCCACCATGCTCCTGATGGCAGAGGCCTGCTGCGTCGCCTCCAGTCCCGGCCTTCCTCAAGGATGGGTCAGCTGTGCCGCCTCTACGAGGAGGTGGTTGGCAACCCACCGCCGAATGCGGTACAGCTGCCCCCACCGCAGAGGCCTCCTGTCCCCATCGCCACGGAGCTGCCCGGGACTTCGAAGAGGCGCTCGCCCGCTTGCGCCCTGCAGCAGACGGCCGCCTGCCTCCTAGACGAGACCCTCGGAGACCACCTCCTGGTGTACGTCGACGGTTCGGTGGTACCGGACACCGGCTCTGCCACGGCGGCCTGCACGGCACCAGCCCTGCAGAAGAGCAGGCAGTGTCGACTGCCCAGACACGCCAGCTCGACTGCAGCGGAGGTGGCAGGCCTCCACCTGACCGTCGACCTACTCTCCGAGGAGCTTCCTGGGGTACCAGCGGCCATCCTCTGCGACTCCAAGGCAGCCCTCCTCGGCCTGCAGAGGCCAGAAAGCGCCAGCCTTGGAGTCGCACTGCTGTCTACCCGGCTGACAGCGCTGCAGGACGCAGGCCACCCGGTGTCCCTGCACTGGATCCCCGCCCACGTAGGGATCCCGGGCAACGAGGCAGCCGACACCCTGGCGAAGGACGCCCACCACACCACTGTGCCCCTCAGTCGGGCCGTGACGGAGGGCGACTTCACAGGACTGAGGCTGCGGCGACACCTGGCGACCCACCACCCAGACAAACGGGTGGCACTGGGATGCCCCCCACGACCACTCCCCCAGCGGGGCCTGGCTCGCAGGGAGACCTCGCTCCTTCTCCGGCTCCGCATCGGCTGCAGCTGGACGGCAGCACGCAGCTACCGACTGGGACGAGCGACGTCCCCGGCCTGCAGCTCCTGCGGGGAGCCGGAGACGATCGAACATCTCCTGCTGGCCTGCCCGGCGTACCTCCAGCAGCGGGGCCCACTCCTGCAGGAGTTCCGCCGCCTGGGCCTCCCCTCTGGCAAGGAGGAAGATCTCCTCTTCCCCGGCCGACACCACCTTTCTGCACTTCGAGGCGTCGTGGAGTTCCTTGACTCGTCAGGGCTCTCCGCACGCCTCTAAGGACATTTCTACAAGCGGGAAGGCCTCACGGCCTCCCACCCCACCCCGGGCCTGACCGGCCTGGCACAACACCGCTGCAGACTCTGCAGCACACCAAGGCCTTCCATCTCGGCCTGATACGTGCCGCCTATGCCTGCCGGTTTTGCTTCGCCCAGCCATGGCGACTCCACTCTATCCCTTCTTTCGCTCCCACTTACCCCTCCCCGTTGGCGCTGAGCCGTGCTCCCTCAAGGGCTGCAGAAGATAGCGCCAACCTTTCCCTTTCCCTCAAGAACCACTTATCATCATCATCATCATCGGCGACAACTTCTTCTCTTGAGCGAACGCGCGGTTGTCGACGGGAGCGGACGCGCTTCACATCGACTCCTGCTATTATGCCAATCAACGCAGCGTTAATTTACAGTTACCGCGATATAATTGGTACCAAAGTGTGCGCGAAGGTGCGGTGCATCGACCGGTACCAGTTTTGACGAAACGGTACGTGATTTTCTCGATTTACGAGGACTCTTCTCTGGTGCGGTGCGGACTTTTCGCTAAGCCTAACGTAGGCCTACCACGAGTACGCCCACCGGTCGTGACGGGCCCGGCCGCTAGGCCTAACCCGGCAACGAGTACGACCAAGATGGCGTCCGAAATGGAAGTGGTCACGTCGATGGAAGACAACACGGCGTCAACGCTGAGCATCGGCAGTTTCGGCGGGCGCACGTGCATCGAAGTTCACGGAGAGGACATTACACCGGAAGAAGTCGAAGGCTGGTCGGCCTCCGGCAAGCGCATCAAGCAGATCATGGCCGGCAAGGAAAGCGGTGAGTCCGCCACCATTACTCGCCAGTCTAGACCCAAGACCAGGGCCAGCTTTGCTAAGAGAGTTGCAGCTTCGGTAACGAAAGCGGTGAGGATGACGATAGATATGCCGAAAGAAGACACCAAGGTAGTCATGAGACCACGTGGCGGTCTCAACGTAGTGAAAACGGAGGCTTCAAGTATCATGTCGGTCGTCAGGACGGCGGCTCGAGTAACGAAGGAAGAAGCCAAAGCAGACACCATCTGCACAAACGCGCAGCAAAACATCATCGTGGTCAGCACCCCGGACGAGAGGCGCGCCACGCTGTACTCTAAGGTCAAAGCCCTTAACATAGGAAGTAAGACATACGAAATCAACGCCTACCGAACGGCGCCAAACGGCACGGTCAAGGGAGTCATCCGAGGTATAGCCGTAGACGATACCCCGGAGGAGATAGCCGAAAACATCGTGAACCCCTACAACCCCCTAGCGGTGGAGGCGCACAGAATCGGCAATACAACCACGGTGATAGTACTTTTCGCTGGACAGAAAGTACCGAACTACGTCAAGTATGGCTCGATATTGGTCATGTGCGGGCTTTACCGCAAGCACTTTGACGTGTGCAAGCAATGCGGCAGGGTCGGCCATAGAAGAGACGTATGCCCGAATACCAACGCCAAAGTGTGCTTCGGCTGCGGAATCGCGAACCCCAGAGAGGGTCACGAACGCGAATGCAAGCCCAAGTGCAAGCTATGTGGGGGACAGCACCCAACGGTCGAGAGGGAATGCAAAAACAAGTACAAGATGCCGTACGTGGTGAAGAAGCGGCAATGGGAACGCAAGATGGAAGCCATGCAGCGAACAACCGGACCCGGAAAGCTCTCCGCCGCGACGAGCGTCGCCTGCCGAGAGACCCCGCGGGGAATCAAAGAAGCACGACAGCAGCCGCAAAAGGGACGACAGCAAAATAGGCAGGAGCGCCAGTCGCCGCAGACCGTCGCAGTCGAGGGAGAGAGGCTCCTGGGCCGACGCAGTCAATGCAAACATGGCAGAGAAGAGACAACCACCGGCGCAAAACGCCGCGAAGAAGATCCAAGAAGCGAACGGGGTGGAAAAATCCTTGAGAGACGAGAACGAGAAGCTAAAGCGGAGAATCGCCGAACAGGACGCAACCATCAAGGAAATCAACGAGAAGGTAACGACATTAATTGCGATGCAGCAACAGCAGCAACAGCAGCCGACGCCCGCGCAACAGAGGAAACAAGAGAAGACCGAGGACGAACCAGAGGTCGAGGTAGACCCGAGAGCCACGATAGCGGCAGGACCAGCTCCCAAGAGGAGAGCCATAGAGGGTGCCAAAGAACGAAAGATAACGGAGAAAATCGAAAAACAGGGTGACAGACTCGACCATCTTGAGGCGACCAGCAAGGTAACCAACGAACGCCTCACCGCGCTCGAGCAAACGGTTCAGCAGATGACAACCAACATTCAGAGAACATGATAGCGCAGATGCAAACACAGCTGCAGGCGCACATACAGGCACAAATGCAAAGTATGGAAGGACAGATCATCGCCAAACTGCAGCAATCATGGCCGGGACAGCACTCATAGCAGTAACCACACCGCCAGTGAGAGACCTCTTGGTCTGGCACTGGAATTGCAACGGCTTTACCGGCAAGAGAGCGGTGCTGCTGCAACACTTGCAGCAACAAACGAGGAAACCAGACGTAATAATGATACAAGAAACACACAGCGAAGAGACACCAAGACTCCCGGGCTACCGGTCGCACGACAGCCCGCCGAGCGAAAGGGACACGTCCAAGGGCAAGGGCAGAGGGGTCTGCACCTTCGTTAGGAAAGTGATCACCTTCATGGAACACGAACTGATCGGCAGAAGCGCCATCGAACACTGCACGGTGGAAGTAATTACGGGCAAGAAGAGGAAGGAGAGCACTTACCTGGTGAACGTCTACAGCAATCCGTCTCACGGACAACAGAAGTTCAAGGCACTACTTCACAAGGCGAGTAGAGTCGCGGGGAGCAATACGCTCCTAGTGTGCGGAGACTTTAACGCTCCGAACCAAGGCTGGGGCTACCAAAGAACGACGGTCAAGGGAAGAGAGCTGATGCAAGATGCCACCGACGTGGGACTGAACCTAATCACGGATCCGGTCTTTCCCACCAGAATCGGTACATCGGTTACGAGAGACACCACTCCGGACCTTACCTTCATCAAAACCGAAGGAAGAACGAGACAAGCGGAATGGAGAAACATGGGACAAGAGCTGGGCAGCGATCACTACATCGTGGAGGTCGTCGTACCGCTCGAAGGCCAAGGCAACACCGGCATAAGGAAGCATCGCATTACGGATTGGGACGCCTTTCGAACGGCACTACCCGCGGTGCAACTGGACATTATGGACATCGAACAATGGGCGGCTAACGTCGTTGAGACGACGGAAAGAGCCACCAAAGAGCTGGAAACGGACGAACGGATAGACAAGATCGACAGTCGGCTCGCCCACCTGATAGAAGCCAAGCAGTCCATAAAGGTGAGGTGGCAGAAGCAACGAACGAACCGAAGTCTAAGGAAGAAGATCGCCGAGCTCAACAGGCAGATCGAGGCTCACTGCAAGGTGCTATGCACCCAACAATGGAACGAGGCCTGCAATGAAGCCGACGGACAGTTACACAAGGGAAAGACGTGGAACATGCTGCGGCACCTCCTCCACGAAACAAAGACCAAGGGCCACCAACACAACAACCTGGCCAGGATCCTACACAAGGCAATCTGCGAACACGGAGAGGACGAGATCAAGCGGAACTTGGACGCCAAGTACCTACCGACCACCCCCACGGAAAGACACCCGGATTACCAAGGCAACGAGAACGAGACGCTAGATCGAGACATCGAGACATGGGAAGTCAGAGCTGCTCTGCAGGATCTCAATGGCAGGTCCGCCGCGGGTCCCGACCGAGTGACCAACAGAGCGCTCAAGAATCTCAACGAAGCGGCCATCGAAACGCTCACGAAATTGTACAACAAGTGCTGGCAAGATGGAAGGCTACCCAAGCAATGGAAAGCAGCCAAGACGATCCTCATCCCCAAGCCTGGTAGACCACCAAACATAGAGAACCTCAGGCCGATCTCGCTGACTTCGTGCGTGGGAAAGGTCCTCGAACACGTTCTCATGAACAGGTGGCAGCGTTACCTGGAAGAATCGGAGCTCTACCTGAATTCCATCATAGGGTTTCGGAACAAGCTCGGGACGCAAGACGCCATGATCTTACTGAAGAACGAGATCATCGACGATATGACGGCCACCAAGGACAACAGAGCCATACTTGGGCTGGACCTGCAGAGCGCCTTCGATAAAGTGAGGCACTCGGCTATCCTGGCCCAAGTATCCAGGCTAAACATGGGCAGAAAGACATACGAGTACATCAAAGACTTCCTGACGGAACGGACCACCGAAATCTGCTCGGGAGACCTGCAGCTCGAAGAGAACCTGGGCAGCGTCGGAACCCCGCAGGGCTCGGTGATCTCCCCGTTACTCTTCAACCTCGTGATGATCGGGGTGGGCAACCGGCTAGAAAGAGTAACGGGAGTCCGGCACACCATCTACGCCGACGACGTTACGCTATGGGTACCGGGAGGAAGCGACGGACACATCGAGACAACGCTGCAAGAAGCGGTCAACGCCATCGAGGAGCAGCTGGACGGGTCTGGACTCGTCTGCTCTCCGGCCAAGTCAGAGCTGCTGGTGATTCCACCGAAAGGAGCCGGCAGGAAAAGAAAGAATATGGAATTCAAGTACGAGCATCCCAAGATCACGATCAAGACGGCGGGAGGACAAGTAATACCGGAAGTCGAGAAGATTCGAGTGCTCGGGCTGCTCATCGAGCGAAATCGAGTAAACGGTGAAACGGTGAACAAGCTCGCGGGCAAAGCGGCCGCGGCAATGAGACTCATCAAGAGGGTGTCCAACAGAAGAGCGGGGATGAAGGAGGAGAGCCTGACTAGGCTCGTTCAATCCTTTGCAGTTAGCCACATAACGTACGTCGCCGCCTTCCACAACTGGAGGCCGAGTGAACGTAACAAGATAGATGCCACCATACGCAACGCGTATAAGGCGGCACTCGGTCTCCTCGGGAGCGCGAGCACCGAAAAATTCATGGCGCTGGGAGTCCACAACACGCTGGACGAAATAGCCGAGGCACATAGAACAGCGCAACTCGAACGTCTCTCTGAAACGAGAACCGGAAGACAGATACTGCGGGACCTTGGCCTCGAGCCGAGCGAAGGCAAGCAGCAGAACAACGTACCTATACCGGATAGCATCAATAGAAATCTCAGGGTCTGCCCGATCCCGAAGAACGTCAACCCCGAGCACAACAAGGAGCGGCGGTTGGCGAGGGCCAGGGCTCTCTGGACCTCCACGCCAGAGAAGAAGGCGCCGTCTACGTGGACGCGGCGGAGTATCGAGGCAGCAGCGACGCATACGCGGCTGTGGTCGTCGGAGCATCGACGGGTGCAACGAAGACCGCAGCGAGCGTCCGGACTCGAGAAGCGCACCAAGCGGAGGAGATGGCTATCGCCTTGGCCGTCTCCGACCCCGGATGCACTACAGTGCTGTGTGACTCTAGAACGGCAGTGAAGAACTATGCCAAAGGTATGGTATGTAGTGAGGCAGCGCGCATACTGCGCAAGGTCGAAGACATCGGGCGCAAAAGTGCTGCTGTGATCAAGTGGTTTCCGGCCCACATGGGCAGTGACGTGTCGGAACGCGGGAACGCGAACCACAACGAGACGGCCAACGCGGCCGCGCGAGGACTAACCAACCGCGCGGCTGCAAACACGGCCGACTCGGAGTGTTGGTCGCGGTACAGTGTCAAGGACAAGATGACCACCTTCAACGAAATAGTGACTGAACAGACAGACTATGCCCCCACCTCACCCGGGGCTTACCCGGAAGGAGGCAGTGTTATACAGACAATTACAGACAGGGTCCCTGCTCACCCCGGTGCTAGCTAAGCACGTGTGTCCGAGTGTGTACACGAGTGACGTGTGTAGACTGTGTGCGAAGGAGAGAGCTACCGCGGCTCACATCCTTTGGGACTGTGGTATAAATCCGAGAGAAGCCAGTGAGAAGACGACGATCCCGCCGCAGCTAGAGGCTGCAACGAGGATCTACGATCAAGAGACACAACTCAAGGCCGTCCAGCAAGTCTCGGCAGCTCTAGGAAGGCAGCAACCTAGCGAAACCGAGGATAAGGGGGGCGGCACCCCCAGGAAGGGGGCGGCGGCCCTCTCGGACCCGCGGAAGTAGCGAGGGAGCAAGACCTCGAGGAGCATAACGCACGAGACTGACGTAGTGGCCGCGTCGCGATGAAAGCTCGTCCTCCCTGCGTGGAGGGAGCCTAATCGACTCTGCAGGCATTCTCAATAAAGTTATTCTCTCTCTCTCACAGGGCATTTGGAACCTCCCAGGTCCCCTGGGTCCCCGCGCGACCCCACCGCACTCAAACGTTCATGTTTAACATGTCCATGACGCTAGCAGCCCGGATGGCGGCGATCTTCTGCCTTGCCGGGTCCGTGGAGCGCAGTGAGGTCTCCCAGTCCTCCCAGGTTTGGAGTGGTGTCGGGCCGCCAGGGGGAGGAGAAGCCGGACAGGCCAGGAGTATGTGGGTGAGGTTTGCTTTCGGTGCATTGCACAGAGGGCAGGAAGGTGGGATGGGTCTGTAGTGGGAGAGGAGGGATGGGGTAGGTAGGGTGCGCGTTTGCAGACGGCGCCACAGGTGTTGCTCCCTGGTAGTGAGGGAAGAGTGGGGCGGTGGGTATATTTGCCTCTCGGCGCGAGCATTCGCGATGAGCTCAGCGAAGGTACACGCACGCTCCCTCGAGAAACCCCCCATGAGGTCCGCCTGTGCCCGGTTTCTCGACCCTCGAGCTAAAGAATCGGCGGCCTCATTGCCGGGGTTTCCCGAGTGCGCGGGCACCCAGATGAGCTTAGCGCTGCGGGAGAAGGGGGGGTTCTGGGTCAGTATGTGGAAGGTGGCAGGGTGAACTCTGCCCCTAGCATAATTTAGCAGTGCAGTTTTAGAGTCACTCAGGATGTAGGGTAGGTAGCACTGGAGCTGCCGAGCGCTAGCGCTATAGCGATCTCTTCCGCTTCCTCTGGGTCCGTTCCCTGGGGTAGTTCCTTTATTAATGGAGGTCTGTTCAGTGTGTAAGCAGCCGCTGTGGCTCCGTGCTGATCGCATGCAGCATCTACCCATATTGCGTTTTGTTCATCGCCGTACCGTTTATGAAGGGCTGCTGCTCTGGCTTTCCGCCGCTCGCGGTTTTGGTCGGGGTGCATGTTACGAGGGAGCGGTCGAATGCGTAGCGTTTGACGAATTTCCGTAGGAAGGGCTTTTAGGCAGTCATGATTAGCAGGGATGCGAATTTCGAGTTTTGAAAGTATATGCCTCCCGGTAGAGGTACTGGCTAGTCGGAGATATTGTGCCTGTAGGTGTGCTTCAGTTAGTTCTTGTATGGTGTTATGCATGCCTAACTCCGCCAGTCGTTCGTTACTGGTGCTTTTGGGCAGGCGGAGCGCAGCCTTGGTAGCTTGTCTGATTATAGAATTTATTGTTTGCGTTTCGGTTATATTGAGGTTGAGGTAGGGGGTAGAGTACAGTACTCTACTCATGGTATATGCTTGTACTACTCGCAGAGTATCTTCTTCCCGCAGGCCGTGAGCTTTATTTGTTACTCTGCGTATTAGCTGCGTGGTAGCTGCTAGCGTGCTCTTTAGGCGTTTGATGGTTTCGGTATTTTTCCCATCTTGTTGCAGGTAGAGGCCAAGGATTCGAATGGTGTGGACCTGTGGGACCACCCTATCCTGTACGTAGATTCTAATAGGAGTATGATACGTTCTACCCTTTGGCGGGATCAACAAAAGTTCAGATTTTTCCGATGAGCAGGTGAGGCCTACCTTGGTGACCTCTTCCTGCATTACCATTGCGGCTGTTTGCAGTGTTTCTTCGATTTGCGCGTCCGATCCATATGTAGTCCACAGGGTGATATCCGCGTACAGGGTATGGTCAAGATGGGGAATTTGCTGTAGCTTCCGCGCGAGCGGAATAAGTACTGCGTTAAAAAGGAATGGGGACAGCACTGAGCCTTGCGGTGTGCCTACGTTCGCTAGTGTGTAGCGGCGTGTACGAAGGTTGTCTACGCACATGCTGGCCGTTCGGTTTTGCAGGAAAGCCTTTATGTAGTTGTATGTTCGTTGGCCAACTCCTAGGTCTATCATGGCCTTTAGGATGACATCGTGCGTGACGTTGTCGAAAGCCTTTTTGAGGTCAATCGCCAGTACCGCTTTAGTGTGCGCAGGTATGAGGGGGTCCAGAATAGCTGTTGTGAGTTGCAGCATGGCATCTTGCGTGGATAAGCCCGATCGGAAACCAATCATTGAGTGTGGGTATTGACCAGTGTCTTCCATGTGACCGTGCAATCTAGCTAGGATGACTTGCTCAAAGAGTTTGCCTAGGCTGGAGGTAAGGCAGATGGGGCGCATATTTTCTGGGGTAACTGGTTTGTTAGGTTTCAGTATTAGTATGACCCTTCCATGTGTCCACTCCTCTGGCAGTGTGCCGCTCTGCCAATGCTTGTTGAAGATACCGGTAAGTTCTTGCAGGGAATTGTCGTCTAGGTTTCTAAGAGCGGCGTTTGTTATGCGATCTTCGCATGGCGTGGTGTTGCTGAGTCTATGAAGTGCTGCTCGGACTTCTTGTATAGTTATGTCCCTGTCTAGTTCATTATTTGGTGGGCCGGCGAAATCCGGCAGTGGAGTGGAAGTGCCCGGCGAGGTGTGTAGGCTCTTAAGTTTCTGTAGTAGCGCCTGCGTGTCGTATTTATGGTTGTGGGTTAGTCGAGCGACAAGATTTCTAGTGTGTTGTTTACTTTTCATGGGATCAATTAGATGTTTTAAAAGATGCCACGCTCGAGTGGTACTGAGATTGCCTCTGAGACCCTCACATATCTGCTGCCAATTCTGTCTACAAAGTTGTTGGCTGTAATCCTGAATTTGCTGTGCCAGCTCAGATATCCTGCTTTGAGGCTTCTTGTTGCGTTTTTGCTTAGCATATCTTTTCATGAGACTTTCATGCGCTTCTATTCATATGCGCCAATTTTGAGTCCATAACTGGGACTTGCTGTTCTGGGCTATATTACTTGGTGCACGCCGCTTGGTCCTCGAGGACTTGTTCTGTCCAGGTTAGCGCATCCACCGGCCCTGTTTGTTGGTTTGTTTCCCGCCGTTTTCTAAATTTATCCCAGTTGATTAATTTATGCTCTATTCTTTTTCGAGACGCTTGGGGACCTGAGACTTGAACTTCGATAATATAATGGTCACTGCCTAAAGTATGTGTTGTTCTATTCCATTGAAGGTTGTGGATGCGTCTGCCCATCGTGAGATCCGGACTTGTGTCCATCATTCCTGTTGTACCTTGTCTGGTGGGGCAGTCGAAATCATTGTACACCGTGAGCTGGGACTGTTGAGCTTGTGTCATGAGAACCTCCCCTCTGCCAGAAGTTCTCTGGTATCCCAATCGGTGTGCGCGCAATTAAAGTCTCCGGCCACTATTATTGGTGTTTTATTTGCCGCTGCGGTAATTTGCGCTATTAGGTGAGCGCAGCGCGTTGCTGCCATACTCGGCGGATTATATTTATTGGCGATGAGTAAGGAATCCTGTTGAATGTCGAGTGGGATAACTTCAAGGACTACATTTTGTACTATGTGGGAGAATGAAAGTTGCGTATGCCTTATGAACCGCTTGATAAAGGTAGACACAACCGGAGTAGTATCGTTTGGTGAGTGATAAGCAGTATATCCTGGGAGCGATATGCTTGTTTTAGGGTCCTGTAGCAGAATTAGGTCTGGTGGGCGTTCCTCATTTAGTATGAGTTGAATTAGCGCTTCTCGCTTACGGCGTATGCTGCGACAGTTCCAGTGCCAGAGTTTTAAAAGGGGAGGAGTCTTAGAATTAGATGAATCACCTGCCATTTTGCTGTCCAGAAGTTTGGGAAGTGGAGGGGGCATGAGTGGTATGGGGTAGGGGCACCGCCTGCATTTGGTTGGTTGCCTCCACCACCGTTAGGCCCATCTGTGTCCTGAGCTGGGTACAGAAGGTATCTAGCTTGTTCTCTAAAATTTTGAAGCGTTCGTCAATGAGGCTGTCGATCCGAGCTTCGAGAGTTGGGAATCGAGCCTCGAGTGTTTGCAGGCGCTTGTCTAGGAATTGTTGAAATTCATCGCGCATCTGCTGTTGGAAGTGTGCTAGTTTCGCTGTTAATTTTGCCTCAAGTTTGGCTTCAAACTGAGCCTCCATCTCAGCTGTTTTGTCTGATTGCTCCAGCTCTGTTGTTTTGGCTGATGGCGGAGGAACGTCTTTTCTTTTTTGTAGGTGGGGTGGAGGTTGAGGTTTCTGCGGGAGACGAACTCTGGGTGTCTAGGGGTAAAGGGTGACCAGTGGGTGGGTGTGAGGGTTGGATGATGGTTTGGGTGACGGGTGATGGGTGGGGTTGGGTGATGGCCTGTCGCAAGCTTCTTACCTCCTCTCGAAGACGGATCATCTCCTCGTCCCGAGGGTCAGGTTGGGGACGATTCGTTCTGCCCATGTGAGCTCCTCGGGGGCCTTCGGGGGGCTGATGGATTCCATCTTGGAAAATCTTCTGGGTGTAGCTGGCGTCTTCCGGTTGTTTCCCTGTTTACCGGTGGCTTCGTTGTTTGTTGTCGCTTCGTTGCTTTACACCATCCTGTTCCTGTAAGGTGCTCTCCGCCGCACATAATGCATCGGGGCACGCACTGTCGTGTTCTGTCTTCGCCGTGATCTTCGCCGCATCTTGGACATCTCGGTATTTTCAGTTCTGGACACACATCATATCTGTGTCCTGGGGCGCGACAGTTCGTGCAGGCCTCTGGTCGCGCCCTATATGGCGTGCACAGGTGTACTCCCCCATAGTAGATGATTCTACGGGGGATGGGTCCCTGGGCAAAGGTTATCAGGATGGATTTAGACTTGCCCATGCGTCTTGCTAGTAGAATGCCTGCTTCCGGATTTCTCGCTTGTAGATCTTGCAGAAGCTCTTCTTCCGTTTCATCCCAAAAAGCATTCGATATCACGCCTCTTACTGTGTCCGCTGCAGGGACTATGTACGCTGCCACCCCATACGCTTTTGCATTTAGGGTAATGCTTCTGATTTTAACCAGGTTAAGGGCTGCTTCCTGGTTAGTGGTGGCTACTGTGCACGTGTTGTTCATTGGGTGCACGCGTAGTTGCACTTCTCCCATCGGTATCTTCGCCGTTTCGTAGAGGCAGCGGAGCAGCAGCTGCGGTTGTATGTTGGGTAAGAATAGGCCTCCCTGTGAGCGGAAAACTACCTTAATCGCATGTTGTGGCAGTGGAGCCATTTGGCGGCTTTTGCGCTTCACTTGCTGCGTTGCACGCAAGTACGCCGGGTTCGGGCGGTACGTCGGACGCCACGTCGACGCGGGGAGCGTTTCGGTGCGTTCCTCGGATGCCTTCTGTTTTCCGCGTACCCCGTTTGTATATTCCATTCGGGCTTTTGACTGGGACTTGATAGGTTCCGATGATCTTAGTCCATTCTGCTGGGTCGTAGTCCTCTTCTCGGAGGGTAGTTCCTTCGATTTGTACTTCCATCATCGTGGGCTGCCGGTGATTCGCCGAGCTAGGACTCGCGCCTGGCATGGCGCGGCCTGTACGGCGTGTCGGTCTTCTCTGTCCAATAAGTCACGTTTGCTGGACGATATGGTCGCCAAACTTGGTGAGTGGCCTCCACTCACCTTCGGGTAGCTACACGGCAAGTTTCTTGAAACGAGATGTCAATTTACCAGAAGGGCAGCATCGGTCTCACGGAGCCGATGTTGCATGCGTCCGCACTCGCCCGTTACCTGGACGCGTCCCGCGACTGCACAAAGCGTCGAGATGGGAAATGAGGGCGTCTTGCCGGCGGTCTCGTCCGGCAGGAAAATTGTGTCGTTGGAAAGGTCTCTGCGCGTAGGAACAATTAATGTACGAGGATTAGCGACTAAAAGAAGGCAAAATCAGTTGTATCGTATTGCGATGGAACAAGAATTGGACATAATCGCAGTGCAGGAAACTAAAGTTCAAGGCAGGACCAGACCGACGGCATGTTACGCCCGTTCTCGGTGCACTATAGTGTGTGTGTCAGTCATGCGGTGGGGACGTCAGGAGGGTGTGTATTATTGGTGCGTAGTTGCTTAGGGATTGTTATACAGTCTGTTATAAGCTGTCCATTGGGCCGCTTTGTAGTTTGTGACTTTGTTTTTGCTGGCAATGAATGGCGCGTGGTTTGTTTGTATGCTCCAACTGATGTTGCACAGCGTCTAGATTATTTCGGCCGCATTAGTGAGTATTGTAACACTGATCGTATACTGATCCTTCTCGGCGATTTTAATTGTGTATGCTCAGCACGAGACAAAACGAGTACTACGCCGCCCCGTGATACTAGCACGATAAAGTTAATGGATATCATCAATGATTTCGCTCTGGAAGATGTGGGAGAATGTATTACCAGTGGGCATAATGTCCAATTCACTCATTTTCAAGGTTCTAGTCACGCACGCTTAGATCGTGCATATGTGTCGCTGGATATTGTGCCTCTTTGTAAAGATTATTGCGTAACACCCCTCTCCTTCACTGACCATTGCCTCGTGATGTTTAGCATTTGCCGCAAAAAAGAAAGAAAGGGAAAATTTAACTTGGATTCATGGAAAATTAATAATAAACTACTTGATGACGATGTTTTCAAAACTTTAGTACATGAGGGCATACAAGAACTGTACCGTGACCCTAATTCAGAAGCTGGGCCGAAATGGGAAACATTTAAGCAAAAAATTAAAATTAAAGCTGTAGACAGAAGCAGCATACTTAAACATGAACGAATTCACGAGAGACTGTTACGTTCAAACTTGCAAACTCTTGTCAAAGAAGAGTGTCTAACGCCTGGAACCTTTAAGGGACATATCCGTGTGGTGAAAGAAAAATTGGAGTTAGACATGGAAAGATTTCGGGGTGCAATTATAAGAGCGAGAGCAGAGAAAACGGTAATGGCCGAAAGGCCTACAAAGCGCGCAATAGGGACGGAAAAAAGTTACGCGCAACGTAATATAATTGCAGAAATAACATACAATGGTGCCTTGACAAGTGCGAAAGACGAGATTGAGAAAGCCTTTTACGAGTATTACAATGCTCTGTTTTCTTTAGGTACGGTAGATAGTGACCAATTCAAAAGTGAATTTTTGGCGTTCATGCCACAATTAGATGACGAAACAAAGGATATATTGCAACTTTCAATCTCGGTAGGAGAGGTAGAGAAAGCAATCGAAGACCTAAATCCCGGGAAGTCCCCTGGCCCTGACGGGCTAAGTGCGGCTTTGTATAAGACCTTCAAGCGAGAAATATCTCCGATATTGGGGCGCTTATTCAATGAGGCCTTTGAGTTTAAATCTCTGCCTCCTTCATTTCTCACTTCCCATACCATTTTTATTCCGAAAACGAACGATTCTATTAAACTTCGGCAGGTATCAGCCTATCGTCCTATCAGTCTGACAAATGTTGATTACAAAATTTTTATGAAAATAGTGGCTAGAAGGTTGCAAAGTGTAATAAACGAAATAGTCGGCCCGCATCAAACATGTGGAATAAAGGGCAGAAGCATCTTTACCAACATTCACAAAGCGAGGTGTGTATTAGAGTGTTGTGATGTCATGAAGGGTGCAGTTGCGATGCTCCAGATTGATTTTGAGAAGGCTTTTGACCGCGTGCCACATGACTTACTTATAACTGTCTTAGAACATGCAAATGTTGGCACAGTAATAACTGAAGCTGTTCGTATGGCGTACAGTGGTTGTAGCACTAGGCTCATTGTTAACAAAGACGTTGAAAATCTCATCCAAGTGCGTCGCTCAGTTCGCCAAGGTTGTCCTATTTCCCCTCTCCTTTTTTGCATGTTTATTGAAAGCTTTTGCCTAAGTATTATAAACCGCAGTACAATTAGTGGCTTCAGGCTACATGCATCTGAAGTACGCGTTCTGGCCTATGCAGACGATATAGGTCTTTTTTGTTCAAATCTCGAAAGTATAGCGGAGGTTATTACCATTGTGAAACGTTTTTGTCAAGTAAGCGGTAGTGCTGTCAATTGGGGAAAATGTATTGGCTTTTGGCATGGCGATTGCGATCTCACGCCACAGTTTTTCCTGAATGTGCAGTGGGTAACAACCCCGGTGAAGTATTTAGGCGTACCCTTAGAAAATTACACCGACAGTGATCCCTATTGGAGGAGACAGACAGAAGAAATCCGAGAAAAAGCCGAGAAATGGAAGGGCAGAGATTTATCAATCTTTGCTCGTGCAACGGTTTGCAATTTGTTTTTCATTAGTAAATTGTGGTATGTGTTGCAAGTGCTCTACTGTTCTCGAGTGAATGTGCAAAGACTTCATCGAGTTTTTGCCGTGTTTATATGGGGATCGACATGAGAACGAACAAGTCGGACGAACCTTTTTCGGCGTGTGCGTGATGAGGGCTGAAGCTTATCGCATTTATTTCTGAGACAGCTTGTAAACCGTTTTTTGTACCTTCGAGATGTTCAGGATCCTTTCCTGCGCACAGTTTGCCAAGTACGATTGGTCAGTGCTTTGCCCAACTTTGTCATCTCTTCCAATAAAATGGAAGGTCGACTACAGGGTTACCTTAAAGAGGTTGTTGAGTCGTGCCGCTTCCTGGAGGCCCGTTTCTCGATTGAATATTTAAGCGCAGTGTCTCGTAAAAAAATTGTATAATGATTTATGTGATATTGTTCTCCCAATTCCATTGTACCGGACTCATTTCTCGGGAGGAAAGTGGCGCAAAGTGCTGAAACGTGTAAAAAGCATGCCTGTGCGTCCCGGGGTGAAAACCTTCTTCTTTAAATTACATGCAGGCGTTTTGCCAGTTAAGACTTGGCTTTCTGATAAGGGATTCTTCGTTCCGTGGGGTGACCACTGTTTCTTGTGCCGGAAACCTGAAACGATTGAACACGTGTTCCTGGAATGCTGGGATGGCGTGTTCTTCTTGGATGTCCTGCAAAGGACCTTAAAGAAGGATTTCCCTTTGGATGCACAGGGAATAAGGTACCTAATGGTTGATAACGAGGATGGTTTTCCATATGAAAATGTTACGGGGAAAAGGAATAATAAATGTATTTACAGTGTATTTACAAGACTGGCAGCGGCTGACAAGATCATAGTAAGCACGCGAAGTCCCGAGCTTCGTCTTCTTCAAGTGCTCTCAAAACGTCTTCTTCATCGCTCTGTCACATGACCCCCGGCGGCTGAAGCACCGACCCGGTGCTGGTTAGGAGGCGTTCGAGTGATACGGCTTAAGACGCGCGACGTGGACTACGTCGGAACGAGGCTGAGCCACGGTGGGGTCAAGAGGGGCGATTTCGTAGGTGACGTCGGTTACTTGACGCAAGACGCGGTAAGGACCAGAGTAGCGTGAAAGCAACTTCTCCGAGAGGCCAACGCGTCGCGACGGAGACTAAAGGAGAACCAGGGCGCCCGGTGTGTAGTGGGCGTCACGATGGCGGGTGTCATATAAGCGCCGCTGATTTTCCTGCGAGTCCACAAGTCGACGTCGGGCAATATGGCGTGCCTCTTGTGCCTGGATTATGGCGTCCCGGGCGTACTCTGATGTGAAATGCAGGCTATCAGGCAGGAGGGTGTCGAAAGGTAGCGTAGGGTCGCGGCCAAACAAGAGGAAGAATGGAGAGAAGCCTGCGGTATCGTGGCGAGAAGAATTGTAGGCAAAGGTAACGAATGGTAATGCAACGTCCCAGTCGCGATGGTCAGCGGAGACATACATGGATAGCATCTCAGTGAGGGTCCGGTTGAGACGCTCGGTTAGACCATTCGTTTGTGGATGGTAAGCAGTAGCAAGTTTGTGTTTAGTCGCGCACGAGTGTAGAATGTCATTAACAACTTTCGAAAGAAAGTAGCGGCCTCGGTCGGTAAGGAGCTGTCGAGGGGCACCGTGGTGAAGGATGACGTTTTCTAGTATAAAATCGGCGACATCGGTTGCACAGCTTGTCGGAAGAGCCCGTGTGATTGCGTATCGGGTGGCGTAATCTGTTGCTACAGCAATCCACTTATTTCCCGAAACAGACGTAGGAAAAGGGCCTAAAAGATCAACGCCTACACGAAAGAATGGTTCTGAAGGCACGTCAAGTGGTTGAAGGCGGCCAGCAGGGAGCGTGGTCAGCTTTTTTCGTCGTTGACAAAGGTCACACGCAGCGACATGACGGCAGACGTCACGGTAAAGACCAGGCCAAAAAAAGCGCCGACGAACGCGGTCGTAAGTCCGTGACACGCCAAGGTGACCGGCAGTCGGCACATCATGAAGCTGGGCGAGAACAGTCCGGCGCAGATGCGAAGGGACAACTAAGAGTCGGTCAGGGCCGTCAGGGCTCATGTTACAGCGGTACAAGATGCCATCGTGGAGTTCAAACATTCGAAGGGAAGGGTCGGGCGTCGTTGAAGTCAGCCGTTGAATAAGGTCTTTTAAGAAGTCGTCCCGGCGTTGTTCCGCTCCGATATCGTCAAAAGCACTCAAAGAGAGAACGGTGACAGGAATGCCGGCCATAGAAACGTCAGGTGGGTCGAGAGGATGGCGCGATAAGCAGTCCGCATCTTGGTGTAACCGGCCTGTCTTGTATACAACTGAGTAGTTGTATTCTTGAAGGCGCAGAGCCCATCGGCTAAGGCGCCCAGAAGGATCTTTCAGAGATGAAAGCCAACACAGAGCATGGTGGTCAGTAATGACTGTGAATTGCCGGCCGTACAAATAGGGGCGGAATTTTCCCACTGCCCAAACGAGAGCCAGACACTCGCGCTCAGTGATGGAATATTTGCGCTCAGCAGGGGAAGGAAGGCGGCTGGCGTAAGCAATAACACGGTCTTGTCCTTGTTGTTTCTGGGCCAGGATAGCTCCAATACCATGGCCGCTGGCATCGGTACGGACTTCTGTTGGAGCTGACGCGTCAAAGTGAGCGAGAATGGGAGGGGAAGTAAGCAGCCGGATCAGCTCAGTGAAAGCACGAGCTTGCTCACAGCCCCAAATGAAGGCAGCGTCTTTCTTGAGGAGCTGAGTAAGAGGTCGTGCAACGTCCGCAAAATTGCGGACAAACCGACGAAAGTAGGAGCAGAGGCCCAAGAAGCTGCGAACGTCCTTGGCGCACGTGGGCACGGGAAAGTCTTTCACTGCCCGGATTTTATCTTGATCAGGACGGACACCCGAAGAATCGACGAGATGTCCGAGCACAGAAATTTCACGACGACCGAAGTGGCATTTGGACGAATTGAGTTGTAGCCCCGCCCGACGAAAAACAGATAGGACCGTCGATAGGCGTTCGAGGTGCGTCGCAAAAGTGGGAGAAAAAACGATCACATCGTCCAAGTAACAGAGGCAGATGGACCACTTGAAACCGTGTAGGAGGGCGTCCATCATTCTTTCAAATGTGGCTGGGGCATTACATAACCCGAAAGGCATGACTTTGAACTGATAGAGGCCGTCGGGAGTAATAAAAGCCGTTTTCTCACGGTCCATGTCATCGACGGCAATTTGCCAGTACCCGGAGCGAAGGTCTATGGACGAAAAATATTGTGCTCCATGGAGGCAATCAAGGGCATCGTCAATGCGTGGTAGCGGATAGACATCCTTCTTGGTTACCTTGTTTAGGTGCCGATAATCTACGCAAAATCGCCAACTGTTGTCCTTTTTCTTAACTAGGACAACAGTTGGCGATTTTGCGTTACTATGTTAACATATTACTATGTTAATGGCTCTGCATAGTATTTGGACGTCACGCATGGCTGTTCGCCATGCAGACGTTGATGCTCGCCCTGCAATAGAGTACTTTCGCGAGTCTCTCATTTCATTCCTCGAAATGGAAAAAGGAAGAAAGTGTGTACCCGATTGGGTGCCCCGTATGGAATGCTTGTTACACATGAAGCAGTTCTAAAATTATGAATTTGTCACTACGTGGTTGACTGTTATACCAATGCAATAAAGAAAAAAATGAAAAAAAGCTTCGTGGCGTAGTGGTTAGCGCCACGCGTTCGGAAGCGAGGGGTCCCTGGTTCGATTCCACGCTATGGACACAACTTTCGGAATCTTTTTTTCATAAAAGTAGGCGTGGTTACCTACTACTACGACGACTACTACTACAACGACAACTACTACTACATACTACAGAGGAGGGACAGACCCACACCCGAAGGAGCTTCGCCCCTAAAACTCGTTGCCCGTATGCTGTATGTGCGAGTGAAAGCGCGCGAGGGCTAGGGACGCGCGCTTTCACGGGGAGCGAACGCACGGCGGAGAGCAAACGCGACTTCCCAGTAGAAGGGGAGTGGTGCGCGAGGAGGGCATCGAGGCACCTTAGACTGTGCGTGCCCGCTCTCCCACTGCTTAGCTTAGTTTTTCCCCCAGGGCAAAAAGGAAACCAAAAAGAAATGTGTGGGAAGCCCGCACCAGCGGAAGGCATAACGGGCATTAAAACCAATCATAAAATAAAATAAAATGGGTCATCGGGTCTGAAAACCCAAAAAAGGAATTCCGAGAAAAAACCAAAGAGAGGAAAAAAATAGTTGCGGAGGCAAAGTCAGCGAGCTGAAGCGTGATCAACGAAAATAAATAATTCAGGTAGTGCTAGTGTAACAAAAAAGTCACAGGCCTGCGCGGCACACGCAGCACAGTCACACTGTAAGCTGGTTTAGCGGCGCAAGAGTAGCTCCAATTTTGGCACCACGCACAACAAGGTCTTCGCGGCAAAGTGTCTTCGCCTCGTTTTGACGAGAACGATCTGAACTGTCCGCCCGGCGTCGGCGTCAACGGCGAGATGCGGCTTGTAATGCTCTCTGCACAGCAGTCTGCTGAGCCCGATGATGCCTGGTTGTAGCCGCGCACGTAGCTCTACGATTCGCTTCTTCAGCAGCGGTTCGTACCTTGCGAGGAGATGTCATAACGTGTACCGAAGAGGTACCCAGAATACGTGGCACACATCTAACATCGGGATAGTGTTGATTGCGCGCCTCGTCTGAATCGCATCTCGTCGTCTGCGCCTGCGCGCGCGGTGGTTGCAGGCACTTTAACTAGATGGCACCACCGGCGGATGCTCGGGTCGTCCGCGCCTGCGCGCCGCGTGTTTAAAGGCAGAGAGAGCGAAACAACTTTATTGAAATATTTCTGCTGCGTGATAGCAATCGCTTGCGTGGCTCAGTGGTAAAGTATCCAACTCCCACGCAGCGGGCCTAGGTTCGATCCCGGCGGAGAGCGGGTACTTTTTTCGCATTACGAGCGATAGCGGTTACGGCCAAACGCAGGCGGTGGCATCATCGCGAACCGAAACGGCTATTGGAATGGGCCCATAACAGCTTACGCTGTAACAAAGAAACCTGGTTATCAGCTCCGGAAGAAAGGTTGAGGAAATTACGTGGCAGCACTCGGCAGTGACCCGCAGCGATCAGCATATTTATTTTATAAGATGAAATGAAAGAAAAGTCCAAAAGTAGAATCGTGAGCAGCTGGCTGGTCTGTGTGGTAGGGCCGGCTCATGGAATCAGGAACGAGTTCACCACTCGAACGCTGGAAGACCGGGCCCAACCTGTACCTGCGCATGGCCGAATGCTACGAAAAAAACTGTTGAGTAATGGGAGTGAGCAGTCATAGTGACGAAAGAGTTGTAAGAACGCGCACGCGCGCACGCACGCGCACGTGAAATGAGGATGGTGCATGCAGTTATTGCCAGATGACACAGGGCGTACCCATCTTGGTTGGCTTAAACAGTGCAAGTGGCAGGAAAGAGAGCATGCGAAAGTAACATGAGGGATATGAGAGCAGAAGGGATGATAATAGGGGCGGAAAGAAAAAGGCCAGGTAAAAGAGAAGGAAATGCGAATTTGCATCAGGGAGAGAAGACAGACTAGGAATAACAGGCACGAGTAAAGTGATGGTGTGAGCCAGCTGCAAAATAAAGCCCGCGATCGCTTACTGTCAAGCAACCTCGGGAAAGTGGCAGGCGTGATGGTGTCACGAATGTGACACTCCACCCGCAACTGAGCGGCAATGTCCGCGGTGCGCGGGCACACAGTAGGGTAGCGAAGCACGCCGTCACACTCCTGCCCACACGCGCACAGACTCGATGAACTGAGATTAAATCGGTACAAGTAGTAAGGATAATGCCCATGTTGTCATGAGCCGTGCGAGATGGTGGTTCGGGGGGAACCAAGAAGGGACGGCGTGCACACTACACACCCAGCGATGGAGGGACGTGTCGACCCCCTCCCGGGGACCAGTAAGCATGCCATTGGTTCTTGGCTATGGCTTTTCTTTGCCCCGGAGTTGAAAAAAAAATAAAATAAAAAGGGGCAAACCCGCACCACCAAAGAGGTATGGCAGGTATAACACCAATAGGAAATAAATGAAAAGGGGTTACAGAAGCAACCCAAAAAGAAATTTAAAGAAAGCCAGTTAAAAGAAAAAAAAAGGTCTCGGAGACAAAGCAGTCGATTATGAAAGGCGAAATGCCGGCGCTCAGTGATTACAGGGTAAAAAGGCAGAACGCAGAAAACAAAACAAGCTCCTGGAGAGAGAAAGAGAGAAAAAAAATTCCCCGGCAGTGATCCACGGGAACCGCCCGACCCCATTTATTAAGACGCATGAAGTGCCACGCGTGGGGCAGCGCCTTGCTGATGCCAGGAACCGCAGAAGGCGGCCAGTGGATGGTGGGCAGCTCTGCGGCAAACGGGTGGCTGCAGGACTAAATAGAAAAAGAAGAGAAAAACATGAGAAAAGGGAAAGACCAAGAGAGAAACGCAAGAAATATGACAGACAGGAAAAGAAAACACAGGGAGAGGGTAGAAAGGGGGGAACAGTAAACGATGACGATGACGCATGCAGCTTGAGGCATCGGCCACGGGGTTCCCCCCGCCATAGTTGGCATAAACAGTGGCGATGGCCAGAAACAACCATGCAAAAGTAATATCTGAAAATATGAAGGTGACAGTGAAAAAAAAATTAAAAGGTGTCAGGCAAGACAACTGGGGCGGGAGGTGAGGTGGGGACTGACCGCGCTATAAGAATGGAAAGGCGAATAAGCAATGCGCGGGTTTTCGGCGAGCGCAGTAAAAGTGGGTAAGTAGGTGGGGTGATGGAAGCAACCCGAACCGCACCACGCAATTCAGCAACAATCTGTGCGGTGTTAGGACAAGCCAGCATGTAGTGGGATATGTCCTCACACTGCGTCCCACACGCGCACAGATTGTTGGCGTGCAGATGGAAACGGAATAAGTAGGGCACAAAATGCCCGTGACCCGTGAGGAGATGCACCAGCGAGCGGTGAGGAGGACACCACTCAGGAATATCGTGAACGCTGGGGAGCCATTGATACAGAGATGTGCCGGCGCCCTCGCGTTGCCAGACGCCATGCCACACATTCCGGGACAAGCGATGGAAACGGGCCCGGACCGAACGTACTGACAGACGAACTTCCCGCAAAAGACCCGTGGTGGCCGCTGAAGAAGCAGCGGAATCCGCGAGCTCGTTTCCGAGGACGCCGCGGTGACCCGGGACGTGGTACAAGTAGACATGGCGCCCGGCAACGCTCTGCGACGTTAACGCGCGCTTGCAGTAGACAACACGAGCGTCAACGTCACGGATGTTTGAGAGGGCAAGGAGTAAAGAAAGGCAATCTGTGTATATGTGCACTGGCGTGGATGTTTGCAGCGTGGTGAGGTAATGAAGCGCCTCAGTGAAGGCGACTACCTCCGCGCTGTAGGCGCCTGACGCGTTTATAACCTTGAATTTACGGACAGCGCATAGACGACCACGTGGGTTAAAAGCCACGAAAGCGGCGCCCGCAGACACGTTCGTATATGAACCGTCCGTGAACACGTGGTACGCAGGTGTGGCGCACACACGTGAGGCCTGTTGGGGCGTTAATCGGTAGAACCGGAATCGGCACAGCTCCCGCGGATGGCGCGACCACGGGTCGAACGGGGGTTCCAAGTTGCGGGGGTCGAACGACTCGTTGGCGAAATGAGTCACCTGGCGCAACACGAATAATGAGAATTCGGCATTGAGGCGATCCAGCTCAAACGGGAGTGGTGTGCAGTTGGCCAGGATCTGCAATGCCGACGTACGAGTTGTATGGAAGGCGCCCGTCAACGCCACCAGAAGCGAGCGCTGAACCGACTGCACATGGGCGGTGAGGTGCGAGGATGGGAAAGCAGGCCACCACACCGGCGATGCGTATGCAACAGCAGGAAGCAGAACCTGTCTATAGAGGCGTCGTAAAAGGACGGGACGTAGCCTGTAATGCAGACGTACGAAACTCAGCAATCGAGTAACCAATACATCGGCTTTAGTCTTGATAAAGTCAACATGGGCGTGAAAATTAAGCTTATCATCAAAGACCACGCCGAGAAGTTTAATGTGATCTTGATGTTTTAGAAAAGCGCCGTCTAGACGAATAGACGGACGCCTCTTGGAAGTGCCAATATGCCCATTGTTGAAGAAGACAAAGAAAGATTTTGACTGACTAATTTTGACCTTGTTTTGCCGGGCCCAATTGCAAATCAAGGATAAGACAGATTCTGCCAGACTCTGCAGCTGCAGGCGCGAGGTGCCAGACAGCAGCACGATGGTGTCGTCCGCCTACGCCTGTAAGTGCACGCCGTCCGGCATGGGAAGGCTGAGCAGGGAGTGGACGATCAAATTCCTCAGTAAGGGGCTGATGGGGGAGCCCTGCGGACTGCCGATCGTCGGGCTAGCCGATACCTCACCCGCGCGCGCCCGGAACACCACCCGCCGTCCCGAGAGGAAAGAGCACAAGAGGTGGTATAAGTTGGCCGGACAGCGGTGTCTGCGCAAAAAGAACAGCACCACTGCGTGCCACACGCTATCGAAAGCGCCCTGAAAATCGAGGGAGATCAGAACGGCGGGCTTTTGATGCCTTGAGCGAGAGCAGGTGCTGCCTCAGGACATACAGGGGTAGAGGGGCACTCCGGGCATGTGTAAAGCCAAATTGGGAATCGTGAAGGAGGTGATTAGAATTTAGAAAAAAGTAAAGCCGGGAATTTAGTAATC
The DNA here is from genome assembly GCF_013339745.2 of Dermacentor silvarum. NCBI lineage: Eukaryota > Metazoa > Arthropoda > Arachnida > Ixodida > Ixodidae > Dermacentor > Dermacentor silvarum. The sequence goes on from NC_051157.2 coordinate 214,318,466, forward strand.
GTTCCAGTACTTTGCCGAATAAGGAGTTCATCACGATAGGACGGTAAGCAGAGGGTAAATGAGGCGGCCGGCCAGGTTTGGGAATGAAAATAATGCGTCCCTCTTTCCAGGACGTAGGAAAGTGTCCCAGGCGGAGGGCCGCATTAAACAAGAGAAGAAAAAAGGAAGGGTGAATACGAAACAAATTTCGAACGAACATGCCAGTGAGCCCGTCCAACCCCGGCCCGAACGTAAGTTGCCCTGAAACAGCGCATGCTCGATCTCCGGGAGCGTAAATGCGTGATCGTCAGGCACGGGAGGGTATGCAGCGCACGCGAGCGCGCGAAGTCGTGCGTGGAAGGGGGTATCTTAACTTGAGTCGTCCGTCGCGACATGCTCACTCAACAGCAATGAAGCAGACGCCAACACCGAGGACGTGACGACGTTGGGCGAGGACTCAAGCGGTGGGAGGAGCGTCGCGGAGTGTAATTTCTCAAACGCCAGTTTGAACGGCGAACCATAAAGGTTGCGAGCCGTCATATCCTGGCAAAGCGCGCGATCCGCTGCGTCTTTGGCCCTACGAATGTGCTGCTTGTAGGCTGCGAAAGCCGACGCATATTGCGTCCTGTAAAACGATCGCAGATCAGGGTCGCGGGCCCGTTGAAAGCGACGACGCATCGCGCGCACACGCAGTCTCTCCTCAGCGAGCTGAGGGCTCCACCACGCATTTGCCTTGCCGCTACGCGGTTTAGCTTTACGCAGGTTGCGGCGACGGAGCGCCTCATATATCTCATAGAAATGCCCGGCCGCGCTATCGAGCGCATGCCCAGATGATAAAGAGGCGTGGCTAACTCTCTCGAAGCACGGATGCAATCGTAGGGATTCGAGGATCTGGGATCTAGCGTAGTTCGTAAGGACACGCTCCAGACTTCGCGTTGCAGCGAAGAGAGTAAATTCGACGTAACGGTGATCGGAAAGATTGTCGCGGTCGGAGACCTGCCCTTTCCCTTTCCCTCAAGAACCACTTATCAGACCTGCCAAGTGAAACCCGCGCTCGCGAGAGAGACAGACGCCAACGTGACGTCGATCCATGAGCGAGCGTACGGCGTCTCAAAAGTGGGCAGTGACGCGGGGCTGTTGAGCATTTGCAGGGCGTTAGCGTTGGCAAACTGCACGAGCTGCGCGCCGCGCACCTCTCCGGGCCCGGGCCCCCACAGCGCGTGTTTCGCATTGAAGTCGCCCCCCATAATATACGATCGCGGCGAGCCGTCGGAAAATACCTGCCACAGTTCGTCCAAGAAGGGATCGAGAGGGCGATGGGGCGGCGCATAAATAGCGATGAGGACGAACGAAAGTGCGGCTCGCTCGCACCTGACGGCCACGACCAGTTGCGATACGTATAGGGGAAAGAGATCAAATGTAGGGGCCCGCGCAAGGAGAGCAACACGCGGGTGCTCCCGCGAGTGAAACACTGTAATATCGCGGGGCACGTGGGGAATCTTGTGGTCGCGGGTGTGCGGGTCAGACACCAGTGCAAACGAAAAGTCACCCTCAACCATGTGCTGCACCAACAGCCGTGTAGCATCACGCGTGTTGGCGAGGTTTGCCTGTAGGAAGCGAAGCGGCGAGGCGTCAGCCATGGTTGAGAGCAACGAACATGGTGTCGACAGGTGAGAAGCACGGACGAGAGAGTGCCGGCGCGCCCACCGAAACAATACAAGCCACCCCGCGACGCCAACCAACCCGGGCCGCAACCCAACAAATCCCAGCGTCACGGCCCACCCAGGCAGAAAGAATGAGAAAGGTGGAACGAAGGAGGCAGAAGGAGGTGCGATAACACTCAAGAGAGAGAGGAAGGAAAGAAGGAGGAGCACCGAGATGAAGACGGGGGAAAAGGCGCGGCGATCCCCAACACCCCCACGGCGCCAAGAGGAGACTCCTGCAGGGCCGCATGCGCGACCCAATTCCCCCGGCAGCCGCAAGGGTGAGGAGACCGCCGCGCCGCACCACGGAAGCCGGGACAAGCAAACTAACCATAGTCAGTACGAGCGCGCAACTGCGCAACCCTGGCCATCGGGAGAGGGCAGGCCTTATCCCCTGTTGGATGGGAACTGGGTTGGCCCGCGCGGCGACATTCGCTGCAGCACACAGCAGCATCCCCCATACGCACCGTGCACTGCTCACCGAGGTGCGGGCCCGCGCATCGCGTGCACACCGCCCTCTCGGGATGCTGCCGAACAGGGCACGAACGGCGGCCGTGACCATAAGTAGCGCAGAACGTGCACGTGGGTATGTGCACGTCCTCCACCACCGTTGCCGAGGTCCAACCCACGGAAACTCGCCCGCGACTCATGAGCGACCGGTACGCAGGAGGATCCATTGCCACCACGTGGGTGAAATTGCCCGAGCGCTCCCTGAATGAAACGCGAACCTCGCAAGTGGACGGGTCTAGCCGGAGGTCAGGGTTGCGCGAGTTAATCTGCGCCACGAGATTGACAGCCGGGACATCAGGGTCGACCCCGGTCAATTTAACATGCGGTTTACGCTGTTGTACCAAGCGTACCGACATTGCCGTGTTAGTGACCGGGTTCTGTTCAATGAGCGTTTTAAGTTTTTTAACTGACGCGAGATCGTCCGACAAAACCGTGAGGCCAAGCGGTGTCTTGTGCACGGAAATGTCGCCGAGGTTTTCGCGTGCGGGGTCGACGTTGGTTTTTAAGATATGTTTAATATCCTGAGCGGCAGTGCCTGTGGGTACAAGGGGCGTCAGAAACATGACATGCGCATGCTCTCGCCTTTGCTGGGGTCCAGCGGCGACGGCACGAGCAGCATCCGGGAGCATAGCTGCCTGAGCAGCGGCAGCACCAGGCCCAGGCGGAAATGCAGGACGAAGACCGCCACGGGCGACCGCAGCGTACGTTAAGTCCGCCGGGCCTGAAGAGGCTGCAGGTTGTAGGACCGTAGAGCCAGCCAGGCGAGCTTGTGCCAGCTGGTCCCGGAGCTCGTCCGCCCTGCCGCACTGGCGCGCCGCCACAGCCCGCATGTCGGTTATGGCGTAAAAGCGGCAGCGAATCGTACGGAAGGAAGCGGCAGAGGGCCGAATCATTCCGGTCGAACGCGCAGACGACGCAGCCGCGTCCGCAAGCTCGTTACCCGCCACTCCCCGGTGGCCCGGGACGTGATGCAGAAACACAAGGCGACCGCCGCGTTTAGCCGTTCGTCACGTAGCCAGCGTTTTGACAGCGGTTGTGTGCGGAAACAAAAACAACACGCACAACTGTTGTCGACACCGACACTGCGTTCGCCGACACCGACACCGCGACGGCGGCGGCGTTTTGCCCGCGTTCGCACCAAACGCGCGCGGCCTTGGTGCCGTATTTATGAAGAACGTGCCAACCTTTGCCGAACACCCTATGGTGTACCGTATAGCCACCATAAAGACATGGTCCCTGTGGTCACTAAATGCATGAGAACCACCGGATAATACATATTTCTCATTCTTTAATAGTTCAAATAACCAATTACACCATCACATCTTAATAATTGGAAATACATAATTCCCACAGTAGTAGAGCTTCGCTGGTGTTCCATCTCCACCCCAGTGGAAGGGCTGACAGTTTCTTTTATTGCAATAGCAATTATATGGACACTCAAAAGCAGATTTCTGCCGTCGCCGTCGCCGTGAGGTTCCGTATGACGTCAATGGAGATGAAATCGTCGCCGCGCGCCGAACGCTGTATGTGCGAGTGAAAGGGCGCGAGGGGCGCGCGCTTTCACGGGGAGTGAACGCACGGCGGAGAACAAACGCGCGTTCTGCGCGGTGCTCGCTTAAGGGCTGCAGAAGTAGGCGTCTCTTTCCTCCTTTACAATCACCATATATGTAGAGCAAACGTGCCTTCTTCCGACGCGCGAAAGGCCGTGGGGGAGGGGAGGGAGGGGGAGAGAAGGGAGGCGACGTTTAGCTGCGGCACCAATTGCCTATTTATTATATCAGAGGCTCCGGCAACAGTCAGCAACGCCGCACGCATTTTGAGCGAACGCGGAAAAAATGTCACAGTTTCGCCCTAAGGGCGAAGCAATGAATGCGATAGCAACACGGCAATGTCATACGAAGTAGGTTAAGCGGCTTTGGTAGCATTATGAATTGTAGTAAAGATGAGCTGATTAAGTAAGCAGGTGTGCTGCGGCGTAAGTAGACCGACATGAAGAGAGACTCGATAACCACGAGAAGGCGCGTGTGAAACGGTGGTGTTGATGAGAAGCGCTTCCCGTGGGCAGCGCGTGCGAAGGGACACACCTGTAGCGCTGCACTGCCGACCCGGGCAGCATTGCATGTGTAGCGTGCGTTGGAAAATGTGGCCCGACTATTACTAACTGAATGAACAAGCGTGGTGTGAGCGCGCACAAACAAACACGAATAGATCACACTGAATGACTGCAGACAACGACTGTCAAAACGCTGGCAGCAAGCATACGCCGCAGCGGGCGAAGGTACGTGCGGTCTATCGCTTCAACGGAAACTGAGCGGGGAATGCACGGCGCATAAAGGTCAGAGCCGTGTGGAGATAAGAGACGGTGCGGACGGGCGACGAGCGCGGTTGTTGGCAGAGTAGAAGTACCCCCCCCCCCCGCTCCCTCCGGCGCTGGCTTCCTGCTTCCTTGCTTGTGCGTGGGAGATCAGTGCGTTCGCTGTCCGTGATAGCGAGCGTCCCCGCACGCTTCCGCTCGGGCATACGGCGCGCCGCGAAGATTTTATCTATAGGGAACCTCACGGCGACGGCGACGGCAGAAATGCGGTTGAAGTGTCCATATAATTGCTATCGCAATAAAGACGCCGACGGCGTCGACAACAGTTCTGCGTGTTGCCGGTGCTGCTGCATGTCCAAGTTTATACAGCTGATAAAGCTAATATCATTACTCCGTATAGCTCTCTACAAATTTGCTATCGCAATTGATGCTTCGCCTTTCAGGTGAAACTGCGACAACTTTTTTATATTCCATTCTATCTACGAACTTATAATGTATATTTAGCAGAACTCTTGCTTTTATTGCGATAGCAATTATATGGACACTCAAAAGCAGATTTCTGCCGTCGGCGTCGCCGTCGCCGTGAGGTTCCGTATGACGTCAATGGAGATGAAATCGTCGCCGCGCGCCGAACGCTGTATGTGCGAGTGAAAGGGCGCGAGGGGCGCGCGCTTTCACGGGGAGTGAACGCACGGCGGAGAACAAACGCGCGTTCTGCGCCGTGCTCGCTTAAGGGCTGCAGAAGTAGGCGTCTCTTTCCTCCTTTACAATCACCATATATGTAGAGCAAACGTGCCTTCTTCCGACGCGCGAAAGGCCGTGGGGGAGGGGAGGGAGGGGGAGAGAAGGGAGGCGACGTTTAGCTGCGGCACCAAGTGCCTATTTATATTGTCACGTAGTAGCGACGCTGAAGAAAACAGTCGTAAAACTGTGTACGACGAAACTGGATGTTTATTGGGCGAACCTGTGCCCACAAAAGCAAGGTACACTCAAAGCACAACGATAGCGGCGAACACAGTCGGCGATCGTCGAAAATCTGATCAGCGGCGAAGCGCGTCGGCTTTTATACCTGAGTCATCGAAGGTTCCAGATTAATCCCTGATGCCCGCGTGTCTTCCAGAAAGTTCTAGACAATTCACGTCGGTCATACAATCAGATAACATAAGCGTCGGTGAAAACAGGCAACGGAAAGAAGCATCGATAACGTTCTAGAAACTTCCGATACAGGCGCGTCCTGCGCCGAGCGATAACGTTTAACATTTGTTAGCCGGTGGAAAGCGGCCACCGGGGAAAGATAAACATGTATACGTGTCAATACCCTCCCCTTAAAAAGCATCGTCCCGATGCTACAAACACGAAAGCGAAAACAAAACCATGCGTAATAAACAACAAAAAAAACAATAACAAAGTAACGAAGTACCTAAGGTCGTCAGCGGGCGTAGAAAGGTTTAAGACGCACCACATGGATGACTTCAGGTCGTGCCCGGCGCCGCTGTGATTGCGAAATGCCGTCTGGCACGACCTCATAGTCCAGTGCGCCAATACGTCGGATTATCTTATATGGTCCGAAATAGCGACGCAACAGTTTCTCGCTAAGTCCTCGTCGGCGAATCGGAGTCCAGACCCAAACACGGTCGCCGGGCTGGTACTCGACGTAGCGTCGTCGAAGATTGTAGTGTCGGCTGTCGGTCCTCTGCTGGTTCTTGATGCGCAGGCGGGCGAGCTGTCGACCTTCTTCGGCACGCTGCAAATAAGTGGCAACGTCGACATTTTCTTCGTCAGCGACGTCTGGTAGCATGGCGTCAAGCGTCGTTGCCGCGTTCCTTCCGTAGACCAGGTTGAACGGCGCCATGTGCGTCGTTTCTTGCACGGCCGTGTTGTATGCGAAGGTCACGTACGGAAGGATGGCATCCCACGTCTTGTGTTCGACGTCGACGTACATTGCCAGCATGTCGGCGATGGTCTTATTTAGGCGCTCGGTGAGGCCATTCGTCTGCGGGTGGTAGGCGGTGGTGCGGCGATGGCTTGTCTGGCTGTACCGCAGGATGGCTTGAGTTAGTTCTGCCGTAAAGGCCGTGCCTCTGTCGGTGATGAGGACTTCTGGGGCACCGTGACGCAGGAGGATGTTCTCAACGAAGAATCGGGCTACCTCGGCGGCACTGCCTTTGGGCAAGGCTTTTGTTTCGGCGTAGCGGGTGAGGTAGTCCGTAGCGACGACGATCCATTTATTCCCGGACGTCGACGTCGGAAAAGGCCCCAGTAAGTCCATCCCGATCTGCTGGAACGGTCGGCGAGGTGGCTCGATTGGCTGTAGAAGTCCGGCTGGCCTTGTCGGCGGTGTTTTGCGTCGCTGACAGTCTCGGCATGTCCTTACGTAATGGGTGACGTCGGCAGAGAGGCGAGGCCAGTAGTATTTTTCTTGTATCCTCGCGAGAGTGCGTGAAAAACCGAGATGTCCAGCCGTTGGGTCGTCATGGAGAGCTTGCAGAACCTCTGGACGCAATGCTGAGGGTACCACGAGGAGGTAGTTGGCTCGGAGAGGCGAGAAGTTCTTCTTTAGGAGAATGTCGTTTTGCAAGAAAAACGACGCCAATCCTCGCCTGAACACCTTCGGCACAATGACGGTCTTCCCTTCCAGGTAGTCTACAAGGCTCCTTAGTTCCGGGTCGGCTCGTTGTTGTTCGGCGAATTCGTCGGCACTGATGGGTCCCAAGAAAGTGTCGTCATCCTGGTCGTCTTGTGGCGGCGGTTCGACGGGGGCGCGAGACAAACAATCGGCGTCAGAGTGCTTTCGCCCGGACTTGTAAACGACGGTGATGTCGAAGGCTTGAAGTCTCAGGCTCCAGCGTGCGAGGCGACCTGAAGGATCCTTCAAGTTAGCTAGCCAACACAAGGCGTGGTGGTCGCTCACAACTTTAAAGGGCCTGCCATAGAGGTAGGGGCGAAACTTTGATGTAGCCCAGATGATGGCGAGGCACTCCTTTTCTGTTGTGGAATAATTTGCTTCCGCCTTCGATAGCGACCGGCTAGCGTAACTTACAACCCTTTCTAGTCCGTCAGTCCTCTGCACAAGCACGGCGCCGAGTCCTACGCTGCTTGCGTCGGTGTGGACTTCCGTATCGGCGTTTTCGTCGAAATGCGCAAGTATTGGCGGCGATTGCAGGCGTCGCTTCAGTTCTTCGAATGCTTCGACTTGCGGCGTCTCCCACTTAACTCGACGTCAGCCTTCGTGAGATACGTCAGTGGCTCAGCGATCCGTGAGAAATTCTTGACGAAGCGCCTGTAATAGGCGCACAGTCCAAGAAATCTACGCACTGCCTTCTTGTCAGCGGGCGGAGGAAAGTTGGAGATGGCCGCAGTTTTCTGAGGGTCGGGGCGCACTGCAGACTTGTTGATGACGTGGCCCAAAAACAAGAGCTCCTCATATGCGAAGCGGCACTTTTCGGGCTTTAACGTGAGTCCGGAGGTTTTGATTGCTTGAAGAACTGTTTCAAGGCGCCGCAGGTGTTCTTCGAAGCTTGAGGCAAACACAACGACGTCGTCCAAATAGACGAGGCAAGTCTGCCACTTCAAGCCTGCCAGTACTGTATCCATGACGCGTTGGAAAGTCGCAGGTGCCGAGCAAAGACCAAACGGCATGACCTTGAACTCGAACAGTCCGTCTGGTGTTATAAAGGCAGTCTTCTCCCGGTCCCTCTCGTCGACTTCGATTTGCCAGTAGCCGGTTTTGAGGTCCATCGACGAAAAATACTTTGCGTTGTAGAGTCGATCCAAGGCGTCGTCAATCCGTGGGAGGGGGTATACGTCCTTCTTCGTGATCTTGTTGAGCCGACGATAATCGACGCAGAAACGTAGGGTTCCATCCTTCTTCTTCACTAACACCACGGGGGACGCCCACGGACCCTTGGACGGCTGGATGATGTCGTCGCGTAGCATTTCGTCGACTTGGTGCCTTATGGCTTCACGTTCGCGCGCCGAAACACGGTACGGGCTCTGACGGAGTGGGCGGACATTTTCGTCGGTGATGATGCGGTGCTTGGCGACAGGGGTTTGTCGAACTTTTGACGACGACGAGAAGCAGTCCTTGTATTGCAGGAGCAGAACTTTTAGTTGTTCTTTCTTATGCCTGGGAAGGTTCTGATTGACGTCGAAAGTTGGCTCAGGTATTATAGTCGTCGTTGCAGGTGCACTGGAATCCGTGAAGGCGAAAGCACTGCTGGCTTGTACTATTTCGTCGATGTAGGCGACCGTGGTGCCTTTGTTAATGTGCTTATATTCGGGGCTGAAGTTCGTGAGCATCACCCTTGCTTTCCCTGCACGTAGCTCAGCTATGCCTCTAGCGACGCAAATTTCACGGTCGAGCAGTAAGTGATGATCGCCCTCGATGACGCCTTCCATGTCTGCAGGCACTTCGGTACCGACGGAAATCATTACGCTGGAGCGCGGCGGAACGGTGACTTGTTCTTCAAGCACATTCAAGGCATGGTAACTGATGCTTGTAACCGGCGGTATCGCTTTGTGTGTTGAAAGCGTTATCGACTTGGACCTTAAGTCGATGACTGCACCATGTTGATTTAGAAAGTCCATGCCTAGGATGACGTCCCTGGAGCAGTGCGGCAGGATTACGAAGCTCGCCGGGTAAGTGCGGTTGTTTACCGTGACTCGCGCTGTGCAGATTCCAGCCGGCGTTATTAGGTGACCGCCCGCTGTCCGTATATCGGGTCTTTGCCAGGCCGTCTTCACCTTCTTTAACTTGGCGGCGAACGTGCCACTGAAAACTGAATAGTCGGCGCCAGTGTCGACGAGAGCGGTGACGTTATGACCATCGATGAGCACGTCTAGATCGGTAGACCGGCGTCTGGCGTTGCGGTTAATTCGTGGCATCGGATCACGGCTGCGTCGGCTTGCTCTGCTGCTGCTACGTCGCGTCGGAAGGTCTTCGTTCGGCGGCGATGTGTTGTCAAGGCTGTTGCTAGGCGGCGTGCTGATATCTCGTCGTGATGATTCGCGAATCGTCGTCGTCGTCGGCGGCGGAGGATCTTCGGCATTGCGTCGTACAGCAACCGCACCTCCATCGGTTGCTGCTTTTAGTTTCCCGGGTATGGGCTGGGAGATCGGCCCCGGGTTCATCGCCGCCTGTATGCCGGGTCGGCATACAGGCGGCGATGCGGCGAGATGTAGCGGCCTGGTGACGGCGAGCGTGAGGGTCGTCGTGGTTGCCACTGGGCTCCGGCAAGGTAGTCGGCGATGTCACGTGGTCGATCTTGGGAATAATTTCTGTAGTTCTTCCCGTACAACCGCTCTGATCGCCTCGTGCAGGTCGTTGGCGCCTAGAGCTTGAGCTTCGGTGTAGTTTGTCAGCGCACGGCGGTTGTATTGCCTGGCTCGCATTTCAAGCGTCTTCTCGATCGTTGTCGCCTCCGAAACAAATTCTGCCACAGTCTTGGGCGGGTTGCGCATCAATCCGGTGAATAGATGCTCCTTGACGCCCCGCATCAAGAACCTAACTTTCTTTTCTTCAGACATGTCGGGGTCAGCGTGGCGGAAGAGGCGAGTCATCTCCTCCGTGAAGATCGCGATGCTCTCGTTCGGCAATTGAACTCTGGTTTCCAGGAGAACTTCAGCCCTTTCTTTTCGTACGACACTCGTGAAGGTCCTCACGAAGTTCTCGCGAAATAGGTCCCAAGTCACCAGGGTGGTCTCTCTGTTCTCAAACCATGTCCGAGCAGCGTCATCCAACGAAAAATAGACATGGCGCAGCTTGTCATCGTCGCTCCATTTGTTGAATGTCGCGGTCCTCTCGTACGTCTCCAGCCATGTTTCAGGGTCTTCAGCTGATGATCCACGGAAGGTCGGTGGCTCCCGAGGTTGCTGCAGCAGGATGGGGGACGCTGGGGCTGCCATTGTGGTCGTTGACTTGGCCTTGATCGCTGTGGTCTTCTCGGGAAGAAGTCCGTATTCTGGCAAAAGTCCTTGCTGCCTACGGCTAGCTCGCTGGTCCTTGGCAACGTTGGTCTCGTCCTCCGGTTTCGGGCTTGGGTCGCGGCTTTGCGGGGGCGTCCGCTGCATGGACACAAAATCACCTCCACCAGATGTCACGTAGTAGTGACGCTGAAGAAAACAGTCGTAAAACTGTGTACGACGAAACTGGATGTTTATTGGGCGAACCTGTGCCCACAAAAGCAAGGTACACTCAAAGCACAACGATAGCGGCGAACACAGTCGGCGATCGTCGAAAATCTGATCAGCGGCGAAGCGCGTCGGCTTTTATACCTGAGTCATCGAAGGTTCCAGATTAATCCCTGATGCCCGCGTGTCTTCCAGAAAGTTCTAGACAATTCGCGTCGGTCATACAATCAGATAACATAAGCGTCGGTGAAAACAGGCAACGGAAAGAAGCATCGATAACGTTCTAGAAACTTCCGATACAGGCGCGTCCTGCGCCGAGCGATAACGTTTAACATTTGTTAGCCGGTGGAAAGCGGCCACCGGGGAAAGATAAACATGTATACGTGTCAATATCAGAGGCTCCGGCAACAGTCACCAACGCCGCACGCATTTTGAGCGAACGCGGGAAAAACGCCGACGGCGTCGACAACAGTTCTGCGTGTTGCCGGTGCTGCTGCATGTCCAAGTTTATACAGCTGATACAGCTAATATCATTACTCCGTATAGCTCTCTACAAATTTGCTATCGCAATTGACGCTTTGCCTTTCAGGTGAAACTGCGACAACTTTTTTTTTTTACCAACGAAGCTGTATAAGCCAGCCGTAATTTGTGGTTCGTGGTTAGTATCAAGAAACTAGCGGGATTCGAGCCCACGTACCCTCGGTTCCAAGGCAAGCGTCGTAACCACTAGGCTTTACTACCCCGCTTGCAGAACATACATTTATGCGAACCATATGATTGCATTCGAGCGTCGTCGTCTTCGTCCACAGCTGACACGTTCTTCACGCTCGTGCTCTGCGAGGTGAAGCAACGCCACCTAGAGTGAGCCAATCTAGGTGGCGTTTGGTGAAGAGGTTTTGCGCGCTTGAGAGCGAGACACAGAGAGAGGCATTCACGGAGCGGGTCTGCTGGAACGCGCTATCGGTATTTGAACGCGGTGTCGGTGTTGCAAGCTGCGCATGCGACGCGCAGTGATGGCCGTAAGTCCGAGACGCGCGAAAAGAAATTATCATCATCACGAGTAATAAGATGAAAAGTTCGCGCGCACTGCCGGAAAATGCTAGGCTACGATCGCCTAGCTTCGCTGTTTCAAGCGTTGCGCGGCCTAATGCAAGGTTAAGCATTTTTGGTGATATGATTAAGTTATGTAATGATTTCTTGGTCCCGGTACCCCCAATCAAATGACCTTAGCGCAGATGGGGAACAAATAGAGCATTATATATCATAAGTGTTTGCTGTTCTGGTAATATATGCGATGACATTTTCTTAGGATTTCTACTACTTTACAAAGTTTATTTCTTATGTAATTGGCGTAGTGCTCCCAGGACATGTATTCGTGAAATAAAACTCCAAATGTCCTTGCAAAGGGAGAGAGTTCTATTTTAACATTATTTGGGTGTAAAGAATTGAACATAGGGCATTATGTAGATTTGGCTCGGATAAGAACAGCTTTTGTCTTAGAACAGTTTATTCGTAAAGAGTTTTTACCGTCCAAGTATACAGTCTACTTAGTGTGTCTTTTGTCAATGCTAAGATATTATCAACATTCGTTCCAGAAAAGAACATGCTGGTGTCATCTACATAAATAATATATTCTATTGAACTGACGACTCTTACGCTGTAATTTATAAAAATGATAAACAAATGTGGCCAAGTATACTACCCTGCCGTACGCCATGTCTAATTTTTGCTAGTGCGGACAATTCATTCTTTATGGATACATACTAGTTCCGATCGGTCAAGTAGCTCTCAAATTTGACACGACACCGAATGCCATAGCATTTTAATTTTTGCCAACCGGATTCATTTTAAATTTTGCCAACCGGATTTCTGCCGTCGGCGTCGCCGTCGCCGTCGCCGTGAGGTTCCGTATAGATAAAATCTTCACCGCGCGCCGTATGCCCGAGCGGAAGCGTGCGCGGACGCGCGCTATCACAGAGAGCGAACGCACTCAATCTCCCACGCGCAAGCAACGAAGCGGGAAGCCAGCGCCGGAGGGAACGGGAGGGGGGGGGGGGCACTTCCACTTTGCCAACAACCGCGCTCGTCGCTCGACCGCACCGTCTCTTATCTCTCTCACGCGCAAGCAAGGAAGCGGCAAGCCAGCGCCGTAGGGAGCGGGGGGGGGGGGGCGCATTTCTACTCTGCCAACAACCGCGCTCGTCGCTCGCCGCACCGTCTTTTATCTCCACACGGCTCTGACCTTTATGCACTGTGCATTCGCCGCTCAGTTTCTGTTGAAGCGATAGACCGCACGTACCTTCGCCCGCTGCAGCGTATGGGCTTGCTGCCAGCGTTTTGACAGTCGTTGTCTGCAGTCATTCAGTGTGATCTATTCATGTTTGTTTGTGCGCGCTCACACCAGGCTTGTTCATTCAGTTAGTGATAGTCGGGCCACATTTTCCAACGCACGCTACACATGCAATGCTGCCCGGATCGGCAGTGCAGCGCTACAGGTGTGTCCCTTCGCACGCGCGCTGCCCACGGGAAGCGCTTCTCATCAACACCACCGTTTCACACGCGCCTTCTCGTGGTCATCGAGTCTCTCTTCATGTCGGTCTACTTCTCAGCACACCTGCTTACTTAATCAGCTCATGTTTACTACAATTCATATTGCCACCAAAGCCGCTCACCTTACTTCGTATGACATTGCTGTGTTGCTATCGCATTCATTGCTTCGCCCTTAGGGCGAAACTGACATTTTTTTGTTGTATTAAAAGAGAGTGACTCAGATTGTGGCCTTTTTGTCTCTTTTTAGCCATGAAATGAGTTGAGCTTCAGTTTTCAGGGCAGCTGCATCCGTATTCCTACTACGGTACCTTGACGTAGCAAGTACGCGAGAGCACGTACCGCAAGTTTTATAAGACTAGTCAGGGGAACCTATTTCTGGCACTGATCTCTAATTGCATCTATCTGAAACGCTCCCAGTGTACACGAACGATGCGCAAGCCTAGTGGGAAAGCGCGATGGCGCCACTGAAGTGGATGAGCCAGCTGGGTATGTTCAAATGAGAAAAGTTGCAAAATGAGTCCCGAATATTTATAATTTTCACTTAAATGTTTTATATTAGGCATAAAAAATATTCCACACCACGGAACTGCGACTACATTTCCAACACACATTTCTTTCTTCACACACTAGAAATCTTAGCTGAGACAAAGCGCAAAAATTTCGTTATCGAGTCGCACAGCGTTGCAGACTTTAAAATCATGTGGTATAAAGAACAGTTTTCTACATGTTAACCCTTTTAATCCCCATCTATAACACCTCTCAGGCAGAATTAAAGCAATTTGAATTTATTTACAGCGAATATTATTTCCCTACAAGGTGGAAATTTGGGGTTTTAAAACCAATTTTTATGAAGCGATTTAGCGTGGAAGCTTGGGCGTGTTGTTGATTCATTGGAAAAAACACAGTGCAAAAAATACAGGGACACGAGAGAGCGACAAGCACACAGCGCTGACTTGAAACTGTTGCAAGTCAGCGCTGTGTGCGTGTCGCTTCTCTCGTGTCCCTGTCTTTTTTGCGCTGTATTTTTTTTTCAATTTTTATGGTTGTTTAAGGGAAAAGATGCAACTTCAAGTATTTTACGTGCTTGTATGGAACGCTTCTAACAACATGGCTTCCTTGGACAAGATTGCAATATTCAAAGACATAACTTTTGGTGCTCCTGAATAATAGCCTTTGGTGCAGCCACCGAAGTCATTCAATGCGCAAGCGATTTTGTGAACATTGCAGCTGGTGAGCTTAAAAACGTTTTCTTACTGCACATGAATAAGGATGAAGTAGAAGCCTTCACAGGAAGGAAGAAAGAACAATGGAAAGGTGTAAGGCGGGTGCAAGGAATTCAGACAACCCACTTGTGGAAGAACGTAAAATCTCACCGAGGAAATTCCTTCTACATAGCGCGGCGCGCAAACACAGAACGGAAGAAGCTGTGAATCTGCAGACTGCAAAACTAGCTTGCCCGAGTGATTGTTGCGCGTTGTGGATAACGCAAATAAACATTTTCCGAAATCCTAAACCTGACGTTGCGATTCTTGCACTTTCATGAAACTTCCTCACATTCACCAACGCACGTGGCGAATGATAAGTTATTCAATCGCCCTTTGCCTTGGGACAGCTTCTAGATAACCCCGTAGTACGAGAACGCTCGGACTCCCTGTGCATTACTGCAATCAAGTCCAGTCACCGGGAAGTTCGTTGCCTTATAAACAAAATCTGGATAAGTACGCCATTGACCATGATATTTACCTACGCCGTTGAACAGTGAAGCGGATCAAAATTCCTAGTCTACATAGAATACTGTTATTCTTATAGAGTATAGCAACACACTTTGGCAGCAAGAACATAAGATATGGTCCTGAAGTAATTTTACAAAAGCTAGAATTTTTTGTTATTTAAAGGAAAAAGTAAGTGCCAACCTTACTATTCATGCATTCTTATTCTAATCTGCCGTCCACTTTTAAGAAGCAGCCAGCCCGCACAACAGGACGGCGTGCGTGGTGTTTCCGATAAGAGTCTGGGTGACTCGATTAAGGCCTTGGTCGCCTCCTTGGATGGTGTGCTGGGAGTTGCCGTATTTCGCACTGCGTCTACGCGGATCGCGAGGTTGGCATGTCGCCACGTAGTGCGAATTGCATTGAGCGTGATGCAGTGAGCGACTCCAAGAAGAGTGAAAAACTGCATTGTATGAAGTGTTGGTTCACACAGGCTTTTTGTGCAGACCTGACCGTTTGTACAGTGTAAAAACGCGAACCATATTCCTGCACTAGGTACGATACGGGCACAATCTCTGTGCGCACAATGCTCTGGGCGCCGCATGGTCCTAGATTGCAGGGGGGGGTTCTTATCCTTGCACCCCCCCCCCCCTCTTCGGGCGCTCATGGCTGGCGGAGCGTACGTGTTATATGCGGAACACAGGTTCGCGTCTTTCTGACGAATAACTATAAGTCATAGCTACCCAGTCTTGGTCTCTCAAAGTGACTTCATGTTACCCAAATAGGCGTTAGCGACTTTCAAATAGTGAAATTTACGAATCGAATGAAATACGAATATTAAAAGGGAACAATTACCTCCGAATATCAACTCGAATATCTATTATTTTATGTGTCAACAAAGTGGAGTTAAAGTTTGCGTGGAGTCTTCTAGTTACAAAAAATTTAAAAAAAAAACTTTTTTTCAGATGCCTTACATGGCTCATTTACAGGCATATATAAATGCCTGTAACGCCGTGCATAAATAGACGTAGGTAGACGGAAGAGCTTGTAAATGAGAAGTAGCTGATTTATCTGCTGCACCATGACAATGACGATAATGAAAAGGGGGAACATCACGTCAAAGATGCACGCCGCGTTCAGTTTGTTGAAGTAGAGAAGTGTGACACTACATCAACGCATATTGATTTAAAGAGATGAATATATGGTGCGAATGGTGCAAACAATAAAGTTTTTTCCCTAAATCGAGACAACCTATTCGCATTTAGGCTACGTGAAAGGCGAGTTCATAATAAACGAATTAAAACGACTGGGAAGTCATCTTCCCCGTCAGGAACTGATGCTCCCTGCGCAGCAGCCGCAGCTGCCCTGCCGCGGAATCATTCGAAAATGTCCTCACTTCTGTCGTACTCTCGCCTTTCAGTCTCCAATCAGTGTTTTTATTCTTTTCATATTCAAGAGAAACGAATGTTCGACAATTTTGAATAATGTATTACCGAATGAAATACGAATGGAATGGTAAAGACCATTCGATTCGCATTCGACATTTTCAATAGTCGCACAGCCCTACCGTTCACCCTTGATTTGAAGTAAATCTATTGTTGCCAAGTTCATCACTGCATAGACTCAGGCAGATTTCTGCATTTTATGCGCCCCTTAGGTGTGTCACACTGACATCGATCCACCAGAAGATGATCCGGTCTCTGTCGTGCGTATGTCACGAAGGCTCATGGCGGAAGGAAGCCTGATGCTCGCCTGGGATTCTGCGGAAACCATACAAATAAAGGTAGGCGCGAAGCGGGGCCGGTCACTCTTCGGCCATGGTCGGTATTCTAGTAAACACTTTCATCTGTGAACGCCTCATACCTCCTTTGCCACGTCCGATTGTCCTCCATTCGTAATGTCGGTGGTGCGTACTGCGTCGGTTTTCAAAAAATCCGAAGAGGCACGCTAACACATACAGCAGATTGAAACATTCCGAACATTGGTTATAATGCGCAGGACGATAGAGTGCAAGATATTATTCATGTCTATATTTGACGGACAAAATTTTCCCCAGCCAGGTCAAAATGGGTAGGGGTAGCAAAGAATGCTCACGCAACGTGTAAATAAATTATATATTGGAATGAGGTATGCGCAAGGTAACTTATTTTATTATTATTGATGATTACGTTTCAAAGCGAACATTCGGGATTCCGATACAGGTTGCGCTGCTCGCTGTTTCATTTATCGACATTTAATACAGAGTACGTCGTCGCACCAAACACAGTTCTCCAATTCCCTTTCTCTGCAAAAAAAAAAAGACAAAGCGAATTCGTGGCTTTGAAAAGGAAATTTGGCAAATGTCGGTCTGGCTGGGAATCGAACGCAGGCCTCGCGGTGCGAGACGAGCACGTTTGCCTGAAGCCACGGCTGCTCCACACTGCTGGCTTACTAAAGCTGCGCCAAGTGCGTGCTAGATTTCACACGTCACGTGGTCACAGAGACGCGCTCGTGCCACTGTTCGCGCGTTCGTCGTAGTCTTCTTCCACAGCTGGTAGGCTTTCGCCTTCACGTTTTACAAACGTGTAACACTTGCTTACTTTGTTTCGGCTCTCGCAGATGAAGTACGTCTACGACTACTACCAACGGGACCGGTTAGGCTGGCTGGTGGATGACGTCGAACTAGATGACGCCCTTGCCAAGTGCTCCAGCGAGAACTTCTCTTTCGTGCGAAGCGTCAAAGGGCTGATGCGGTCATGACCCCTCCCCGCCTTTATATACACTACCACTGCCCATGCTTTACACGCGTACAGAAGAAATAAGTGTGAGAAAATGTTTTTTGCGACTATATATAAGACTACGCGCTTTCTTGTTTCAAAGCGCCCAAACTGAACGATGCTGTAGGTAACGATAATTTCGTTCGAATATTTCTTCTGTGTTTCATTTGCATGCCTTAGTCTGTGCGTTATGCGTTACAATGTGGCATGTAGTGCCTCAGCAGAAGCATAACGTTCCTTCAAAACGAGAGCATTTATGCAGCTTGATTTAAAAATGCGATAAGATGTGGGTTTATTGACCAGTTGCCTTCACCCAAAATTATAACGTACTCGTGACGCCTGCGGCAGAAAGGATATTCCACATCCGCCGTTAGGTTTGTGAGTGGTGGCGCTAACATTCCCAGGGTTAGTTCTAACATACCCCAGAAAGTGGACGGGAAAACGGCGCCGCAGTAGCTCAATATATGGTAAGAGCATCATTGCACGCGTAATGCGAAGACGTGGGATCATTCCCCACCTGCGGACAGTTGTTTTTTGATCCACTTTCACTTCTAATAATTTATCCTTCCTTTAATTCAATTAGTAAGTACAAGTAATTTCCCCTATGTTGTCCTTGGTGTCATTGTTTGTTGGCTTCTTATTATATGATTAATAAATTGGGCCTCTCGGTTCCCTTTCTACTCGTTCATTACATAACAAGGGCTCGAATCCGGCAACATTGATGCCTTAAGGTAGCATATGTGGGTTTATTGACCAGTTGCCTTCACCCAAAATGATCACGTGCTCGGGACGCCTGCGGCAGAAAGGGTATTCCACATCCGCCGTTAGGTTTGTGAGTGGTGGTACTGACTAACATTCCCAGGGATAGTTCTAGTTGTAAAAACATAAATACCCCAGAAAGTGGATGGGAAAACGGCGCCGCAGTAGCTCAATGGTAAGAGCATCGCACGCGTAATGCGAAGACGTGGGATCGTTCCGCACCTTTTTCATCCATTTTCATTTCCATAAATTTATCATTTCTTTAATTCAATTAGTAAGTAAAAGCAATTTCCCCTATGTTGTCCTTGATGTCATTGTTTGTTGGCTTCTTATGATATATATATATATACATATATATATATACAGGGTGTACCAACTGTAATGCCACAAGATATAAAAATATGCAAATGCCACGTAGCTGGACAGAACCAAGGTAATGTTGTTTGTCGTCGCTTGAAGATACTCAGATTTTTGCATTCCGTCTGATTAGATCATTAGTCTTAATTATTTAATCAACTTCTGAAATATTATAATTAGAAGAAAAGTGTCAATGAGCAAATTGCAGAGCAACATGAAAAACTCTCGATTCTGCTTTCTGTTGCTCTATACGTGCTACACAAAAGTATGTGTGCGAGCGTGAAAGAAACCCGCAGATACACGCAAAGTGTCTCGAGCGGCCAGTCGCGCGGCAGTATTGCGTGCATTCGCGGGCGTCTTTCACGCCATTCTGAACACCTATTGGGAACTTGCGCGCCTCCGTTGTTTGTCGTTTTCGTCTGCCTACGTTTTTTTCCACCAAACTTACCTCTTACTAAATTCTATTGCGGACATGTTTACTAATTACCCCCTGCTGTCGCTGAAACCAAGGGGTTCAAGGAGGCCAGGGAAGCCTGAATCGACGGCTGGGCAGATATCTTCACATTCTAATAAAACATGATCAATCATTTCCCTTGCTTTACCGCAGCAAGCACATGCTTCTTCACTGTTGTAATCGCTTTATAAGTGCGCGTTCCAAAGCATCATGATCTCGCTTCGAAAAGTAAAGAGCTTTCCTTTAAATTATTGTTTCTTTCCTGATTTCGTTTTTTCTTCTTAAGTAGTTACTCATATAAGGTTTCTTTTCCATTGCCGCCACCCATGAGATTGTCTCCGCCTCTCTGGCTTTGCGCTTGACGTTCTTTGTTGCCATGTTACTTACTATACCGGTCGCATATTTGCTGGTAAGCTTCCTAGTTCTTTTTCACCACTGCGAATCAATGTTCTTCCTGCATAAATATCTGAACACTCTTCCAGCCCATACTTTCTTCCTGTAGTGGGGAAGAGGGTCAAGAACTATCTAGAGAGGACGACGAGGTCCGGCAGACCGGAGAGCGCGAGACAGCGACCGACGTTCTTGGGCCAAGGCTGTTGTTACGTAGCCCCTGCTTGTAAATAAACCCCCTTACAGTTTGGCGGAAAGGTGCTCCTTGTCTCCCAACCTGGAACTACGAAGCCGTACCCTGCCTCCAGCGCCAGCGATGGCTGAAGAAACCACCACCCAGGGGCCCTCTCAGACTCAACCCACCGTCTGTCCCGGCGTGCTGCCTCAGCGTCACCCGCCGATATTCAGCGGGACTGACGACCAAAACGTCGAGGACTGGTTGGCAACTTATCAGAGGGCGAGCGCAGTCAACAAATGGGACGATGCAACTAGGCTGACCAATGTCATATTTTGCTTGACCGCCGTCGCCAGTCTGTGGCTCCGCAATCACGAAGCGGAGATTCATAACTGGGCCTCGTTCAAGACCACTTTTTCGGAAATCTTCGGCCGCCCCGCGGTACGCAAGCTCCGCGCAGAACAGCGACTTCGTGAACGCGCTCAACAACCCGGTGAGAACTTCACCAGTTATATTGAAGACGTCGTCGACTTGTGTAAGCGTATCAACCCGTTGATGCACGAGTCGGATAAGATCAAACAAATCCTGAAAGGAATAGCCGATGACGCATTTCAAATATTATTGGCCAAATACCCACAAACCGTCGCCGATGTTGTCAGCTTGTGCCAGAGTTTCGACGAATTGCGCAAGCAACGCGCCCAAACTCGACGCCCTCTGGAACAGAACGACTCGATCGCGTCCTTGACTCTGGGTGACCAGAATGCACTGCTGATTCAGATAAAGCAGTTCGTGCGTGAGGAGGTCGCCAGACAACTCTCTATTTTATCAAGCACGCCCGAGCCAGCACAGGCACAACATCTGGCCCCAGTCATACGTCAAGTTATCCAGGAAGAGGTCACTGACGCTTCGCCTTTCGCTCGTCCGCCACCTCCGGAGTCTGCGCCCTTGACGTACGCGCAAGTCGTCGCTGCCGGGTCGCATCGTCAGCCAACCTACTCTACCGCGCCGGCAGCCGTTCGACCACCACCTGTTCCGTTCAGCCGAGCAGTCCCCACGTTTTCAAATCCATGGCGCACTGCGGACAATCGCCCTAAATGCTATTCTTGCGGCTATGCAGGACATGTGGCACGCTTCTGCCGCCGTCGCCCTCCCGTTCAAATGGACGCCGTGCGACCGTCTGCGTACGATCCACGACGCTTAGATGGCATAGCGCGGCTACAACAATCTTCTTCGCCCGAGCGCCTCCCCGGGCGCCTGCCCGAGCGCCTGCCGTCCCCTACCCACCGATCTCCATCCCCTCGACGCCGCTCTCTGTCACCTATGCGCCGTCGTCCCTGCCCTTCTGACGCGGAAAACTAGATGCCGCAGTTCCCGAGGCACGCACTGCGTCGTCGTCGATAAATTCAAGTCCTCGCATTTCTCCGGCCAACCTCATCGACGTTTTTGTGGATGGCTTTCATACCCTTGCGCTTGTGGACACTGGTGCTGCAGTTTCAGTGATAGACATGAAACTTTGCCGCTTGCTTAGAAAGGTTACGACGACATCAAAGGGATTGTCCCTCCGTACCGCCAGCGCAGACCATATTCAGCCATCAGCCGCCTGCACAGCCCGCGTCCTCATTCAAGATGTTCTGTATCCCATTGAGTTTCTTGTGTTACCGGCCTCTTCGCATGATGTCATCCTCGGATGGGATTTTCTCTCTCACCATCATGCCGTTATTGACTGTGCTCGTGCCGAGGTGGCGTTCTCTGCGTTGTGTTCCGCGTCGTCTGCCCCTACGTTGGAGAAGTTGTTTGTCGCCGATGACACGAACATCCCACCCAATAGTGCAGCCCTTGTACCCGTGTCCTGTGCCGCCATTGGTGAATCCACAGTTCTATTTACCCCTCCGAAACCGTTCAATGCCGCAGAAATCTCGCATTGCCATTTGCCGTTCTCGACATGCCCAACGGCGCTACATCGTTGTTTTTTATGAATCCGTTGCCAGTTCCCTCAACCTTACTCCGTGGAGAGTGTTTAGGCACAATTCAGGCATTCGACGTATCCTCCATCTTTTGCCTTGACGACGCGGACAACTTTCAACTTAGTGCCCTGACACCTTCTGCTGGTACGCCTGATCGCCGACCGTTAAGCATGTTTGACTCCGCCATCGACGACGAACTTCCCGAGGCGCACCGCGAGAAACTTCTTGCACTTCTACACCAGTTTCGTGACTCGTTTGATTGCCAGCAGAAGTCATTAGGCCGCACGCACACTGTTCTCCATCCGATCGACACCGGCTCACAAGCGCCTCTCCGACAGCGTCCTTACCGCGTATCCCCTGCTGAGCGTCGTGTGATCTCCGAACAAGTGGACGACATGCTTCAGCGCGGCATCATTCAGCCTTCCTGCAGTCCCTGGTCGTCGCCTGTTGTTCTCGTCAAGAAAAAGGACGGCTCGATACGCTTCTGCGTCGATTGCCGCCGATTAAACAAAGTTACGCGCAAAGATGTGTATCCTCTGCCAAGAATCGATGATGCACTGGACTGCTTGCAAGGAGCCGAATTTTTTTCATCACAAGACTTAAGATCCGGCTATTGGCAGGTCCCTATGGCACCATCCGATCGCCCGAAAACTGCCTTCGTAACTCCCGATGGGCTGTACGAATTCAATGTCATGCCCTTCGGTCTATGTAATGCCCCAGCCACATTCGAACGGATGATGGACAGTGTCTTGCGTGGGCTAAAATAGAAGACATGCCTGTGCTATCTGGATGATGTCGTTGATTTCTCCCCTGATTTCGATAGCCACCTGCATCGTCTTTGCGAAGTATTGAGCTGCTAGACGCGCGCAGGACTTCAGTTTACCATCAAGAAGTGCCGATTCGGAGCTCGCAAACTCACCATCCTGGGCCACGTAGTCTCGAAGGACGGCGTCTTTCCCGATCCGCAGAAACTTCGTGCTGTTGCTGAATTCCCGAAGTCTACCACCGTGAAAACGCTTCGCAGCTTCTTTGGTCTCTGTTCATACTTTCGCCGCTTTGTGAAGAACTTCGCTTCTATTATAGCACCACTAACGAAGCTGCTCACCGGCGATAGTTCTGTCTGGTTGGTCAACGGCATGTGATGAGGCTTTCGCAAAATTACGTTATCTCTTGACGTCACCGCCCATTTTACGTCACTTCGACCCTACCGCTCCAACCGAGGTACACACGGATGCTAGTGGGATCGGACTTGGCGCTGTAGTTGCCCAACGAAAGCCGGGCTTCTCTGAGTACGTAGTTGCATATGCTAGTCGTGCCCTCACGAAGGCAGAGTGCAACTACTCGGTTACCGAAAAGGAATGTTTGGCCATTGTTTGGGCGTTGCAGAAATTTCGCCCTTACTTGTACGGCCATTCGTTTGATGTCGTCACCGATCACCATTCGCTCTGCTGGTTGGCTTCATTGAAGGATCCGTCGGGTCAACTTGGACGCTGGGCGCTACGTTTACAAGAATTTGATATACGCGTTCTTTACCGCTCCGGACGCAAGCATGCTGACGCAGACGCACTTTCCCGCTCGCCGGTGTCTACGGACGTTGCGCCTGTTTCCCTTTCCGCAACTTCCTTCGCCAACATCATTATTACTGACATGCCTTCCGAACAGCGCAAGGATCCTTGGATCGCCTCGCTGATCGACGTTCTAGCTGCGCCTTCGACGACACCTGCCCCACGGCTCTCTCGTGCCCTTCGTCACCAGGTCGCTCATTATACGCTCCGGGACGCAATGTTGTATCGCCGAAACTATCAGCCAGATGGTCGAGAATGGCTTCTTGTCATACCTCGCCATTTACGCTCCGAGCTGTGCGCGCATTTCCACGCCGACCCACAAAACGCGCACGCTGGCGTTTTGAAAACCTATGATAGACTTCGCCAGCGCTTCTACTGGCGGGTAATGTACACATACATCCGCAAGCACATTCGCTCCTGCATTGAGTGTCAACGCCGGAAGACAACTTGTCACACGCCTGGCCCATTACAACCTTTGCCCTGCCCCGCTCGCCCGTTTGACAGAATCGGTATAGACCTGTACGGGCCCCTTCCTTCCACCCCTGCGGGCAATCGGTGGATTATTGTGGCCGTCGACCATCTCACTCGTTATGCCGAAACCGCTGCTCTTCCAACAGCTTCAGCTCGTGATGTTGCCTTGTTCATCTTTCACAGCTTCGTTCTTCGCCACGGCGCGCCACGCGAGCTGCTGAGCGACCGAGCGCGTGTGTTTCTTTCGCAAGTCGTCCAAGAGCCTCTGAGTGCGTGCAATACTATTCATCGCACCACTACCAGCTATCATCCACAGACTAATGGCTTGACGGAGCGCTTTAACCGAACACTTGGTGATATGCTCTCCATGTACATAGCCTCCGACCATTCTAATTGGGACTTGGTGCTTCCTTTTGTGACATATGCCTACAATACAGCCACACAAGCCACCACTGGATTTTCCCCTTTCTTCCTCCTATACGGACGTGAGCCCTCTTCCACACTGGATACCATACTTCCGTACCGCCCGGATGCGTCCGAATACCGCCCAGCCTCAGAACTCGCTCAATGTGCCGAAGAGTGCCGCCAACTAGCACGCTCATTTACATGCGTAGCACAAGGTCTTCAAAAAGAACGCTGTGACCCGGCTAAACCTGCCCCTACCTTCCCTGTTGGCTCGTTCGTGTGGCTGTCAATTCCATGCCAGACCCCCGGTCTCTCCCGCAAGTTTGCAGCGAAATATCATGGTCCCTACCGGATCGCACAATGCCAGTCGCCGGTGAACTACATCGTCGAGCCTGTGACACCTCCCACCGACAGACGCTGCCGCGGTCGTGAAACAGTCCACGTGAGCCGCTTAAAGCCCTACTACGACCCTCTTGTGCTTGCAGCGCCTTGAGTTGCCAGGATGGCTCCTCTTCGCCACCGGGGCCAATGTACTGGGGAAGAGGGTCAAGAACTATCTAGAGAGGACGACGAGGTCCGGCAGCCCGGAGAGCGCGAGACAGCGACCGACGTTCTTGGGCCAAGGCTGTTGTTACGTAGCCCCTGCTTGTAAATAAACCCCCTTACATTCCATATTCATCGGTCGTTCTTCATAATCAATTTTACGTGAGCACTTCAAAACTTGTCCAGCACTTATCATCCTGCACAGATTCGTGTGTAGTCTTTCCATGAGCGCCCAGTGCGAGGCGTCCCACTGACCTTTGGTTGCCATCCGAGTCCTGATTATACTTCAAACAAGGAACCGCATTTCCAAATGCGGAAACCATTACAACTTTCCAGATACCCCGGAGCACCTCGTACCTATTGTATCACCATAGCGCTCTGTGTTTCATTGTGGCCGCATTTTCTTCCCGTTTGCTGTTCTTGTTTTTTCCTGAGTTTACATTTAATATTGCCTTCGTTTATTGATAAACGAAGGTATTTATATCCGTTTACCCGAGGTATTTCCTGTCCCTGTATTGACACTGTCTGTTCATTGTGTTCATTGAATACCATTACACCTGAAATTTGGACGTTAAGTTCCAAACCTAAATTCTCGCCTTCCTGTCCAAGATATTCGCCAGATGTTGCATATCACCTTTGCTTGTTAGCTAGCAACGCAGTGTCGTCCAAATAAAACAAACCTGGAAGCTGCTGCTCTACTATTGTGCCCGCCTGTGTGTCTGAGAGATTAAACCCGATATTAGAGTGTTTTAATTGGCTATTTTCACGCTTTAGTTATGCGTTCAGCGTAGCGGTCCTTTCGTAGTTGCAGCGCCCTATGGACAAATTCAGCGCCAATTCAGCGTAGTGAAAGAAAATAAAAAAGCGTTTTCTCACTTTTACAAAGTAAAACGAATGTATATAACTTCTTTGGTCATGAAGTATCTATAGACGGGCGCTTTGAATGCGTTACCGGTCGATTTTATTGAGTGGAAAATGTAGCGTCGACTTGGTAAGCGCCACGTGATAGCCAGCGAGGTTGCATCCTGCATCCAATCCAAACCTTTCTAACGCCAATGCGCTTGCGACGTTTTAGGGGCGAAGCTCCTTAGGGTGTGGGTCTGTCCCTCCTCTGTAGTATGTAGTAGTAGTAGTCGTCGTAGTAGGTAGCCACGTCTACTTTTATGAAAAAAAAAATCCGCAAGTTGTGTCCGTAGCGCGGAATCGAACCAGGGACCCCCTCGCTTCCGAACGCGCGGCGCTAACCACTACGCCACGAAGCGCACATGGACACACGCACCACGATGACAATAAATACCCAACATTAACGAAAGACTGCGCGTTTCTAACGCGTTTGTGCTAGCGCGTTACGGCCCTTGTAAGAAGCTGGTGTAAGACGCTGTGGCCTCTCCGCCTTACCCCCGTATTCATAAACGCTCCTCGACTTGAACTTGACTTGCCACCGCCTTGGGCAGCGCGTTCGAAACGCGTTGAAGGCGGTGGCAAGTCAAGTTCAAGTCGAGGAGCGTTTATGAATACGGGGGTTATACTCTCTCAGCAGTCATGTGATGGCGTCGGCAAACGCGATGCACGTTCCGGCATGTGTAAACGGCTGCGTAAGATGCTGTGGCCTCTCCCCCTTACTAGAGAGTACTGCACGTTTCTAACGCGTTTGTGCTAGCGTCCCCTTAAGAGTGAGATGGTGCAATTATAATGAAGGGCGCTGTTATAAAATAGGAATGACGTCATATATGGCGAGTGTCATTGGTGGAAGTCAATCGTTCGATTTAGTGCGGCGAGACTGGGCGAATTACACGGAAGATTCACGGTTTACCGATGATTCCCTCCGGAGCATCGCCCACTCATCATCATTCACCCCGTGGATATGCGGTGTTTTTGATGGCTGTGCTGTTCACATGATTTCCTTAAAGAACCAGTTGGAGGTGTATTACACAAGTTATTCGCGCTCGCACGACTAGTGCCTCGATCCAAGGTGCCTCGATGCACGCGCGAGAGAGGGCGCGTGCATCGACCGCGATCGCTAGCGAAAGACGGCGACGATGCTCCGCTTGTAAGCGGGCCGTGTTTCTCGCTCCGCTAGCCCGCTTGCGGCTAAGCGGAAGGCACATGCACAGTCGCACTTGCACTCCGCTTAGCGGAGCGTAAGAACGCTCAACTAAAATACTATATTTCTTCCCTCTAGCGCCCCCTTCCATCCTTACCATGTACACCATAAAGAGCAGCCGGGATAGAGGGCACCCCTGTCTCAGTCTCTTGTTGATATCAACGTGAGCGCCATCTGGTGGTGCTTCAAGGAGGCTTCCTCCGCTTACCTCCTCCGCTGCACCATCCTCCTCCACTTTCCTCCTTGCGCTCTCGCCGCCTTTCATCCCCCGCTGGGCCCCGCGTTCACTCTTTCATCCTTCGCTGTGCTCGTTCGCTCGGTTACGCCGAGGGACTGGCCCGCCGACGCACAACGCAGGAGCGGGCACCTGAGAGCTGCGCCCTAATAAACCCCCGTATGCTACCACAGACAATGCAGCCAAAGAAAGCATCGGGGAAATTGGCTGTTTCTCAAATAGAAATGTAGAAAACAATAAAGAAAATGGAAATGAAAGTGGACGGAAAGATAACTTCACAGCGTCCATTCATAACAAGAGTATCGAATCTCGCAGCCTTGATGCCATTAGGTAGCCTACGAAGGTCGTTTAGCCACGTGTCTGCTCTTCTAAATGCACGTGTTACGTGGCGCCATCGGGCGAAAAGAAAAAAATAGAAAGTTCAACATCCGCCCGCATGGTTTTGACTGGCGCTGGCTAACACTACCAGGGCTAGATCTAGTAAACATAAATATGCAAGTTAGTGTACGGGTTGATAGCCGTCATCGCGGTAGCACAATTGGTAGGGCAACACACCCTTAAAGGCTGTTTCACATGCTGCGACTGAAGCGAAAAAAAGTCGGTGCAATCGCACGCGCCGCAATGCGATTTTTAGAGGGCTCATTTCACACGATTGCGATTTCAACCATACAGTTTCATATAATTACTAGAGGGAAATGTGGCGCTACAGTCTATGGGGACTGAAATCAGGGCGGTTCAGCCAGCATTGGAATAATGGCTATAGTACATGGATTTGCCTAAGCTTTGTGCTTCTTGGCTTTGAGCGGCTTTGTGGCTTCACAAACCCATCATTTTCATGAAAGTAATGCGCTATAAATAATTTAACAAGCGTTATTAAAATTTTCCGACGGCAGGATTCGAACCCAGTGCCTCTAGCACAGAAGCCAGACATTGAAACCATTGCGCCAGGGAGGCATGGCTACGCGGAACCACTGCAATTAGCAGCAATTATGCCTGTTCGTAAAGTATTATTTCCTTCTGTATTTAAAAAGAAATTCACCGTCGATTACGATACTCCCTAATGCGACATTTGAGCACCGCTCTATACCTGTTTACATTTCGCGATATATTGGCTCCCGAGAGTGGCGCGACTGCCTCGCTAATCTGAAGATAACGAAAGGCAGTGCGTGGGTGACGCGTGGGCGCGATTCACAGCAGCCGCCGCAGAGAGACCTCCGCTCAACGAGCGCCTTGTTTCCATATATGGTACCGGTGGAGGTGCTTGCGGCATGCCTTCGGTGAACAGGCGACGGCGGCGCCATCTCGTAGCGGTCGTTGCCGCAGAGCCCTTCTTGCGCAGCACTACGCTTTTATTCTCACGCTTTCACCATACCCTCCTCCTCCGCTTTCCTCCTCACGCTCTCTTCGCTATCGCCGCCTTTCATCTCCCACTGCGCTCCGCGTTCGCTATTTCATCCTCAACCACCACGTACGTTCGCGACGCCATAGCGCGCGCCGACACAGCTCGCCAGATCGCTCGTGAACGGCTCACAGTGTCTCAGGCTTCCCAAAAAGCCGTGTATGATAGTCGCCACAGAGACGTTTCTTACTCCCCAGTCGCACTCGTGCTACTGTGGTCTCCGTCCCGCCGCATCGGTCTCTCCGAAAAGCTATTGTCCCGCTACGATGGTCCTTACAGGGTGCTACGTCAAGTCACCGACGTTACGTATGAGATCAAGCCAGTCACCGCACCAGCGCCGTCTACGCCCCCACCCTCTGCTATCGTGAACGTTGCGAGACTTAAGCCGTACGTAAAGGGACCCTCTGGTCCGTCGTAGCAAGCACCGGGTCGGCGCTCTCGCCCCGAGGGGGTAGTGCCACGAGACAGTGGAAGGGGCTGCTACTGTCGGTCGGACGAAGACGACGGCGACGAAGTGGCCAGAGGCGCGCGACAGCCTTGCATCCGTCGCTGCTGCTTGTCCAAACCTTGTATATAGCCATACTCACTCCCTAAATAAACGTTATCCCCGTAACATCTTTATGTTAGACGATCCTTCAATAAAATATCAGTTGAGAGTCAGCGCCGTGTTGTCGTTTTTCCTTCCTTTTGTCCGTGTCTTGTTTGCGCTGTTACGATCCTTACGATGTATAGAACTTTCTCTACGTGTTTTGGAAGGCGTAAAAGGCAAAACCACATTTTTTTAGAAGCTGCAGTCACTTCTGTACGTGGCATCATAACATTCTAACGGACCTGGGCGCCGTCTACCATGTCGTCCTGTGTCTCACGCTGTTAGTATTGACCCTTTTCTCGGAGCAGTTCTAGAGAAACGATATAGCGCTTACGGCGGCGCGCCATACGTCTCCTCAGCGACCACGGTGCTCGTTCGCTCGGTTACGCCGAAGGACGACGCCGACGCGAAACGCAGGAACGGGTGCCTAAGAGCTTCCCTCAAAAAGGCATAGATTGCTTTGAAATTTAGGCTAATGAATGCACATAGTCAGTAATAAACGAAGCCACGAGCACGAAGATGAGAGAAATCCCATCATCTGAACGATCGCAGCGCCCTAGTTCCCTCTTGTAATTATTGTATGAAGCTCTATGATTTCAACAATGAGACTGGTGCGCCGCCCAGAGATGCTTGCTGCCATGTTTTCTGGGATATGCCGCATAATTTGTGAATTTGAAAAACGCTTTGAAGTTTAAATTTGTTTTGGAGCGCGCAACAGCCGTTCCTCAAGTTCAGTCCGAGAAGACATGGCGGACGTGCACAGCTGTTCGCAGCTGGTTCTTCAGCTTTGTGTGTTGTCTCGCGCGCCTTCTATGTCCGTGTCGTTCTGCCTGCGCGACAACAAATTACAAGATAACCTATCAACAATGACATATAGCTGCCCTCATCGTCAATGCAATATTCGGAATTCGGATGCAGCGAGGTCCTCGTATCAGCGCAGTGAGACCCTCGCGCTACTCGTGCTTAGCGTACAGCTTCTGAATAAATTATTTGTGTATGTTGCTTGTAATTGCGCATAAGCGGTTCCTGCCCCTAGCTATTTTCCTGCACCACATGCAACATCAAGCACAACCTGAAAGCCAATGTCTGCCCCTGAAGGAAGCTGCAAATGATCTGTGTGTGATAACTGAGCAGGGATGGAATTTCTGCTTTGAACGTCAATCTCAGAGCTAACCGGGTTCGTTCATTGTGGCGCGCGTACTGTAATCGTGTATAGAACTGCAACAAGACGGCAAGTTGGGCCAGTTGGTTGGAATTCATCGTAAGGATCGTAACAGCGCAAACAAGACACGGACAAAAGGAAGGAAAAACGACAACACGGCCCCTACTCTCAACTGATATTTTATTGAAGATTCGTCTAACATATATACCAAAATTCAAAGAACCATCAATTGCGCAATACACAGTGATACATCACGGCCGTGGCGACACACACACTAACCAGTTGACAAGAGAAATCGCTGAGGCATACAATATAACGATTAGGGTCAAGGAATGCATCAGCGAACCATCGATCGCTCTTCATGACAAGGAATTTCATTACTTCTGCAACTTTTGATTATGCCTAGTTTGTCGCCACGGCCGTGATGTATCACTGTGTCTTGCGCAAGTCATGGTTCTTTGAATTTTGGTATATATTGCCACGAGACAGTGAAGGGGCTGCTACTGTCGGTCGGACGAAGACGACGGCGACAAAGTGGCCAGAGGCGCGCGACAGCCTTGCATTCGTCGCTGCTGCTTGTCCAAACCTTGTA
The DNA here is from genome assembly GCF_013339745.2 of Dermacentor silvarum. NCBI lineage: Eukaryota > Metazoa > Arthropoda > Arachnida > Ixodida > Ixodidae > Dermacentor > Dermacentor silvarum. Next base: position 214,349,280 of record NC_051157.2, read on the forward strand.
TATAGCCATACTCACTCCCTATAAATAAACGTTATCCCCGTAACATCTTTGGTGGAGGTGCTGGCTAAACCTGTCAACGTGCCGGCTCCGTCAACAACCAAGCACGGAACTTCGAAGCGGTCGCCGTCTTGGTTGCTCCGCGATGACCAGTGAAGTGTCGACGGTGCAGCAGCCACCGGCTCCTGTGATTCTTTTGCACCCACAAGACCCGGGAACCTTTTCTGGCACACATGGCTTGGATGTCGAAGATTGGATCAACATGTACGAACGCGTCAGCAACCGCAAGAGGTGGGACCCCACGGTTATGTTAGCCAACGCGATATTCTATCTGAAAGGAACGGCACGCGTGTGGTACCGGACGCATGAAGAAGATCTTACAAGTTGGGACGCTTGCAAGGCGAAACTGCGTGAGTTGTTCGGCAGATCATTTGACCGACAGCAGGCCGCTAAAAAAGAGTTGGGATCTCGTATCCGACGACCACTGAATCATACATTTCGTACATACAGGACGTCCTGGGCCTTTGTCGAAACGTTGACGCACAAATGGCCGAAGACAAGATATCGCATATTTTGAAAGGAATAGCCGACGATGCGTTTAATCTACTGGTGTGTAAGGACTGTACGACGGTCGACGCCATAGTTAAGGAATGCCAGTGCTTTGAACAAGCCAAGAGTCGCCGCATCACCCGCGAGTTCCTTCGGCTACCTAACACTGCCGCCACATCATCATGCGAAGACCCACCGACGCCTGTACCGGCTACAGCGTCAGAAGATGTAACGCGTATTGTCCGCCGCAAACTTGAAGCTGTAGCTCCTACGGCCGTTCTTCCAGACGTTCAGTAAGCCAACCTGCCCACCGTGTCACTCATAAAAGCAGTCGTCCGCCAGGAGTTCGCGAACATGGGATTATCATCGGCCGTCTGTTCCATTCGTACATCCGAACGTACCAGTGCAAATGTCACCCAGAACCAGGTCTACCCTTCGCGCTACAGAAACCCGGCTGACTGGAGGATGGCAGACGACCGACCCATATGTTCCAACTGCTCTCGCGTTGGACACATTGCCCGTCACTGCTGCAGTAGCTGGTCGTCGCCTTCAAACTGTAGCACTGGATCTTGGCGTCGTCCTGGAGGCAACATTCGACGGGTTTCCCCTCGCTCTCATCCACATGCTTCCGATGCTTCCGATGCCGCCGCTCCACACTCCAGGTTTAGCCGCTCACCGTCCCCACAAGGCCGTCGATCTCGATCGCCGCGACCATACCGGTCATCGTCCCCTGCACGGCCTGGCACCTCTCCGGAAAACTAAGCCGCGCAGCTCCCGGAGGTGACGCTGCATCAGTGACTCGATATACAAATCCTCTGTTGAGTGTACCTACGCGCCGAAACCTTCTGGACATTCAAGTGGACGACGTCACCGTTACGGCCCTCGTAGACACCGGAGCGCAGATTTCAATAATGAGCGCTGCTCTCCTTACTCAGCTCCGCAAAGTGACTACGCCCGCAATTCAGAGCGCAGTACGGGTCGCTGGTGGCAGCTCGTCTGCCGTTCTTGGTATGTGCACCGCCCGAGTGTGCATTGCTGGCCATCAGACCATTGGTTTGTTTGCCGTGCTTGCGCAGTGTCCCCACGACGTGATCCTCGGCCTAGACTTTCTCTCGACGCACTCAGCCCTTATCGACTGCTCCACAGGTGTCCTTCAACTGGAACTCTCTTTTGACGCCCACGTACTATCGGACACTACCAGCCGCTTATGTTCTGTCGAGTTCCTCCACCTGCCACCGCAAGCCTCCACGTACGTCCCATTAAGTCCCTCTCCTCCTGTGTGCGATGGTGAATACGTTGCTTCCCCGATTCTCGACGTGGTCCTGATGCACTCTGTCGTTCTCCCGCACACTGTGGTTACCGTACGCGACAAAAAAACCTGCCTGCCGCTTTTGAACTTTGGTCTGTCTACCACGTGATACCTGCTGGCATCGTGCTTGCCACCATGTCGTCATTGCAAGAATGCGCGATTACTGTGTTAGCCGTCGACGGCTCTCGACGGCCCTCCAACTGTTTCCGGCTCTCTCACAGCCACCTCGTCGCTATGTCCCAATCTCGAGAAAATGATATCAGCCGACCTCCCGCATACGCAAGCAGAAGATCTTCGCCGGGTCTTGCTGTCGTATTCCGATATCTTTGATCTCGAAAATCGCCCTTTAGGCCAGACAACAGTTGTTCAGCACTCCATCCACACCGGTGATGCTCAACCGGTTCACCGGCGCCCTTATCGCGTTTCCGCTGCGGAACGCGCCATAATCCAAAAGGAAGTCGATAAAATGCTGGACAAGAACATCATCGAACCGTCGTCGAGTCCTTGGGCCGCTCCTGTTGTGCTGGTCAAGAAAAAAAATGTCACAGTTTCGCCCTAAGGGCGAAGCAATGAATGCGATAGCAACACAGCAATGTCATACGATGTAAGGTGAGCGGCTTTGGTAGCAATATAAATTGTAGTAAACATGAGCTGATTAAGTAAGCAGGTGTGCTGCGGCGTAAGTAGACCGACATGAAGAGAGACTCGATGACCACGAGAAGGCGCGTGTGAAACGGTGGTGTTGATGAGAAGCGCTTCCCGTGGGCAGCGCGTGCGAAGGGACACACCTGTAGCGCTGCACTGCCGATCCGGGCAGCATTACATGTGTAGCGTGCGTTGGAAAATGTGGCCCGACTATTACTAACTGAATGAACAAGCGTGGTGTGAGCGCGCACAAACAAACGTGAATAGATCGCACTGAATGACTGCAGACAACGACTGTCAAAACGCTGGCAGCAAGCCCATACGCTGCAGCGGGCGAAGGTACGTGCGGTCTATCGCTTCAACAGAAACTGAGCGGCGAATGCACAATGCATAAAGGTCAGAGCCGTGTGGAGATAAGAGACGGTGCGGTCGAGCGACGAGCGCGGTTGTTGGCAGCGTAGAAGTGCGCCCCCCCCCCCCCCCCCGCTCCCTCCGGCGCTGGCTTCCCGCTTCCTTGCTTGCGCGTGGGAGAGATAAGAGACGGTGTGGTCGAGCGACGAGCGCGGTTGTTGGCAGAGAAGTGCCCCCCCCCCCCCCTGCTCCCTCCGGCGCTGGCTTTCCGCTTCCTTGCTTGCGCGTGGGAGATTGAGTGCGTTCGCTCTCCGTGATAGCGCGCGTCCCCGCACGCTTCCGCTGGGGCATACGGCGCGCTGCGAAGATTTTATCTATACGGAACCTCACGGCGACGGCGACGACGACGGCGACGCCGACGGCAGAAATCCGGTTGAAGTGTCCATATAATTGCTATCGCCATAAAAGGACAACACCTGGCGATTTTATGTTGATTATCGACACCTCAACAAGATCACGAAAAAGGACGTCTATCCCTTGCCCCGTATCGACGACGCACTCGACTGTCTTCACGGCGCCCAATATTTCTCATCTATTGACCTTCGCTCAGGTTATTGGCATATTGCTGTTGACCCACTGGACCGCGAAAAAAACCGTATGCGTAACTCCCGATGGCCTCTATCACTTTAAAGTGATGCCTTTCGGCCTTTACAATGCGCCGGCCACATTCGAGCGCATGATGGATTCGCTTCTTCGTGGCTTGAAATGGTCAACCTGCTTGTGCTACCTTGACGATGTCATTGTTTTTTCGCCAACATTTGACAGCCATCTTCAGCGCCTCTCCACCATTCTCGAGGTATTCCGCAATGCCGGTCTCCAACTCAACGCCTCAAAATGCCGTTTCGGACGCCGTGAAATAACCGTACTTGGCCATCTCGTCAACACGACAGGTGTCCAGCCCGATCCTGAAAAAGTTCGCGCCGTGAAGCATTTTCCTGTACCTTGTTCGGCCAAAGACGTACGCAGTTTTATAGGATTGTGCTCCTATTTCCGACGTTTTATTCGTAATTTCGCCGACATTGCGCGTCCCCTTACTGCGCTCCTCAAAAAAGACGTTGCTTTTACATGGCGCTCACCCCAAGCTGCTGCCTTTTTGGCGCTTATAGATGCCCTCACGACTTCCCCTATTTTAGCGCATTTTGATCCGACTGCACCGACGGAACTTCGCACAGATGACAGCGGCCATGGAATCGGTGCCGTCCTCGCTCAGCGTAAGAGCGGCCACGATTGTGTTATCGCGTACGCTAGCCGCCTCCTGTCCGCGCCGGAGAAGAATTACTCCATCACGGAACGAGAGTGTCTTGCTCTTGTCTGGGCTGTCGCCAAATTTCGTCCCTACCTGTTTGGCCGCACCTTTAACGTCGTAACTGATCATCACGCCCTCTGTTGGCTTTCTTCGCTCAAAGACCCCACAGGACGCCTTGGTCGTTGGGCTTTGCGCCTCCAAGAATACTCGTTTTCAGTGGTGCACAAGTCCGGTCAGCTTCATCAAGATGCCGACTGTCTCTCACGGCATCCCGTGGATTCCCCTGACGTCACCGAGCAAGACACCGACGCCTGCGTCTTGTCTATCTCGGACCTCGTTAATATACGGGACGAACAACGCCGCGACTCGGCTTTACGGTCTATCATAGACAGTCTCCACTCCGCCACACCCGACCCTTCCCTCCACTTGTTCTTCCTTCAGGACGGCACCTTATACCGCCATAATATGCATCCTGAGGGCCCTGAACGCCTCCTTGTCGTGCCTGCCCATCTGCAGTCAGATGTCCTTCGCCAGCTTCACGATGAGCCCACTGCTGGTCACCTTGGTGTCACCCGCACTTATGATCGCGTCAGGCGCCGTTTCTTCTGGCCTGGTCTCTATCGCTCCGTCCAACGATATGTCGCTAGCTGCGACAAATGCCAGCGCCGCAAGAGGCCAGCTATGTTACCTGCCGGTCTGCTTCATCCTATAGACATTCCCGCCGAACCATTCTTTCGTGTTGGGCTCGACCTTCTTGGTCCCTTTCCAACCTCGACATCAGGCAACAAGTGGGTCGCTGTCGCGACCGACTACGCGACGCGATACGCCATTACCCGCGCGCTCCCAACCAGTTGCGCTACGGATATCGCCGACTTTCTCCTTCATGACATCATCCTGCATCATGGTGCTCCTCGACAGCTTCTGACCGATCAAGGCCGATACTTTTTGTCTCGCGTCATCGATGACATCCTTCGTTCCTGCTCTACCCACCACAAGCTCACAACTGCTTATCACCCGCAAACGAATGGACTCACAGAGCGCCTGAACCGAACACTGACCGATATGCTTTCAATGTACGTCTCCGCCGATCACCGCGATTGGGACGCTACTTTGCCGTACGTTACTTTCGCCTACAACTCGTCCCGACATGACACTACTGGCTACTCCCCGTTTTATCTGCTGTATGGACGCGAACCTTCTCTGCCCCTCGATGCCTTACTTCCTGTCAGCTCAACCACCACGTACGTTCGCGACGCCATAGCGCGCGCCGACACAGCTCGCCAGATCGCTCGTGAACGGCTCACAGTGTCTCAGGCTTCCCAAAAAGCCGTGTATGATAGTCGCCACAGAGACGTTTCTTACTCCCCAGTCGCACTCGTGCTACTGTGGTCTCCGTCCCGCCGCATCGGTCTCTCCGAAAAGCTATTGTCCCGCTACGATGGTCCTTACAGGGTGCTACGTCAAGTCACCGACGTTACGTATGAGATCGAGCCAGTCACCGCACCAGCGCCGTCTACGCCCCCACCCTCTGCTATCGTGAACGTTGCGAGACTTAAGCCGTACGTAAAGGGACCCTCTGGTCCGTCGTAGCAAGCACCGGGTCGGCGCTCTCGCCCCGAGGGGGTAGTGCCACGAGACAGTGGAAGGGGCTGCTACTGTCGGTCGGACGAAGACGACGGCGACGAAGTGGCAAGAGGCGCGCGACAGCCTTGCATCCGTCGCTGCTGCTTGTCCAAACCTTGTATATAGCCATACTCACTCCCTAAATAAACGTTATCCCCGTAACATCTTTATGTTAGACGATCCTTCAATAAAATATCAGTTGAGAGTCAGCGCCGTGTTGTCGTTTTTCCTTCCTTTTGTCCGTGTCTTGTTTGCGCTGTTACGATCCTTACGATGTATAGAACTTTCTCTACGTGTTTTGGAAGGCGTAAAAGGCAAAACCACATTTTTTTAGAAGCTGCAGTCACTTCTGTACGTGGCATCATAACATTCTAACGGACCTGGGCGCCGTCTACCATGTCGTCCTGTGTCTCACGCTGTTAGTATTGACCCTTTTCTCGGAGCAGTTCTAGAGAAACGAGATAGCGCTTACGGCGGCGCGCCATACGTCTCCTCAGCGACCACGCACGAATACGAAACCATCACCGCCTCTACCTTGCTTCTCTGCGATCACCTCTCGGAAATACAACTGCGTTTTCGCTAACGCACTGTGCTGCAATCACGCTGGCTTGAATCATGTTGATTGAAGACGTGTGCAGTAGTTGGCGGCAAAAATGGTTACTGGCGTATTAAGGAATGTAATGAATATGTGGGGCCAAGTTCGCGGACTGCTGCTGCAACTGTCCGTACATGTTTCCGGCACTTCGAGGTGTACGGCTTTCCTCGAGGATACACAAATTTGCTCATCCGCCAGCGTTGTAGTATCATCATCATCAGCCTATATTTTATGTCCACTCCAGGACGAAGGCCTCTCCCTGCGATCTCCAATTACCCCTGTCTTGCGCTAGCGTATTCCAACTTGCGCCTGCGAATTTCTTAACTTCATCATCCCATCTGGTTTTATGCCGTCCACGCAGTAGCGCACCCAGGATCTCTGCCAGGGGGGGGGGGGGGGTGACAGTTTGCCAATACCATCTAAACAGCACTAATTTCGATTTCTTCACGGGAAATTGTAAAAAAAATTGGGCTTTTTGCGAGTGTGCAGACGATTGCGCGTCTTACATCTTAGTTGCAGTACTCAAATGCGTATGGAAAGAAAAGGGGTTAAACAAAAGGGGGGGTTAAGTCGGCCTCAGGGGGGGGGGGTTACAACCCCCGAATCCCCCCCCCCCCCGTCGGTGCGCCACTGCGTCCACGACTGCGCTTCCCTTCTCTTGGTATCCATTCTGTAATCCTAATGCTCCACCAGTTATCCATCCTACGCATTACATGGCCTACCCAGCTCCATCTCTTCCGCTTAATGTCAACTAGAATATAGTTTATCCCCGTTTGTTCTCTGATCCACACCGCTTTCTTCCTGTCTCTTAACGTTAGTCCTAAGATTTTTCGTTTCATCGCTCTTTGTGCGGTCCTTAACTTGTTCTCGAGCTTCTTTGTTAACCTCCAAATTTGTGCCCCATATGTTAGCACCGGTAGAATGCAATGATTGTATACTTTTCTTTTCCACGACAGTGGTAAGCTCCCAGTCAGGATTTGGCAATGCCTGCCGTGTGCACTCCAACCCAATTTTATTCTTCTGTAAATTTCTTTCTCATGTTCAGGGTCCCCTGTGAGTAACTTACCTCGATAAACGTACTCCTTTACAAACTCTAGAGGCTCACTGGCGATCCTGAATTCTTGTTCCCTTGCCAGGCTATTGAACATTATCTTTGTCTTCTGCATATTCATCTTCAACCCAATTCTTACACTTTCTCTATTAAGGTCCTCAATCATTTGTTGTAATTCGTCTCCATTGTTGCTGAATAGGACAATGTCATCTGCAAACCGAAGGTTGCTGAGATATTCGACGTCGGTCCTCACTCCTAAGCCTTCCCAGTCCAAGAGCTTGAATACTTCTAAGCATGCAGTGAATAGCATTGGAGAGATTGTGTCTCCTTGCGTGAACCCTTTCTTGATAGGTAACTTTCTACTTTTCTTGTGGAGAACCAAGGTAGCTGTGGAATCCTTGTAGATATTTGCTAAGATATTCACGTATGCCCCCTGTACTCCTTGATTACGCAATGCCTCTATGACTGCTGGTGTCTCTACTGAATCAAATGCCTCTTCATAATCTATGAAAGCCACATAGAGAGGTTGATTGCACTCCGCAGATTTCTAGATTACCTGATTGATGACATGGATATGATCCATCCTAGAATATCCCTTCCTGAAGCCAGCCTGTTCTCTGGGTTGGCTGAAGTCAAGTGTTGCTCTGATTCTATTGGAAATTACCTTGGTGAATATTTTATACAGTACTGAAAGCAAGCTAATGGGTCTGTAAGTCTTCAATTCTTTAACGTCTCCCTTCTTATGAATAAGTATAATGTTGGCGTTCTTCCAGCTCTCTGGCACACTTGAAGTTGTGAGGCATTGCGTATAAAGGGGCGGAAGCTTTTCAAGCATAATATCTCCTCCATCTTTGATTAAATTTACTGTTACTCCATCTTCTCCAGCCGCTTTTCCCCTGGTCATGTCTTTCAAGGCCCATCTAACTTCATCGCTAGTTATAGAAGGAGCTCCTGTATCCGGTTCATCACTATTTCGAATGAAAGTAGCTTGGCTGTTTTGGAAACTGTACAGGTCAGTATAGAATTTTTCCGCTGCTTTTACTATGTCATCGAAATTTCTGATAATATTACCATGCTTATCTTTCAGTGCATACATGCGGTGATTACCGGGCACTAAACAATGTTACAGTTCCTGATAGCTGCCATCTCCCGAACATTCAGGACTTCACGGTAGCGTTGCACGGTGCGACGATCTTTTCTAAGATCCATCTAGTTAGCATTTATCACCAACTACCGGTCGCTGAAGAAGACATTCCCAAAACCGCCATCACCACATCCTTTGGTCTCTTATTAATTTCTCCGTATGCCTTTCGGCTTACGGAACGCGGGCCAATCCTTTCAATGTTTCAACGGTTCCGTCACCAGAGGCCTGCCTTTAGTTTTTGCATACATTGACGACCTTCTCGTCGCAAGTTCTTCCGCACAAGAACATCTTCACTTCTTGCGGTTGTAGTAGTCACGCCTTGCCAGTAAAGGAATTGTCATCAAAGCCGCCAAAAGCGAATTCGGTCAACCCGAACTCGAGTTCCTGGGTCATATTGTCGACGCTAACGGCATTCGACCACTGCCGTCCAAGATTCGCGTCATCGAAGAAGATCCCCGACCGACCAGACTCACCAATTTCTCGGATTCAATTTCTACAGCCGATTCATTTCGGATTGCGCACGACTTATGGCTCCGCTAGACGATCTGCTGGTAAACAACCGTAAACAAGTGCTTCAGTGGAATGAAGAGGCCACCGACGCTTTCACAAGAGTCAAGGTTGCCCTCGCCGACGCCACGCTGCTCAGACACCCAAAGCCAGACGCGCCCACTGCCATCATGACCAACGCTTCAAACACCGCCGTTGGTGCCGTTCTGCAGCAATTCATCGACAATGCGTGGCATCCACTCGCCTTTTTCGCCAAGAAACTGAAGCGTGCGCAGTCCCGCTACAGCGTTTTCGGTCGTGAATTACTCGCCGTTTACCTGGCTATCAGACATTTTAGACATCGCCTAGAAGGTCGTGTATTTACTGTCTTGACAGACCACAAGCCCTTTGTGCACGCAATGAACCGTTCGGCGTCCTACATGCTACTCTGCAAGGAAAAAGAAGGAAGAAAAGCGCCCTATAAAGAGGAGGGCAGGAGAAGTGAAAAATAAATAACATCGATTGATATCTTCATTTCGCTTTTCAGTCCTACTTGTCCAAATCTGTGAAACGTCTTGACTTCACTGCTGATTTTTTTACACGATGCAATAGTCCAAATAACAGTTAGAGCTTTGAGAGGATGCCGATTGATTGGAGGTAATCAAACGAGAAGTCGAGTGCTTGGCGTGGCATTGATGGAAAGTTCTAGGGATAAAGAGCTATTTAGAAAACGTGACTCAATGCAAGCCGTAGCTCTGTACCATACTTCCGACCATCAACTTTGCTTCCTTTACAACGTGTAATAAATCATTCTCATAGTTGTTCTCGTGCGTGCATCTATGGAGATTTCTGAACGTATGGACCATCAAAATAGTAAATGCAGCAATGTTTGGCACTAGATCATGAAAACAAGAAGCCAAGCGATTGAAAACCCAATCATCGCTCACTAATAAGCTTCATTTGATCAGCTAATCTAAATGCAAGACTAAATGACCGCTTATTCCGCATTTGAAACATGATGTAACTTATTTAACGAGTGCCAAAAAGTCGTCGAAAAGCAAGAAAAAGTGTTTTCGCACGCAAAGAGAAGCAAACTGAGAGCAATAAAGGTTAATCGTTGCGTTCGAGCTCCTCGCGGACGGCGACATGTTGGCGCAAAGCAGTGCGCGAGGTAACTGCAGCTGCGCAGCAGGAATAACGCCCTGGAAAATATCGGGCGTCTCACCGCGAAGCCGTTGGGAGGAACGTCGGCCACGTCGTTGCGGACAAACAACGGTGGCGTTTATGAGCACCTAATGAAGAGATTAGTTTAAACGTGACGTTTACTGTCCATTAAACTCAGCACTAGTATATATATATATATATATATATATGCACGCTATAGTGTGAGTGCGCACAATGCTCATGTCACCAGCAGGTGGCAGAACGCAGCCTTGGCTCCGCCGCAGAGCGAAATGTAGATACTTGGAAATATTGGCAGCGAAATGCGCGGAGCGTGGAGGTGTGTCGACTTCGCTTCGTCGGTTTCGACACTGCGCTGCGGTGGCTTGAGCGTGTCTCGAGTGTTCGTGTAATTGTCATAGAAATTAAATATGGCCTCGGAACAATGGACCAATGTCACCACAAGTTCCATTGCGACACCATTGTTGCAACTGGTGCCTCTAGTTGTACAGTCAGTCCTTTAGCAGGCTGAAGAGCTGAAGATGAAACTATAGAGGTTGACGAATATCAAATTTTTTTCAATATATACTATATGAATCGAATATGAATAGTAAGTATCGAATATCGAATATAGTCACACATAGACGCATATATTTACAGCAGCAATATTGCGCCTGTAGGACTAGTGATAAATGTACAGCTAAGTGTCAGGAGGAAGGGATCAGTTATGTTCACCAACTGTCATTAAAAAGCTCCTCGACCAGCCTCTCAGTATCTTTAAAGTACGTTTGTAAACAAGCTTTTCGCGAATGATCTGTATCACTATTGCTTTCCAAAAAGTCACAGGCCTGCGCGGCACACGCAGCACAGTCACAGCGTAAGCTGGTGGAGCGGCTCAAGAGTAGCTCCAATTTGGGCACCACGCACAACTTCGCGGCGGTCTGTTCGCCTCGTTTTGACGAGAATCATCTGAACTGTCCGCGCGGCGTCGACGGCGAGCTGCGGCTTGTAATGCTCTCTGCACAGCAGTCTGCTGAACCCGATCAAGCCTTACAACTGCAACTTACATGTCGGGCACGCTGTGTTTGCAGGCATCTTAACTAGGTGGCACCACCATACTGGCGGAGGCTAAAGCCCTTTAGCGGAGGCTCGGACCGTCTGCGCCTGCTTTAAAGGTTATTTTATCGGCCCCCGATAGCAAGCGCTTGCGAGGCTCAGTGGTAGAGTATCTTGCTCCGACGCAGCGGGCGCGGGCTCGATCCCGTCGAGAACCGTGTACTTTTTTCGCATTTCCAGCGATAGCGGTTACGTTCGCCTGACGCCGTCGGCGGCGGCGATGGCGGCGGACACCATCGCAAACCGAAATGGCTATTGGAATGAGCCCATAACAGCTTACGCTGTAAAACACAAAATAAGGGGTTGTCGAAAAAAGAAAAACAATGATGAAAAAAATGTCACAGTTTCGCCCTAAGGGCGAAGCAATGAATGCGATAGCAACACAGCAATGTCATACGATGTAAGGGGAGCGGCTTTGGTAGCAATATGAATTGTAGTAAACATGAGCTGATTAAGGAAGCAGGTGTGCTGCGGCGTAAGTAGACCGACATGAAGAGAGACTCGATGACCACGAGAAGGCGCGTGTGAAACGGTGGTGTTGATGAGAAGCGCTTCCCGTGGGCAGCGCGTGCGAAGGGACACACCTGTAGCGCTGAACTGCCGATCCGGGCAGCATTACATGTGTAGCGTGCGTTGGAAAATGTGGCCCGACTATTACTAACTGAATGAACAAGCGTGGTGTGAGCGCGCACAAACAAACATGAATAGATCGCACTGAATGACTGCAGACAACGACTGTCAAAACGCTGGCAGCAAGCCCATACGCTGCAGCGGGCGAAGGTACCTGCGGTCTATCGCTTCAACAGAAACTGAGCGGCGAATGCACAATGCATAAAGGTCAGAGCCGTGTGGAGATAAGAGACGGTGCGGTCGAGCGACGAGCGCGGTTGTTGGCAGCGTAGAAGTGCCCCCCCCCCCCCCCGCTCCCTCCGGCGCTGGCTTCCCGCTTCCTTGCTTGCGCGTGGGAGAGATAAGAGACTGTGCGGACGAGCGACGAGCGCGGCTGTTGGCAGAGAAGTGCCCCCCCCCCCCCCCTGCTCCCTCCGGCGCTGGCTTTCCGCTTCCTTGCTTGCGCGTGGGAGATTGAGTGCGTTCGCTCTCCGTGATATCGCGCGTCCCCGCACGCTTCCGCTGGGGCATACGGCTCGCGGCGAAGATTTTATCTATACGGAACCTCACGGCGACGGCGACGACGACGGCAGAAATCCGGTTGAAGTGTCCATATAATTGCTATCGCAATAAAAATGAGCGCCGCTTGCACTAGTGGCGCAAGGCTGGAGCAAACAGCGGAGCTCGTGATCGACCAAGCTACAGCCAAGGTCGCTATCTCGACGACGCTAGATACTCAAACGCAGACCCTCGCATTCACGTTCTCGAAACTCGTGATCTTTGACTGACGACGCCTCTTCTCGGCTGCAGCTTCGGCACGTGTATGATGTAATAGTTCAGCGGAAATCCGCTAGGTGGAGATAAGTAATTAAAGGGAAACTGAGACATCCACCCAAATGTAGCAATTTGCTACAATGGAAACCCAACCGGGTTCCTCGAAAGAAATCCTCGCAGTTGAAAAAAAATTCGTCCTGGTCCGGGACTCGAACCCGGGACCACCGCCTTTCCAGGGCAGCCGCTGTGCCATCTGAGCTAACCAGGCGGCTAGCAGATGGCAGGGCGAAGTCGAATTTGTCGACAACTCGAAGCAAAGGCAAGTGTATGATGTAATAGTTCAGCGGAAATCCGCTAGGTGGAGATAAGTAATTAAAGGGAAACTGAGACATCTACCCAAATGTAGCAATTTGCTACAATGGAAGCCCAACGGGGTTCCTCGAAAGAAAGCCTCGCAGTTGAAGAAAAATTCGTCCTGGTCCGGGACTCGAACCCGGGACCACCGCCTTTCCGGGGCAGCCACTCTACCATCTGAGCTAACCAGGCGGCTAGCAGATGGCAGGGCGAAGTCGAATTTGTCGACAACTCGAAGCAAAGGCAAGTGTATGATGTAATAGTTCAGCGGAAATCCGCTAGGTGGAGATAAGTAATGCTAGCCGCCTGGTGAACGCGCCAGCTGTGGACAAAGACGACGACGACGCTCTAACGCAATCATATATGGCTCGCATAAATGCATTGTCTCCAAGCGTTGCTGTATAGCCTAGTTTTGAACAAGCCGAGTCCACTACACGTATTGTGCGGATGACGCTCCGAGAGGATTTAACACCGGACGCTTTGCCCCATTTGTTCAAGATTTTTGGTGGTACAGTGCTCGATCGTCGTCGTTCCTGGCAGGGCTCCAATTTGCCTTCGTTGTCGACGTAAAGGACACATTAGGCGAGACTGCAGAGTGCCAAGGTGTGCTCAGTGCCGGGCATTCGGCCATGAAGCACAAGACTGCGTGCGTACATATGCAAGAGTTACTGGCAGCAAGCAAGCTGACGACGAGGGTATCGAATTGATGGAGGAAGAAGTAACGGAGAAGCTGACAGCGTCATTAGAAACGCAGGCTGAACAGGTGGTAAGTGACGCGGAAAAGGTGGCAACGCCATCCGCGTCGACACAGGACGGCACTACATTAAGAAAGCAGAGGCAAAGAAGAATGCAGGAAGAAGTGAAGACACCTCCTGCACCCGAAGACGCGGATCATGGGCGTGACGCGTTGAACGTGGAGATGGACGCGGAGCCAGACACACCATATGAGACGCCTGATGAGACGGCCACTGAGGAGCCGGCTACACCTTCCAAACGGCATCGACGTGATGCTCCAGATGACGAGACGCCGGGGGACAGTGTTCAACGTCTGGAGCCGCAGTGGATGGAGGTCCGGTCGACCTGTGCCAAAAAAAGTTGTCGCAGTTTCACCTGAAAGGTGAAGCATCAATTGCGATAGCAAATTTGTAGAGAGCTATACGGAGTAATGATATTAGCTTTATCAGCTGTATAAACGTGGACATGCAGCAGCACCGGCAACACGCAGAACTGTTGTCGACGCCGTCGGCGTTTTGCCCGCGTTCGCTCAAAATGTGTGCGGCGTTGGTGACTGTTGCCGGAGCCTCTGATATAAATAGGCACTTGGTGCCGCAGCTAAACGTCGCCTCCCTTCCCTCCCCCCCCCCTCCCCCACGGCCTCTCGCGCGTCGGAAGAAGGTGCGTTTGCTCTACATATATGGTGATTGTAAAGGAGGAAAGAGACGCCTACTTCTGCAGCCCTTAAGCGAGCACGGCGCAGAACGCGCGTTTGTTCTCCGCCGTGCGTTCACTCCCCGTGAAAGCGCGCCCCCCTCGCGCCCTTTCACTCGCACATACAGCGTTCGGCGCGCGGCGATGATTTCATCTCCATTGACGTCATACGGAACCTCACGGCGACGGCGACGGCGACGCCGACGGCAGAAATCTGCTTTTGAGTGTCCATATAATTGCTATCGCAATAAAATGGCAGTGGCTTAGCTCGGCTATGCCAGGATATACGTAGCGTTAGCAAAGGTTCAGCTGCAGTGTCTCCGCAGCACGTTTAGCCTTCTTCTGTTCATTCCTCCTACGCTCAACCGCTAATTGCCAGGCAACTGCTTCGGGATCCGATGAGTCAAGCTTCTCCGTTCTTCTGCGCTGTTGAGCAGCATTTGCGCTCTCCTTCTCCATGGCTATACCACACTGGCAAACGCCAGTCAGAAGCGCAGCGGCTCCAGCGCAGTGTCAGACGGCGACTGCACAGCGAGCGCGCGCCGGCGCCAGTGCGTCTACCACGGCTACGACGTCACTCCTCCGGAATGCGCAGACCGGCGGCGGTGAGTCGCGCGCGGCGGCGGCGGAGTGCGCGAGAGGTGCCGGCTCCGGTGGCTTCGGTGCGCAAGCCGTGTGACATCACTGATCCTTGCGCATGCGCAGCACGGCTCTTGATGTGCCGCGCGAAACGGGCTTGGCTAGGCCAGTGTAGCTAACGCTACAAAAAGGAAAGTACGCCCCAGCGCAAAGGTCAGCGTCGCTCACCCGAGAAGGGCCGGCGACGCAGTGACCAACGCGACTGGGGTCGCGGGTGCCCGTTCAAGCTGTCGTGCTGACAGGGACGCTCAGTGTGTGAAAGTTGCTAATTGCTGGACGCTTTACTGTTGTTTTACTCTTGCTATTTGAAATGGCTATGTCGCTAGCTCCATTGCGCGTGGGAACGCTCAACGTTAGAGGTCTCAGGGCGAGACGCAGGCAGCGCCAGCTCCGACGCGTAATGTTAGAGGAAGATTTAGATATCTTGGCAATTCAGGAGACTAAAATAGAGAGTGAGAGTCAGACTGACGGTATGGTTGTACAGTTTAGTGACCGCTATACTGTATGCGTTAGCCATGCTGTCGGCACAGCAGCCGGATGCTGTATGTTTGTCAAGAAAGGTTTGGGTATAGTGGAAGAAACAGTGATAAGTTGTCAGAGTGGACGATTCGTGTTTTGTGATTTCGTATACTGTAACAAGGAATTCCGAATAATATGTGTGTACGCACCAACAAAAGTAAATGACCGGCTTAGCTTTCTTCAAGAAATATCGCAGTACATGAAAACAGACAGGTGTTTGATAGTGTTAGGAGATTTCAATTGCGTTTTGAACTCTGATGATCGTTCGCATGATGGATACTGGGCTTATCAGCCCAGTATCCATCAGCGTTGAGTTCCTGGAGTGGGGGGGGGGGGGGGTCCATAGAAAAAGCCCTGGTGGAGGACATTGCACATTACGCGAATGGAGGTACTAATCGGCATTATACTCATTTTCAAGGCAATAGCCATGCAAGGTTAGACAGAGCGTATCTTTCGCAAGAAATTGACACACTGTGATGATTACAAGGTGCTGAATATAGCATTTAGCGACCATTGTTTAGTAGCCTTCACGATAGGGAAGAAGATCACCGTTAAACCTAAAATGAAGTGGGAAACATGGAAATTAAACGCAAAACTCTTAAAGGACGAACGATTTCTAAAAAGTGTACGAACAGAAATAGCTAAAGCATACAGTAGCTATGAAAGAGGATGGGGTGAGCGATGGGAGAGGTTTAAAGAAGCCGTAAAAATGAATGCCATAGAGCGAGCAGTAGAAATGCGTATTGAAGAGCATCAAGAAGAAAATAACCTGAAAAAAAAATGCTGCAGGAATTGCTGGATGCTGAAACTGCGGCGCCAGGCACCTTTATGGAAGAAATAAGAAGAACGAAGTGTAAACTTGAGGCTATCGACACGGAAAAATACCGTGGTGCGCTTGTTTGCGCACGAACGGAAAAGATCTTGGCCGATGAAATGCCAACAAAGCGTGCTTTGGGAGTTTAGAAAAAGTATGCGAGGAGGAACCAAATAGTTGATATTGAATACAAAGAGAAAATATGTAGAGATGCAGAAGATATCAATTATGCATTTGAAGAACATTACAGAGAGCTCTTCGATTGTAGAATACCGAGCAAGCCTGGCTATGAGAGCCATTTTCTAACTGCCCTTCCTAGATTAGACGCCGAAGAAACAGAAAGATTATCAGTAGATATCACAGCTAAGGAAATTGAAATGGCCATAGAAGACCTTAACGCTGGAAAATCGCCAGGACATGACGGCTTAACTGCAGTTTTTTACAAAGCCTTCTGCTCGCAGATAGCCATCGTATTAGAGCATGTTTTTAAGGAGGCGTATCAAGCAGGGCGCCTGCCACCGTCCTTTAAAAGGGCGTACACAGTCTTGATACCAAAAAGCGATGACGCGAATAAACTTAACAAAATCGCAGGCTACAGACCAATTACACTGACAAACGTAGATTATAAAATTTTAATGAAGATATTTGCTCGGAGACTACAAGAGGTTATTGGTGATTTAGTAGGACCACATCAGACCTGCGGGATAAGAGGGAGGTCGATATTTACTAATATTCATGTGGCTCGTAGCATACTTCAAACGTGTGACGCAGATTTTAAGAAAGTCGCTATGTTACAAATTGAGTTAGAAAAGGCATTTGATAGAGTATGTCACGATCTCCTGTTTACAATTCTTGATTATGTAGGTGTTGGATCATTGATAACAGAGGGAGTTAAAATGGCATATAATAATTGTACAACTAACCTCATTATCAACCATGAGCTAACTGAAAGGATAGAAGTGCGTTCCTCTGTGCGTCAGGGGTGCCCCCTGTCACCTCTTTTGTTCGCGATATATCTAGAGGCTCTATGTAAAAAAATTATTGACAGTCCGGAGGTGCGTGGTTTCAGCCTAGAAGGGTGTGAAGTGCGTTTATTAGCTTACGCTGATGATGTCGTTGTTTTCTGCACTGATAAGGAGAGTGTTCGAACTTCTATGAAAATTATGCGTGAGTTTTGCGACATGACAGCTAGTAATATAAACCTGAATAAGTGTGTCGGTTTGTGGCATGGCCAGTGGCAGACAACGCCAAGTGTTTTTGAAGGTATGCAGTGGACGCTCACGCCTGGGATTTACCTTGGTGTACCGTTAGGCACTCATCGAGACACCAAAGATTTGTGGAATGGAAAGGTGCAGGAATTGAAAGCTCAAACTGACAAGTGGGCCGGGCGTGACCTCTCAATATTTGTACGTGCTGCAATTTGCAGAATCTTATTATTGAGCAAGCTGTGGTATCTCACGCAAGTCCTGAGCTGTTCCCGATTCAATTTTAAGAAATTTCATCGAGCATTCGCTGCGTTTGTCTGGCAGTCAGAATATGAAAGAACAAGCAGAAACAACTTGTTTCGCAAGTGAGGTCAGGGAGGCTTGTCATTACCAAACTTATTCTTAAAGCAACTGGTTTCTAGATTCTTGTTCTTGCGAACGGTTATTCAAGTCCGATTGAGCAATGCTTTACCTAACTTTGTTGTCTCGATGAGGGAGGGTGGGTGTTACGCAACGAGTAAATTTCTACGTGAAGTGGTCGTGGCATTTAGATTTTTAAACCACAACTTTTCCACTGAATATTTGGCTACTGTAACACGTAAGCGGATAAGCGCTGATTTAATAGACATTATGTTCCCAGAACCATTGTATCGATTATTGTACCGTGAAGGCCAAGGGAAAGATGTGCTAAAACGTGTGAAACGAATGATGATTCCAGGGGGAGCTTTAACGTTCTTTTTTAAACTACATACTAATACCTTGTCTGTAAAAACATGGCTACAAGAAAAAGGGGAGTATTTACCATGGGGTACTAACTGTTTACTTTTCAAGAAACCGGAATCTATAGAGCACGCGTTTCTAGATTGTTGGAGTGCGGTCTTCTTCTGGGACATTATGCAAAGAACTATTAAAAAAGAATTACCGTTAACACCTCATGGTATTCGGTACTTAACTACAGGGCAAGACAGTATACCTTATGACACGTTCTTTCTCCTCGGCCTTCACAGCATCTGGAGAAACCGCATGGCTGTAAGGAATTGTGACATTAATCCGAGAACAGTAAACTCTTACTTTACTGAAAATGTGAGTAAACTTCGTGAAGTGTTTAAGAAATTAGGTTTTGACGATGAACTATTGATCTTGATGGATGTTCTTGTCAAAATGAAAGTTCTGTAATGTCAACCGCAAGTTAAACATCAGCGGTGGGAAAATGAATATTGTCAGCTGATGCAGTAGTTTGTATTATTGTGTTTGCTAAATGTCCGGAAATAAAGAAAAAAAAAGTTGCTGTATAGCCTAGTTGTTACGACGCTCGCCTTGGGACCGTGGGTACGCGTGTTCGAATCCCGCCTCGGCAAGAAAGTTTATCTCCTTTTATTTCTTTCTTCATTGCTAATGACGATATTTTCTTGATACGAACCACAAATTACGGCTGGCTTGAACAGCTTCGCTATTAAAAAGAAAAGCTGCTGAAACACTTCTGTGCCACAGACAAACGTGAAAGGGCCGTGGCAAGCAAAGGAAAACATCACGGGTTGTTGCGTAAAAGATAAAACTGCATGCTACTGCCAAAAAACACTAAATGGCAAAAACAAGTAAAATCGCTGCAGGCTGTCAGGCTTCCGCCGTGAAGTCTGAGCTTGCACTACCCATCTTGTTTCTGCGCTGCTTAGAAAACTTTTGTCCTACGCGCCGCGGTGGCTCAGTCAGCTAAGGCACTGCTGAGCACGAGATCGCGGGATCGAATCCCGGCCGCGGCGGCCGTAGTTCGATGGAGGTGAAATGCAAAAAACGCCCGTGTGCTTGCGTTGTAGTGCACGTTAAAGAACCCCAGGTGGTCAAAATTAATCCGGAGCCCTCCACTACGGCGTGCCTCATAATCAGAACTGGTTTTGCCACGTAAAACCCCAGAAAGATGAAGAAAAATTTTGTCCTTGTTTCAATTCTGATAATTTGCTATACGTTGCTTAGCAGGCACAGAACAGTAATCACACATTGGTAGTTGTTGCGAATTATTTTGTTAGTTTCGATTATTCCAAAATATTGAATATTGCCTTTTCGAATACGGATGCGAATAGTTAGTGTGTCGCATTCGATTTGTATGCGTAACTTTAAATATTCGTCCGTTTTAAATATTCGATGAAAGGTATGAAAAATTATTTTTCCAAAAAATTATTGCAACTTCCCCCTGAAATTCGTGCCAAAACTCAGCTTTCTCCTCAAGGTTACCTCCAACCCAACCACTGCGTAAAGGCGGCATAGACCACAGGCGGTATAGTACTGCCAACTTAATGTGTAAAGGGACGCCTGCACTCTGAACACGATGAGATCGATTCATTGGCCCACATGCCCGTAAGGCGACGCGTCGGTTTTATAGTTTTTTTTTAACCTGTTATTCTACAATTCGGCGAAGTTTTTTGCCATATAACTGGAAATATTATTATTTATGCCTGTTTCTACAGTTCATAAGCGCACGATGTCGTGAGAATTATTAGTACAAAGCTGAGGGCCCGTATTCACAGAGCTTTCACGTAGATTGTGTCTGCATGTGAAGTTGAAAAACTGAGTACACTGGCATTAATAATAACAGCTGACTTTATTAAACCTAATAAACGTGGTTTGTACAAGAGCTGACACAACACTTTCGTTTGAAGTTTGGTTGACGAGTGCCGTTTTTGGTAGCATTCCTTTGGATCTGCGCTCCTCGATCCTTTCCAGCGAGAGAATAAACTTTTATTATCGAGGTTAAGTGGAGTTTTCTTTCCCAGAGGAATGGGCTAGCGTGGCGTCTTCTTCGCCGCGACGCTATCAGCCCATTCCGCCAACCGTATCTGGTCTTCCGGGTTGTAAGTTTTCGTCTTCATCTCCCACTCTTCGTGTGAAGGAGCTCGCCGAAAACTACAGCTGGGCAACTACAGAACCTTCTCAGGAGGGTTTCCAACCGACGGCACGGAGTTAAGGAGAAAGATGCCTGCAGACTAATCCAAGCTTTTTTTCTGAGCCGAGTGGCGTATGTCTGCCCTTACTTACATCTCAGGAAGAGGGACTTGGATTAACGGATTAACGGTCTAATCCGAACTTTATTCAAACAGGCTCTTGGGCTACCAAAATGGACTAGTACGAAGGCACTCTTGAGTCTAGGGATGCATAACAACGTTGAGGAAATCATAGAGGCCCACAAATGGGCTCAAACAGTTCGATTATCCGGCACACACGCGGGACAGCGGATCCTGGACACCTTGGGGTATCGCCCTGCCTTAGACATCCCGCAACGACACCGGATACCTAACACTATCCGGACCAAGATCATTATCCCCCCGCTTCCCAAAAAACATGAGTACTGAAAACAATGGTAGACGCAAAGCTAGGGCGGCGGCACTCTGGCAATGCTACAAAAACCAACCCGCCATATACGTGGATGCTGCTCGCACCAGTGATGGTCGACACACCATAGCCGTCACTACTGGCGACGGACACACCATCATCTGTGCGACGGTAAACACATCCTTCATTGTAGAGGCGGAAGAGGCCGCCATCGCCATGGGCACTTCCATCCCGGGCACCAAGATTATTATATCCGACTCGAAAACAGCGATTCGTAACTACATGTGGAAAGGACATGAGCCGCGATATAGAACTTTACTGATCATGGGACGCGGGCAGGCGCCGAAAGCGTAGGCTAGCTATCGACCAGCTACGTTTGTGGTAGTGGGCTTTTCAATGGTTGAGCTATGCTTTCTATCCTTAAAAAAAAGGGGGGGGGGACATTTTTTTCTGCTGCTGTGCAACAAGTGGTAACTCCGACGAGTTTTCTTCCAATCACCGCACATGTCTAACCGACAAGAGGCACGAACTGTCTTCAAACCGGTAGTGCTCTGGAATAACGCATGTTGAAAGCCATCAGACACCGACCTTCAAGTGGCGTTATTATACCACTTTCGGTAGCAAATTAACTTCTCTGTTCAACGGTATATACCTCCATTATACCCTCCCGCCTTCCCCTTATGTCCTCCGAACAGCAAGCCAAAGCACCATACCTTTTGTGTGTAATCGCTTTGTCATAATGATGAGCAAAGTAGTTTTAACTTCAGGACACTAAACGATTCTTGTAGGTAACACATGATAGCCAATCACATAAAGTAAATGCGTCAAAAATAATGTCATCTATTCTGGCAGGTGAAGTCGAGGCTGACAGAATCCCATCTCTTTTGTAGGTCGTTTTGTATACATAACATTTAGCAATCTCGCTAGAGTGGAAAAAAATTTTTGCGCAGCTTGCACTAAGTTGCGCAAGGCTGGAGAAACAGCGGAGCTCTTGATTACCTAGCTTCTTCCAGTTTCGCTAGGCTCGACTAAGTTTTGGTAGGCTAAGTTTTGCAGGTCGATCAGTCGCCTACGCTCGCTTCCCCGGGATCGGAACTCAGGATCCTCGGCCCCTCGTTTAGCAGCAGCTGCTTCGGCGCTATATATACTCCGGATTAGCACACAATCGCCGCATTCTTTCTCGGCTGGCGGCACGACGAGCTTCCAGCTGAGCGGCTTTTTCGGTAGTCTTGTACTTCTTGGGCCGTTCCATGTTAGATTTACTCAGCGCGAAGTCTACGAGAGTTGTGTGTGTCGCCGTCGCGGCGACATGATCTTTATAATTAGTGTGACGTCACAGCCAAGCTTCACAAAGTGTTGTCATGACTATGCAAATCAAGAATTGCGGCGCGAAGCAATGACATGGCTGGGCGTAGCTGGGTAAGTGATTGCCAGGCGACCGCATTCACGAAGCGGGTCTGCTCGAACGCGGTGCCCGCATTGGAACGCGGTGTCGGTGTTGCAAGCTGCGCTATGCAACGCGCAGTGACGTCATCGCTGGCGCGGCGGTGGAGGAGCGTTGCCGGAGCTAAGAGAAACGAGGCGCAGCTGTGGCAGGTGGTTGCTAGGCAACGCGCAGTAACGTCTTCGCTAGGCGAGTTCTGTCGAGAACTGAGGGGTCGCAGCAGAGCGCCAGAACAAGAGGACCAGCTCAGCAGGCTTTCAGAACGGACTAGCGCGTGCCGTGCTTGCGCCGCTGGCACGCGCCGCCCAACTTTATTTTTCTCGTCAGTCGCAGCCGGCCCCAAGGCGCCGGCCGAGAACGCTGACCTTAGCGTTCGCGCTTAGCAGCGTCGGTGGGCGCTACAGGGCCCCCCGCCTAGACGGAACGGCGAAATGTACTCGTCGACGAGGCAGAGATGGGGCTGTCTTGGTGTCGAGCATATCGACGGGTGCGCAAGCGACATCCGCGGGAAGCTCCTTGGGGGGCGTTTCGACGTAGGCTGGTTTGAGGCGGTCCAGCGAAACGACTTCCTCGCGGCCATTCAATAGGATGGTGGCGGACTTCTGCGTCTTGTGGAGGACACGGTATGGTCCGTCGTAGGAGGGTGTAAGAGGCGCCTTGATAGCGTCTCGTCGGAGGAAGACGTGGGACGAGGACTCAAGGTCTGGGTGCACAAAGATGCTGTGGTCCGATGACCGAGGTGGTACGGGGCGCAGGTGCTGAATGCATTCCTGTAGGCGTTGGAGGTACTGTAGCGGCTGGGGCGAGGGGGCCGAAGAAACGAACAAGTCTCCAGGAAGCCGCAGGGGTGCACCGTAGACGAGTTCGGCCGCTGAACAGCCAAGGTCGCGACGAAGGACGGCACGTAGGCCGAGAAGCACCATAGGAAGGTGGTCGACCCAGTGTTCTCGATCCAGGCGCGCAGTGAGTGCAGCCTTGAGCTGGCGATGGAGCCGCTCAACCATGCCGTTGGCACAGGGATGATATGCAGTGGTACGGCAGTGCTTAGTGCCAAGCAGGCGGTTGAGTGAAGTGAAAAGTGTGCAGTCAAATTGCCGGCCGCGATCAGTTGTCACGATGCTGGGGCAGCCGAAGCGGGAAACCCATGCTGAAACGAAGGCTTTGGCGACCGTTTCCGCAGTGATGTCCGGAATGGGCACGGCTTCGGGCCAACGGGTGAAGCGGTTCGATCATTGTTAGAATGTAGCGACAGTCGTGAGAGTGAGGAAGTGGTCCCACCAAATCAAGATGGACGTGGTCAAAACGGCAGCCAGGGGGCAAGAACGACTGCGTGGGAGTCTTCGTGTGGCGGGTCACTTTGGCGGTCTGGCATGCGAGGCACGAGCGGGCCCACTGGCGAACATCGGTGTTGATGCTTGGCCAGACATACCGCTGTGTAACGAGGCGCTGCGTGGCTCGGACGCTGGGATGGCAGATGTCATGAAGTGATTGGAACACCGCACGACGGAAGGCAGTCGGAATGAAGGGGCGAGGTGTAGCCGCTGACATGTCGCACCAGAGGGAGCCAGGCACAAACGGGTGAGGAACGAGTTGTAGACGGAGGGAACGGGGATGGTCACGCAGCGCTTGCAGCTCGGGGTCTTCCATCTGCGCACGAGCTAGACCCTCCCAATCCACAGTCGATGTAGAAGTGCCGAGGGAGGTGATGCGTGAAAGTGCGTCAGCTGCCTCGTTGTCGGTGCCTTTGATGTGCCGGATATCCGTGGTGAACTCCGATATATAGGCCAGTTGACGAACTTCACGTGCGACGTACTTGGAAGAGTTTGTACGGAAGACATACACCAGAGGCTTATGATCGGTTAGAATATAAAATGGCTGGCCCTCCAAGAAGTGCCGAAAGTGCTGGATGGTGGAGTAGATGGCGAGCAGCTCGCGGCCAAAAACGCTGTAGCGAGTCTCGGCAGGTTGCAGCTTCCGAGAGAAGAAACCCAGTGGGCGCCACTCGGAGTTGATTTTCTGCTGGAGAACAGCGCCGATGGCCACACTGGAAGCATCCACCATGATGCGGGTTGGCACGTTAGTTCTCGGGTGTACGAGAAGTACCGCATCGGCAACGGCTTGTTTAGCAGCCCTGAAAGCAGCGTCAGCTTCGGGAGACCAGGAAATCGCAGATGAGGAGCCCTTGGTCGTGCGAAGAAGGTTAGTCAGTGGCTGTATAAGCTCAGCGCAGTGCGGAATGAAACGTCGGGAGAAATTCACTAGGCCGAGGAACTCACGCAGCTGGCGTAGGGTAGTGGGTGCTGGGAAGTCTTTCACGGCCTGGACGTGAGAGGGCAACGGACGAATTCCCAGCTCCGAGATGTGGTGGCCCAGAAACTCGAGCTCGGAAGATCCAAATACGCATTTCTGGGGGTTGACAACCAGGCCAAATTGTTGAAGGCGTTGAAAGAGTTCCCGGGGTGACGCTCATGATCTTGTGGATTGGGACTCGCGACGAGGATGTCGTCGATGTAGGCAAATACAGCCGGGAGGCCGCGCGTTACCTCGGCAATGAATCGTTGGAACGTTTGAGCTGCGTTGCGTAACCCAAAGGGCATGCGCACATACTCAAACAGGCCGAAGGGTGTAGTAATGGCTGTCTTCGGGATATCGGCCGGCTCAACGGGGATTTGGTGATAGGCCTTGACAAGGTCCACCTTACTAAAGATTTTGCATCCCTCCAAATGGCCTGTAAAATCTTGGATGTGTGGAAGGGGGTAGCTATCGTGGACCGTGTGAGCGTTGAGCGCCCGGTAGTCACCGCACGAACGCCAGTCACCCGGTTCTTTCTTGGGCACCAGATGAAGCGGGGAGGCCCAACTGCTGGACGACGGGCGAATAATACCTAGCTGGAGCATGTGCTCGAATTCCCGTTTAGCAATGTCCAGACGCTCACCGAAGAGGCGGCGCGGGTGGGCTGCGACAGGTGGACCACGTGTGACAATGTGGTGGGTGACGCTGTGCTTGGGAGGCTGATTTAAATTGCAGGGCCTTGTCACCTCAGGGAAGTCTTCGAGGATACGAGCATACGGGCATGTTGGGATCAGCGTGCGGATGCCGGTGGGAGCGACAGCCGACAGAACGCCAGGGATCGAGAGGCGCGTCTTGCTGTCAATCAGGCGATGGCGGCGCATGCTGACGTCAAGGTCGAAATGAGTCAGGAAGTCGGAACCGAGGATAGGCTGATGGACGTCGGCTACGATGAAGACCCACCGGAATGTGCGCCGCAGGCCTAGGTCGAGAGTGAGGGACCGCAGACCATACGTGGCGATGGAAGTAGAGTTGGCCGCGCGGAGTGTAGGTCCAGGTGACTTATGAGCGCGGTCACGCTTGGAGGACGGCAGTACACTGACCTCGGCACCCGTGTCTACAAGGAACCGCAGGCCGGAAATGCGATCCGTGACTATGAAAAGGCGGCCGGGTTGTAAGGCGAGGTCACATGCCGCCGTCAGTGATCTCGCGGTGCGTTTCCCGACCATTCGCATGGGGTCTTGCACCGACGGGCGCGGTGCTGGAACGTGCGATGGTACCAGCAGATAGGCGAGCGTCTAGGACTGCGCGAGCGGCGACTGGTCGGGGAAGAGGGACGGCGGCTGGGACATGAGGTAGAGCCGCGCTGGTCATGGGAGGACGTCCGAAGGGCGTCGATGGAAACGGCGAGCTGGTCGATCCGAGACTCTAAGCGGGCTATGAGTGAGGACTGTGGCGTTGAAGAGAGGGCGGCGACTGAAGGAGAAGTCGCGTCGTGGACTCGATCAGCGAGCTGGGCGAGGCGGTCGAGGGTCAAGTCCTCTGTAGCAGCCAAGACAAGGCGGGTGGACTGTGTTAAGCGCTGCAAGAGCTCCCTCAACAGCGCACCGTTCGGGTCGACCTTGCTTGTGCCCAGGAGCTGTCGCATGCTGTTGAGCAGCTGGGAAGGGCGGCGATCTCCAAGGTCCTCGGATGTGAGCAGGTGCTGGAGGCGCGCGCTCTCGGACGCCGTGGTGCGTTCTAAAATACTCTGCTTCAGTTGCTGGTACGGGGCATCACTCAAAGGTGCAGCGATAACGTCTGCCACTTCTTGAGCTACCTCAGGAGACAGGTTGCAAAGTAAGTGGCGAAACCGCAAAATATCCGAGGTGATGTGTTGCAGATCGAAGATGGCTTCGACCTGGGCGAACCAAACCTGGCTTGCGAACGCTACGCAGGGAAACGAAAAGCTTAAACAGCTCCGCTGTTAGAAGTATGTCACTGAATAATGGGCGCACCTTCAGAAAACTTGAAAATTGCAGCTTCCGTGAGAAGCTACAGGGAGGACACGAAGAAAATTCAACATTCATCATTTTTTAAGTTGGATTTAATTGTGAAACATATTGTTACGATGGGGTGCGTTTATTCAAAGATGAATCGATGAAAAGGGGAAAAGGGTTGCCGCGCCGACACCGAGCCGCTCCAAAGACAAGCGCACTTCGTTCTCCTCTTCCTCCGTCCTTCCGTAGCTTTAGCGTAACATTCCTCCCTTCACAGACGAAGCCCGCTGGGCGACTAACTGTTACGTCCACTCGGAGTCACGTGGATGACAGCGTTTCAGGCGAGCGACATGAACAAGCTGCGTCTTCTTAGACCGGTAGCCATTGGACACGAGACGAGCAATCGAGTAGGTTACATCACTTAGGCGATCCGTGATGACGAACGGCCCGGTGTAACGAGCCAGAAACTTCTGGCACAGGCCGCGCTTGCGAAGTGGTGTCCAAAGCCACACAATGTCCCCTTTGTCGTATGACACATTCTTATGTCGTGCATCATAGCGGATTTTGGTGTGGTCCTGAGATGCCAACGTACGTAGCTGAGCTATGCGGCGTGCTTCCTCAGCGCGGCAGAGAGTCTTGGCAATAGAAGAGTCCGCATGAGGAGTAAAAGGTATAATGGTGTCACGGAAGCTGCGGGGTGGTCTAACATAAAGAAGATAGAAAGGGCTGTAGCCTGTAGTTTCATGCTTTGCGGTGTTGTAGGCGTATGTGATAAAAGGCAAGATGTCATCCCAATTTTTGTGCCTGGGATCCACATACATCGAAAGCATGTTGGTCAAAGTTCTTTTAGTGCGCTCGACGAGACCATTTGTCTGCGGATGATACGGGGTCGCGTGGCGAAACTGGCAAGCACAGAGACGCAACAGCTCTTCGACTACGTCGGTCACGAACTGGCGACCGCGATCGCTCACAATAACACGAGGGGGTCCATGACGCAGTATAACGGAGGACAGGAGGAAGCTCGAAACATCAAGAGCCGTGGCCGTTGGCATCACTGCGGTTTCCGCATAACGCGTCAGGTGGTCGACGCAGACTATAATCCAACGGTTGTTTGGTGAGCGCGGGAATGGGCCGAAAATATCCACTCCAACCATTTCGAAAGGAGATGATGGTGGAGCCACAGGGTGAAGGAGTCCGACCGGAGCAGTATTAGGGCGCTTGAATTGCTGGCACTTGTTACAGCTGGCCACATACTTTTCTATATCCCGTCGCATACCAGTCCAATAAAATCGGTCCTGAATGCGGTGGTATGTTCTGGTGAAACCCAGCTGTCCAGCGGTGGAGTCGTCGTGCATAGCACGGAGTACGTGGTTTCTCAAATTCTTAGGGACCACTAAGAGGAGACGGGCACCCTCAGCCGCGTAATTCTTCTTGTAGAGCAGGCCATCTTGGATGACGAAGCCATTGTTACCTGTTGGCTGAGCAGCTGAGGCGAAGAGGCCATCCAGGCTGCGGTCGTTACGCTGCTCTGCCCGGAAGATGGCCAGATCGGGAAAAGGAATGTCGTCGATGGTGGCCAGAAACTCATCGAAATTGTCGGCGTCAGATTCACTTGTCGGTAGAGGGAGCCTCGAAAGACAGTCGGCGTCCGCATGATGCCGGCCACTCTTGAAACGAACTGCAAAGTCAAATTCCTGCAAACGTAGCACCCATCGAGCAAGGCGGCCAGACGGCTCGCGAAGACCAACCAACCAACATAGTGAATGGTGATCAGTAACGATCGTAAAGCGGCGCCCGTAGAGATATGGCCGGAACTTCTGGACTGCAAAGACGACAACGAGGCACTCTTGCTCAGTGACGGTGTAATTCTGTTCGGCCTTGCTCAACGAACGGCTGGCGTAGGCAATGGCATGCTCGGCGTCACCAAAACGCTGGACGAGGACGGCGCCGAGGCCGATTCCACTCGCGTCGGTGTGCAATTCTATTGAGGCAGAGGGGTCAAAATGCCGAAGTATGGGTCCGGAATAGAGCAGGAACTTCAATTGACGAAACGAGGAATCGCAATCTGCTGTTCAGGTGAAAGGGTTATCCTTGCGCAGCAATGAAGTCAGAGGGTAGGCAGTATCGGCAAAGATGGGCACAAAACGTCGGAAGTACGAGCAAAGACCCAAGAAGCTCCTCAGCTCGCGTTGTGACTGCGGTTGTTTAAAGCCGCTAACTGCAGCGACCTTCTGTGGGTCTGGTCGCACCCCCTGCTTGTCCACTAGATGTCCAAGTATTAGCGCCTCTCGTTGGCCAAAGTGACATTTCTTTGAGTTGAGGGTAAGGGTAGCTTGTTCAAGGCACGTCAGAACAACGTCCAGTCGATGGTTGTGCTCTGCAAAGGTGCGGCCAAAAATGACGAGGTCGTCAAGATAACATAAACAAATCTCCCCTTTCAGGCCGCGCAGTACCGTGTCCATAAACCTTTCAAATGTTGCAGGCGCGTTGCACAAACCAAACGGCATGACGTTGAATTCAAACAAGCCGTCTGGGGTCACAAAAGCGGTTTTTTCTTTGTCAGTTGAATGCATGGTCATCTGCCAGTAGCCCGATCTGAGGTCCACAGATGAAAAGTAGGATGCGGAATGAAGGCAGTCGATAACGTCATCGATCCGGGGAAGTCGATACACAACCTTTTTCGTCTGTCGACACAAAACCTCCAGGACCCATCTTTCCTTTTCGCGAGGATGACCAGCGCCGCCCAAGGGCTAGAGGAATCTTGGATGACACCCTTGGCTAGCATGTCGTCGACCTGTTGAGCGATGATCTTGCGCTCTGACGCTGACACGCGGTAAGGCTTCTGCCTTATGGGATGCGCGGGCCCCCTGTCGATCCTGTGGCGAGCCCGCATAGTTGGAACGCGAACTTTGTTAGCGTTCTGCGCGAAATCAAACAATGACGCATGCTTGCTAAGGACGCTGACCAGGGCTTAACGCTTCTCTGACGACAATGACTTGTTGATCATTTTTAGAAACGGCAACGAGTCTTCAGCCCCCTGCTCTCGGGATTCGTGGGACGTGTCATCAGTTAGATCGCCTATGCTGAGACTGGTATCCACTTCAAAAGAGGCAAGTCGGATACCGCTGGGTAGCACAACAGACTGGCAGGCTAAATTTGACACCCATAGTGTAGTTGTTCCACAGGCCACATAGAGGACGCTTCGAGGTACGAGCACACTTTTCTTCACAACCATCGAAGGCACAAGCTCAACAATTGCATCAAATGTATCGACGTCGACACCGCAAGCAGCAACTCGTACTCTGGTTAAGGAACGTGCGGGTAGGACAGCATCTTCAATGACGGCGAGAGTGCGTGAACATGTAGCAGGTTGGTCCGCAAGAAGAGAGAGGAAAAGCTCGCCGGTACCGCAGTCAACAGTGGCACCGCACTGTTGTAGGAAATCGAGGCCACATCGTGAGTGGATTTAGCGAGCACTGCGAATTCGGATTGATACACGCTATCGGAGAAATAAACGTTCGCGGTGCACACACCAATAGGTCGGAGCAACTCGCCACTCACAGCACGAAATGTATTAGAGGTGTCCCAGCGAAACATCACTTTACGGCCTAGTCGGGTTTTGAAATCCTGGTTGATAACGGAGACACTCGCTCCAGTGTCCACTAAGGCCAAAGTAGTAACATTGTCCACTAAAACACGAATCTTGTAATGACACTTGGCGACACGCGGAGGCATAGGGGCAAGTAGCTGAAGATGACTGGCGACCGCACCTCCATTGGTCGCGCCGCCTAGTTTCCCGGCGGCGGTGACGTGAGACGCCGTCGAGGAGATGGAGACCTGTGCTGGCGTGAAGGCGGCGGCGTCAAGCTTCGCACAGAAGCTGGTGAGTCACTACGGTAATTCGCCTGTTATCAGAATCAGAGGACCAACGTTTCTCGTCACCGTGCCGGTTGCCCCGCCGATAAAAAGTACGCGGTTGTTCATAGGACGGTGGTGACGTGCGACGGCGGTGCTGACAAAATCGGGTGGCGTGACCGCGAATGCCGCATTGGATGCCGATGGGGCGTTCACGGGACGCACTGAAATTGTCAGTAGGAGAATAACTGGCACGGCCGTCCCACTCTTGAGGAACTGCAGGCGGTCTGCGTGAGTAACCGTTGTAGAACTGGTAACTGGGATGCGCGTTCGTAGTAGGGTTTGACACTCCTGGACGAGGCGCGAAGTTGTAGGCATCTACGGAGGCGGCGGTAATGGACGTCTCACCGAAGTCGCCGGAAGAGAAAGGCTCTCGAACCCGAGGAGTCGAGAGGGCAACCGCCTGGCGTCGGTCAAGTTCTTCGCTCACCACTTGCCGAATCACTGAGGCGAGGTCGGATGGAGCTGGGACCACGTCAACACTGGCGACGTTAGTCACGTTGGCCAGGCGGCCGAACTTCGGTGTGGTACGCCGAGTTTTGAGCGCATCAAATGTGCGGCAGTGCAGAACGACGTTCCTTTCGGACTCCAGACGGTCTTTTCCTATGAGGAACTGGTACACGTCCTCAGCGATCCTTTTCAGCAGATGACCAACTTTGTCCTCTTCTGACATCTGAGGGTCTAGGGCCTCGCACAACTTAAGCACTTCCTCGATGTACGTAGTGCAAGTTTCGTCGAGGACTTGAGCTCGCTGCATTAGCGTTTGCTCTGCTGCTCTGCACGCTTCTTTTTAGCTGTCGGATCTCCGAAACACTTCTTGATTTCGTCTACGAACTTCTCCCAAGTTTTCAAGCTTTCTTCGGGGTTTTCAAGTCACACAGACGCTGTTTCCTTGAGGAAGAAGGCGACGTTGTTAAGTTGGGCGGTGGCATTCCAGCCGTTGAACCGACTTGCTCGTTCGTAGAAGCTGAGCCATCCGTCCACGTCTTCTCCGTCTTTTCCAGCGAAGGTGCGGGGCTCGATGTAGGGCTGCCATGGAACGCTGGTAGAAGGTGGCGGATTGTCGCCGTCAGAAGCCATCTCTGGTGGCAGACTGCCATTTCGGCGACTTCGGCGAAGCTCCACAGATTGCGCCTCAGCTGTCGGTTCGTTGTCGTTCTTCGGGGGCGACGTTGTTTTACCCAGCACCTCCACCAAAACTGTTACGATGGGGTGCGTTTAGTTAAACATGAATCGATGAAAAGGGAAAAAGGGTTGCCGCGCCGACACCGAGCCGCTCCAAAGACAAGCGCACTTCGTTCTCCTCTTCTTCCGTCCTTCCGTAGCTTTAGCGTAACAATATATTAAAAATGTCTTCAACAACCTAAATCATGCACGGAAATTACGCGTTGACGAAATGATGCATTTCCGCAAAGAAAGTCAACTTCATTACCAGAAGTCCCTTGCCCACCTTCCCCCCGCGCATTGAGCCGCCTGCTTGGCCATGTATCTGCCGCGGCAGTGAGCCTTCCCCCACTCGCTTCCCGTGCCTCTTTCTCCAGAAAGCCTTATCCTGCAAGGCTGTCCTTTCTAACGCCCGTTTCATCCCCCGTCCTTCCTTCCTTCCTCACATTTTGCCTTTTTTTTGGGGGGGGGGGATGTGGGGGGGGGCGGCACTTGGTGTAAGGCATATGGCTGACTGGATCTCCTGATTTCACTTTCACCGGCCATTTTTGATTCCTTTCATTCTCTCTTATTATTATTTTTGTCAGAAGTGCGAGTCGGCGCTTGCAAGCTTTACATCTTTCATCATGAAATGTTAATTAGCACGAAGCTCTTGCAAAGTTTACAGTAGCTCTGAAAGCCCGCTACGAATGAAGGGGGGAAACCAGCGAGAAGAAACACATGCAAGAAGACGACGGGACGAGGCTGGAACTAACAAGGAAATAACAAGCATATATCCTTCGGCAGTACTCCAGCACAGGTTTTCGTCAAAAGCCATTACAAACGCAACAGTTAGTTTCCTTGAGTTTGGTTTGTGACCATCGTTTGGCGTGAGCTGAATAAAAAATTGGAGGAGCGTTATCGGGACCCGTTCGCATCGCATCGTTCGCATACGGCAAGTAGGCTTCATTCACTGCAACACTGAACGTGGGAAAGCCAGCTTACGAAGACCAAGCTTACACCGGTCCCCTTAAAGTCAGCTTCACTTTTAAACTGAAATGCATTGCTGGAAAGTCGTTTTTCCAAGGACAATATAAGTGGTCTGACATTAAAATATGAAGGCCCTAGCACCTTTTTTTTAATATTTTATTAATTGTTTGCTATTCCCCCGACGCGCGCAGGTCTGGTAGAAATGCTGGAAAAGGGGTTTGTGTTTGAGTTTCCTCGTAGCAGAATTAGGTTTTCTCGTACATTAAAATTACAATCCGACGCCGATTGGTAAACAATCCGACGGCGAATCCGACGCCGAATGGTAAAGTCGTACTTTACTATTTTTCTGGTGGATTTCACTGTGAGAAATTCAATTTTTATTTACCACTACCTTGCACCACGTGGAGGGCCTGCGCGGTCGATGTGGTTGGATGATTTTCTCCGCCACCCGCAATCCCACGCCGGTTGCCGACGCCGGATTTTCTGCGACACGGGGCCCTAAACGCTATCGCGTTAACTATTGTGGATGTATAAGCGTCGGCGACAGAAGCGCGCAACATGACCCGGAATCCCGCAAGCGTAGCAGATCGGGCGGTTGTCTGCAGTGCACCAAGGATTTGCATACTGTGGCTGCGCCCCGAAAAGCGGCGTCGCTGGTGGTCGAATTGGTGGTTGAGAGGTCAGTATTAGAGCACTGCACGGGCCGATTTTTTCAGTGGTTTTTACGTTGGGCTACCCGCCCGAGCCCGACCAAAAGTTTTATGGTGAGACCCGGGCCCGGCCCGGCCCGCGACCTCTTTACCTTAGGCCCGAGCCCGGCCCGAGCCCGGCTCGGAACCGGCTCTAAACCGGCCCGAACCCAGCCCGAGACCGGAAAAGATCACCGAGCGGCATTTAAAAAAAATAAAATAAAGAAGAGAATGAAAGAAATTTATTCTTAAGGCATAAATACATGTCATATATGCAATTATGAACACCATTTGAGCGGTTTGAACGCAAGTACCAGCGTGCGAAGTAGTACGAATGACCCTGCCGAGCAGTATCGCCAGTAGTTTTCAAAGGCGCGACCTTGATGCGGCCCAATCCACTTCCATCGCAGCGCCGCCACAGTATTTTTCCACGTCGGGCGCCTCACTGCAAAGCACGCGCCGCCCTAGGCGCTTGTCCCACAACCGTATTCTAGTACACTATATATATAGCCGAAGCACAGCCATGACCGGTCGAGAGCGCAGCGCATAGATGGAGTAAATGGAGAAAGAATGCTTCTCGTTCCTCCATGGTGCAGCGTAATGCGCTGCTGCTAGGCGGCCGGTTGAGAACATGCGTACAATCATAAATGGACGCAGTGCCATATTTCAGCCGCATGACGAATTATCTTATGTTACAAGTTATCGTTTTACCAATTCGCCTTTGAAGAATCAGCAAGTCGCGAACGCGCTGAAACCACGCTGAAAGCATTAATTACGCTGATTTAGGTAAGGAATACAATGGCATCCTTTGGTTTGAGGCGACTTCGGTCTTTCTGGACTGTTACATTCTGTTCCAACAGCGCAAAATACGACGGAAGAAGAAAAGGGAGTAGCACTGCTAGCTTCCAGCTGCGCCGGGGCAACAGGTTCTTCAGAGTCGAGACGCGCGAGGATAACTCGCTGCACGTTACATGCACACAAGCATGAAGTCCGAGCCCGGCCCGGGCCCGGGTCAGAAAGCACATGCCGTGCCCAAGCCCGGCCTGAGCTCGTGACAAAACTGCCCTACCCGCCCGGGCTTTCGGGTAAGCCCGAGCCCGTGCAGTGCTCTAGTCAGTACTGGCAGAGGACGTGGCTTCATGACGGTATCCGCATACGTCAGAGGCGCGGCAACAGGAATCGACGGAGCAGCAGACGGCACCACAAATGGTAGCGGCGCGGTGACAGCAGTCGGCTGAAAGGCAGACGGCAAAGCCTCGGTGACCTGCTCCTGTATCACCTGTCGGATGGTTGGAGTCAGACAGGGCGTAGGCACTTGCGTGGTCGGAAAAAATGAAAGCTGTCGAGCAACTTCCTCACGCACAAGCTCCTTAATCTGTGACAGGAGCGCCGTGTGGTCGCCGCCGATGGTCAACGGAGCGAGGGAATCGTCTGTTGACGTCTGCCGCCGAGCTAGGACGCGCTGCTTACGCAGTTCGTCGAAGCTCTGGCACAAGGTCACGAGTTCAGACACGGTGCGTGGGTTCTTGGCCAGCAACATCTGAAAGGCGTCGTCGTCTATGCCTTTCATGATGTTTTTTATCCTGTCTTGCTCAATCACAGAAGGATTCACGCGCTTGCACAAGTCAAGGACGTCTTCAATATAGTTCGTGAAGTCCTCGCCCTGCTGCTGCGCACGTCCGCGTAGACGCTCTTCAGCGCGAAGCTTGCGCACTGCGGGCCGACCGAACACTTCCGCGAAGCTTGTCTTGAAAGTGGCCCAAGTGGCGAAGTCCGACCAGTGGCGTACCAACTATTTCTCGAGTGGGGGGGGGGGGGGGGCAAACCGCTAACCACCTGCTCATCTCTCTCTCTCTCTATATATATATATATATATATATATATATATATATATATAATTGCTAATTACTATTATATTATCTGATAGAGCCCGGAAAACGCGTCTGTTAGTTATTTTTATATGGCCTATTTATCAATCACACATGGCGAACCATGAGGGCCCGAGAAATTATTGTACTTTGCATTTATTTCTTGGAACTGTACAAAATTTTAAGATGATGCAGGTACTAAGGCAATGAGTGCCTCACAGAGGTCCCTGATCCCGCACTGTAGTTGTAGTACGGCGCGCAATAATAATAATAATAATAATAATAAACACATTTGCTAAAAACGATTTTAATAATTAGACAAAAAATTCTACTTGGTGTTGAAGTCTACAGCATGAATGTATCGCTAGTTAACGTAATAGTATTGTTGAGGCCATACGCAACAAAATACAATACATAAATTACTTGCAATATTCACAAGAAAAAAAGACAGCATGCAGATGTGTGCGACCTTGGAGAATTACTACCCCATTTCCAGCGAAGCTGTTTCTTTCGAGCAGTTGCAATAAAAGTTTCAGTTTCCTGTAATCATATCGCATGCTTGAAAATTCAACGTTGCCCGTATATGACTGTTCTGTTTGAAACCATGCCCACGTGTAATGTTTTGGAGCTCTTCATGTTCGGATAAATTTTTAAAAAGCCACTAATTCATCAACACTCATGTTACTTCGCCAGAACATTTACAATATAGTGTGCCAGGGTAGCGGTCTCAATTCTTCCCCACTCGTTAGACACACTCATAACGGTTTAGAGCACTTGCATAGGAAATTTATTGATTACCTATCTATTTTAAGCTTTACCTACACATCACCCATTACCTGGTCCTTACAGTTACCAAACATAAAGAAGCTGCCTTTTTTAGTTCAGTGAAAACACCAGGCGAGCCTAATATATCACGCAAGAAAAAGAAGAGAGTTCAAGAATTATTCGTAACGCTTCTAAATAAGCCACGAACGTTAGAACTTCGCGACACATTGCATTTAAAGTGCTGCTTATTCATTCAAAGTATAACATTTCTGAAACTCAGAGTTCTCTTGGGACATTGGGAAAGCTGGGTAAAGATTTGCCGTGGTTCAACGCGGTTAAACCAAGTTAAACCGCACTGTTCAGCGCGGTCAGCAAGTACCGCATCTGCAATTGCACCACAATACAACACACAGACGCTGCTCGGCGCGGCAGCAGCAGCGAGCGAATTGACCTTCATGCTGCGTTCGCTTCAACGCGAACTAAGCGTCGAAAGCACGGCGCATACCAGCACTAGCCGCACTTTGTCCACATCGCTTTCAAGACATGGGCGCGGCGTACGCAGCCGCCGCCGGTAGTCCCAGTCTGACCTTTGCTGAGCTTGAAGGTCAGATTTGCGGAACCAGACGTTTTCTGGGTTTGTACCTGGAGTAGTAGGGCTCTCGCTCCAATAAGAGCAGTGTGATATTTTCAAATGCTTGCTTGCGATGTTTCAAAACTGTGTTTAATCAACACGCATTTACCATCGTACATAAACTTGGCGTGTTGTTCTCCTTATGTTCGCAAAATTAGACCTGAGTTGTAATTATGCCAGTGCAGCAGTATAAGTTTAACACCGCTCGTAAAACACACTAATAACGCTATGAACCACTTGCGTACGTAATTTACTGGAAAACGCACATTTATTCTACTCATTTGAAACATCCCCTGCACATTACCCATACCATGCCCCTAGCTTTCCCCAGATATAAACAAGATGCCTTGTTTAGCTCACCGAGGACACCGGAGAAACAAATTACGAATCTCATACGATGCACAAGAAGCACATGGAGAAATAAGGGTTTAGTAATTATCTGCAGTAATTCCATTTAAAGCAGGAACGTGAATGTTTAGCAACGCATCTCACTCAAAATTCTACATATTCCGACAAAGTTTCAAGTTCTTATAACGTGCAGTTGTTTTATGAGTCTGGAAAATATTTACATTTGTGGCAGTATGGCACCCTGGAATACTTGAATGAGTAACTTTCTACAAACTCTGTAGTGAACCTGCACAGACTAAACATTTATCGCTCTTCACTCAGAACATGTGGGAATCCTCGGGTCCCATAACCGCCGCACGGGCAGCGAACGTCGCGTCAAGCGCATGCGTGCCCGGGAGAGTTGGGAGAGGGGAAACTTTCCTTCCGCGGGCGGCGCGCGGGAATCGCGAGCGCTATCAGCGCCACCGGGTGGGTCACGTGAGATCCCGCTGATATCGCCCGGGTCTCTTTGGTCTCCAGCAAGCGGCGATGGCGGAAGTCTCCGCCGCCGCTCCCGTATTCCCGCACGTGGTTAGTCAACCACGTTCTTGCCGCGGCAAACGCCGCGGCCCCCCCGTATTCCCCAGTTGGTAAGTCGGATACCCTTCTTTACCTAGTGTATTATTCTCTTCGAGGGAACCCTCAGCGATGTCAACTATAGCTAGCTGGCCTGCTCGAAGTGTTAGTTGCAGTCGTAATAAATGCTTTCCGAGTGTACACGTGGTTGTCGTCTATTGTTTCCTCGAGCTTGTACCGGACCGCGGTTGATGCGCAGGCATGCGCCAACCGCGGGGCTCGGTGTGTCGAGGCAGAGGGCCGCTGGCATCCCCCCATATCCCGACATTTTGGCGTTCCCAACGTGGGGCAAGCTCTTGGAAAACGGGACGACGATCGGTTCGGATGCGCGGAAGCCTGAAGGCTTTGTCCGGACCAGCGTTAGGCCTCAGCCGAAGGCGTGATTGCTAGCTAGATCTGTGTGTGCTTTCTTGAGGGCGAGTTAACGCTGCGCCAGTGTCGCCGAACTCGTGTAGACGCTGAGATTTGCAGCAAGTTTTCTTTTAAGAGTACGCCCGAAGCGAGTGAGTGCAGCAGCCGACGCGGTGGTCGATTTTCCCTGTACATATGTAAATAGCCTCTTTTCTGTATCTTTGGCTCTGGGAGCTGGGCGCCGGAAACGCTGGCTAGGACGTCAGCGGGGCGCAGTCCCAGGAGTCTGCTCGGAAGCTGCGTGTTGAGCAGCGAGCGGGGACCACTTAGCTAGGCCTGCATCTCCTCGCGGCGGCTCATTGGAACCCTTTATGGGTCTTTTGTGGCATTGGTATCCGTCATGGACGCGATTAGGCCTAAGGCTCTGCGGAGCTGCCGGTCGCATGTTCGAAGACGACCATGCCATGACATTTAGCGGGTGCAACCGCATTCGCTAGTTCTACTATACTCGCCCGAGCGGAGAAACCTCGTTCGAAATAGACAGCTTATTTTGTTCAGATGAACTCAATAATTTGCGGGCGGAATAACAGAAATCTCGGGGGACCAGAGAGCGCTTTGTTCATACGAGCATCGCCCACGCTGCGCTGTATCGGACCGGAAAAATTCGGTCGAAGCGAATAACTTCATTCAAACGAACTGGATTGTTTTTTTTTTTTTTTCGTTGCCGCATAAAGCTATGCGGTAGACGGGTGGTTCAGCATCGTGTCAGACGGTGCGGCGGCCTCTACTGCCTTAATTCTAAGTGTTTGTGGAGTGCATTTGAGCGACTTTGCAGAACGAGTGAAGCCGTCATGACTTGCTATTGCTGCCATGGTCCACGTCTCTGCCTGCTGTCTCGGCCCCTCCCTGTTCGCGGCCCGATGCAGCAGCCACGAGGAGGGAGGCCTGCCATCATACTCCCACGAGGGTACGTCGGTGCGAGGTTCATCGTGCCGGCGCGCGCGCCGCTTCGAGAAAGTCCTGACCCGCTGTTCCCGGGTGGACATTGCGGCGCGCATCTGGAAAGCAAGCCATCTTCAGCCCCCGTCATCGTCAACCACTGTGACGGCTGCTACATGTGGGCGGCCGCCACACAGGACTGTGCTGCCTATCAACGTGGATTCGGACATTTCCTGCCGGAGTTTACCATCGCATCTGCCCGGATACTTTGTCAATACGTCGTTCCAACGATTTCTCCGCCGTAGGACAATATTTAAGGGTGGAGGGACGCGGGAATCCTCGGGTCCCATAACCGCCGCACGGGCAGCGAACGTCGCGTCAAGCGCATGCGTGCCCGGGAGAGTTGGGAGAGGGGAAACTTTCCTTCCGCGGGCGGCGCGCGGTAATCGCAAGCGCTATCAGCGCCACCGGGTGGGTCACGTGAGATCCCGCTGATATCGCCCGGGTCTCTTTGGTCTCCAGCAAGCGGCGATGGCGGAAGTCTCCGCCGCCGCTCCCGTATTCCCGCACGTGGTTAGTCAACCACGTTCTTGCCGCGGCAGACGCCGCGGCCCCCCCGTATTCCCCAGTTGGTAAGTCGGATGCCCTTCTTTACCTAGTGTATTATTCTCTTCGAGGGAACCCTCAGCGATGTCAACTATAGCTAGCTGGCCTGCTCGAAGTGTTAGTTGCAGTCGTAATAAATGCTTTCCGAGTGTACACGTGGTTGTCGTCTATTGTTTCCTCGTGCTTGTACCGGACCGCGCTTGATGCGCAGGCATGCGCCAACCGCGGGGCTCGGTGTATCGAGGCAGAGGGCCGCTGGCATCCCCCCATATCCCGACAAACATTGCTTCATACTTCGAAGAAATATAAGCAACGTTCCTCGCATAGTTTGCCGAGGATACCGGTAAAAAACACCTAAATGCCGTGTATAACGCATAAAAATTGCGAGATGGTTGAAGAAAACGAGCACTCGCCAACCAAAAAACAAAAAGAAAAACCAGAATGTTTTTGACGTTTTTGCACCCCATACGGGTGCCTTGTTGACAATGAATGAGGTACATACCATGATGGTCTTTATTATATACATGCCGAATGACGTAATGCGTTTGCGTATTGACCCTTTTCGCGGAGCAGTTTGTTTTAGAGAAACGAGATGGCGCTCACGGCAGCGCGCCATGTGCTGAAGGGAAGGAGCCAGAACCTAAACGGACAGTTAGAGGTTGGGTTGCGTAAACTCAGAGAAACCTCTGCGAAAGTGCATGTGACCATATGCACAATCCCACATGTCCGGGGCCAGGCTAGCGCGATGGAATGGAGGGTGCTTGAGGCTAACCGGATCATTTGGGGTCTGAGCAGACCACTTGGGTACGGTGTAATGGAGGTAAACCGGGAAGTGTACGAGTCTGGCTCCCAGCCTTTTGCACAGGATGGCATTCACTACAGTGGTGCCACGGGCGGGAGTGTAGGTAGTAGGATAGGGCGCCAAGCTACGGCTTTTTTGGGGGGACCCTGAGCCCTAAGACCACCAGTGTAGACGAAGACGGACCCAGAGAGGCTCCAAGATTCAAGAAACGTAGAATCGGTAGAAGAAATAGACGTAAGCACCAGGGGCAAGGTCATTCTGACATAGGTTACATTAACATGCAAGGTGGCAGGAATAGGCTGAAGTGGGAGGAGATAGACGAGCAACTAAGGCAAGAAAAGCTGATGGTATACGGGTTTGTGGAGACACATCTTAGGGACATGGAGCAACCTCCCTGTAATCCTGACTATGCATGGGAATATTGCAATAGAACAGAGGGCAGCAGAAAAGGGGGTGGAATTGGTGCATTCATTCATAAAAGTATGAACTGGGAAAGGGTCAAACAGGAATGCAAGGAGCATTTATGGCTAAAAGGGAAAGTTGCAGGAGAGCAGACACTCCTTGGCTTTGTATACCTGTGGACAGGAGCAAATGCCAAAGAGGAAAACAAAAAAATGCTGGAATGCATATCAAGTGACATTAATGAGCTAGGAGAAGGGTGCGAGATTATTATACTAGGAGATATGAACGCACACATAGAAGACATGGACGGGTACACAGACTCAACAGGCAACATGATGCTGGATATGTGTGAAATGCATGACTTAGTTGTATGCAACAGTACTGAGAAGTGTGAAGGGCACATAACATGGGAGGTAGGGAGCCTGCAGTCGACGATAGATTATGCACTAATGCCACATAGGATGCACGATAGGCTAAATGTAATGAGCATAGATGAATATGGCTCCAGAAGTCTAGGTAGTGATCACAAACGTATTAAGGTGAGTTTTAGAAGGGAAATGAAAGTAGGTAGGAGGCAAGATGAACAACCAGGTGGGATATTTTACTCGGAAAAGCAGCTTGAAATAGCAACCCAGCAAATTGAGGAAGTAATTTCAGAGGATACAAAAACAGAATGGACATATGCAAATTTAACAGGACTATTTGAGCTAGAGCTTACTAAGGTACGAGTCAGGACAAAAGGGAACAGAAGACGTAAACCCAAGAACTGGTGGGATGAGGAGGTTAAGAAGGCCATAGAGAAACGCCAGGAAGCATCCAGGGAACACAGATATTCAAAGCAGAGGGGTGAACCAGAAGCTGATGTAGGCAGAAAATGGAACAACTTCTTAAACTGTAGAAGGGAAGCATCCAATTTGATCAATGAGAAGATCAGAAGAAAGGGGAGCCAATGGTTGTCAGAAGTAAACAAAAAGGATAGAAAAGCAGCGAAGAAATTTTGGAAACATCTCAACTCCTTGAGTAATAAGACTAGCCTAGAGCAGAGGTTTATAGTTACAGCTCAAGGTGTTCGGCTAGAGGGAGATGAGGCAATGGAACATATTGTCACGTAGTAGTGACGATGAAGAAAACAGTCGTAAAACTGTGTACGACGAAACTGGTTGTTTATTGGGCGAGCCTGTGCCCACAAAAGCAAGGTACACTCAAAGCACAACGATAGCGGCGAACACAGTCGGCGATCGTCGAAAATCTGATCAGCGGCGAAACGCGTCGGCTTTTATACCTGAGTCATCGAAGGTTCTAGATTAATCCCTGATGCCCGCGTGTCTTCCAGAAAGTTCTAGACAATTTGCGTCAGTCATGCAATCAGATAACATAAGCGTCGGTGAAAACAGGCAATGGAAAGAAGCATCGATAACGTTCTAGAAACTTCCGATACAGGCGCGTCCTGCGCCGAGCGATAACGTTTAACATTTGTTAGCCGGTGGAAAGCGGCCACCGGTGAAAGATAAACATGTATACGTGTCAATACCCTCCCCTTAAAA
Organism: Dermacentor silvarum; assembly: GCF_013339745.2. Lineage (NCBI taxonomy): Eukaryota > Metazoa > Arthropoda > Arachnida > Ixodida > Ixodidae > Dermacentor > Dermacentor silvarum. The sequence goes on from NC_051157.2 coordinate 214,391,599, forward strand.
AAAGCATCGTCCCGATGCTACAAACAAATGTGAAAGCGAAAACAAAACCACGCGTAATAAAGAGAAAAAAAAATAAAGTAACAAAGTACCTAAGTTCGTCAGCGGGCGTAGAAAGGCTTAAGACGCACCACATGGATGACTTCGGGTCGTGCGCGGCGCCGCTGTGATTGCGAAATGCCGTCTGGCACGACCTCATAGTCCAGTGCGCCAATACGTCGGATGATCTTATATGGTCCGAAATAGCGACGTAAGAGTTTCTCGCTAAGTCCTCGTCGGCGTATCGGAGTCCAGACCCAAACACGGTCTCCGGGCTGGTACTCGACGTAGCGTCGTCGAAGATTGTAGTGTCGGCTGTCGGTTCTCTGCTGATTCTTGATGCGCAGGCGGGCTAGCTGTCGACCTTCTTCGGCACGGTGCAAATAGGTGGCAACGTCGAGATTTTCTTCGTCAGCGACGTCCGGTAGCATGGCGTCAAGCGTCGTTGCCGGGTTCCTTCCGTAGACCAGGTTGAACGGCGCCATGTGCGTCGTTTCTTGCACGGCCGTGTTGTATGCGAAGGTCACGTACGGAAGGATGGCATCCCACGTCTTGTGTTCGACGTCGACGTACATTGCCAGCATGTCGGCGATGGTCTTATTTAGGCGCTCGGTGAGGCCATTCGTCTGCGGGTGGTAGGCGGTGGTGCGGCGATGGCTTGTCTGGCTGTATCGCAGGATGGCTTGAGTTAGTTCAGCCGTGAAGGCCGTACCTCTGTCGGTGATGAGGACTTCCGAGGCACCGTGACGCAGGAGGATGTTCTCAACGAAGAATCGGGCTACCTCGGCGGCACTTCCTTTGGGCAAGGCTTTTGTTTCGGCGTAGCGGGTGAGGTAGTCCGTAGCTACGATGATCCATTTATTCCCGGACGTCGACGTCGGAAAAGGCCCCAGTAAGTCCATCCCGATCTGCTGGAACGGTCGGCGAGGTGGCTCGATCGGCTGTAGAAGCCCGGCTGGCCTTGTCGGCGGTGTTTTGCGTCGCTGACAGTCTCGGCATGTCCTTACGTAATGGGCGACGTCAGCAGAGAGGCGAGGCCAGTAGTATTTTTCTTGTATTCTCGCGAGAGTGCGGGAAAAACCGAGATGGCCAGCCGTTGGGTCGTCATGGAGAGCTTGCAGAACCTCTGGACGCAATGATGAGGGTACCACGAGGAGGTAGTTGGCTCGGAGAGGCGAGAAGTTCTTTAGGAGAATGTCGTTTTGCAAGAAGAACGACGCTAATCCTCGCCTGAACGCCTTCGGCACAATGACGGTCTTGCCTTCCAGGTAGTCTACAAGGCTCCTTAGTTCCGGGTCGGCTCGCTGTTGTTCGGCGAATTCGTCGGCACTGATGGGTCCCAAGAAAGCGTCGTCATCCTGGTCGTCTTGTGGCGGCGGTTCGACGGGGGCGCGAGACAAACAATCGGCGTCAGCGTGCTTTCGCCCGGATTTGTAAACGACGGTGATTTCGAATGCTTGAAGTCTCAGGCTCCATCGTGCGAGGCAACCTGAAGGATCCTTCAAGTTAGCTAGCCAACACAAGGCGTGGTGGTCGCTTACAACTTTAAAGGGCCTGCCATATAGGTAGGGGCGAAACTTTGATGTAGCCCAGATGATGGCGAGGCACTCCTTTTCTGTTGTGGAATAATTTGCTTCCGCCTTCGACAGCGACCGGCTAGCGTAACTTACAACCCTTTCTAGTCCGTCGGTCCTCTGCACAAGCACGGCGCCGAGTCCTACGCTGCTTGCGTCGGTGTGGACTTCGGTATCGGCATTTTCGTCGAAATGCGCAAGTATTGGCGGCGATTGCAGGCGTCGCTTCAGTTCTTCAAATGCTTCGACTTGCGGCGTCTCCCACTTGAACTCGACGTCGGCCTTCGTGAGATACGTCAGTGGCTCAGCGATCCGTGAAAAATTCTTGACGAAGCGCCTGTAATAGGCGCAAAGTCCAAGAAATCTACGCACTGCCTTCTTGTCAGTGGGCGGAGGAAAGTTGGAGATGGCCGCAGTTTTCTGAGGGTCGGGGCGCACTCCAGACTTGTTGATGACGTGGCCTAAAAACAAGAGCTCCTCATATGCGAAGTGGCACTTTTCTGGCTTCAACGTGAGTCCGGAGGTCTTGATTGCTTGAAGAACTGTTTCAAGGCGCCGGAGGTGTTCCTCGAAGTTTGAGGCAAACACAACGACGTCGTCCAAATAGACGAGGCAAGTCTGCCAGTACTGTATCCATGACACGTTGGAAAGTGGCAGGCGCCGAGCAAAGACCAAACGGCATGACCTTGAACTCGAACAGTCCGTCTGGTGTTATAAACGCAGTCTTCTCCCGGTCCCTCTCGTCGACTTCGATTTGCCAGTAGCCGGTTTTGAGGTCCATCGACGAAAAATACTTTGCGTTGTAGAGTCGATCCAAGGCGTCGTCAATCCGTGGGAGGGGGTATACGTCCTTCTTCGTGATTTTGTTGAGGCGACGATAATCGACGCAGAAACGTAGGGTTCCATCCTTCTTCTTCACTAACACCACGGGGGACGCCCACGGACTCTTGGACGGCTGGATGATGTCGTCGCGTAGCATTTCGTCGACTTGTTGCCTTATGGCCTCGCGTTCGCGCGCCGAAACTCGGTACGGGCTCTGACGGAGTGGCCGGACATTTTCGTCGGTTATGATGCGGTGCTTGGCGACAGGGGTTTGTCGAACTTTTGACGACGACGAGAAGCAGTCCTCGTATTGCAGGAGCAGAGCCTTTAGTTGTTCTTTCTTGTGCCTGGGAAGGTTCTGATTGACGTCGAAAGTTGGTTCAGGTACTATAGTCGTCGTTGCAGGTGCACTGGAATCCGTGAAGGCGAACGCACTGCTGGCTTGTACTATTTCGTCGATGTAGGCGACCGTGGTGCCTTTGTTAATGTGCTTGTATTCTGGGCTGAAGTTCGTGAGCATCACCCTTGCTTTCCCTACACGTAGCTCAGCTATGCCTCTAGCGACGCAAATTTCACGGTCGAGCAGTAAGTGATGATCGCCCTCGATGACGCCCTCCATGTCTGCAGGCACTTCGGTACCGACGGAAATCATTACGCTGGAGCGAGGCGGAATGGTGACTTGTTCTTCAAGCACATTCAAGGCATGGTAACTTATGCTTATATCCGGTGGTATCGCGTTGTGCGTTGAAAGCGTTATCGACTTGGACCTTAAGTCGATGACTGCACCGTGTTGATTTAGAAAGTCCATGCCTAGGATGACATCCCTGGAGCAGTGCTGCAGGATTACGAAGCTCGCCGGGTAAGTGCGGTTGTTTACCGTGACTCGCGCTGTGCAGATTCCAGTCGGCGTTATTAGGTGGCCTCCCGCTGTCCGGATATCGGGTCCTTGCCAGGCTGTTTTCACCTTCTTCAACTTGGCGGCGAACGGGCCACTGAAGACGGAATAGTCGGCTCCAGTGTCGACGAGAGCGGTGACGTTATGGCCATCGATGAGAACGTCTAGATCGGTAGACCGGCGTCTGGCGTTGCGGTTAATTCGTGGCGTCGGATCACGGCTGCGTCGGCTTGCTCTGCTGGTGCTACGTCGCGTCGGAAGGTCTTCTTTCGGCGGCGAAGTGTTGTCAAGGCTGTTGCTAGGCGGCGTGCTGATATCTCGTCGTGATGAATCGCGAATCGTCGTCGTCGGCGGCGTCGGAGGATCTTCGGCATTGCGTCGTACAGCAACCGCACCTCCATCGGTTGCTGCCTTTAGTTTCCCGGGTAAGGGCTGGGAGATCGGCCCCGGGTGGGACCGTTGTACTGACGGCGATGCGGCGAGATGTAGCGGCCTGGTGACGGCGAGCGTGAGGATCGTCGTGGTTGCCACTGGGCTCCGGCGAGGTAGTCGGCGATGTCGCGCGGTCGTTCACCTCGATCGGGACGCGGCGCGTTGACGGCGAACCCTCGTAGGCCCATTTCGCGGTATGGGCATCGGCGGTAGACATGGCCGGCTTCCCCGCAGTGATAGCACAGCGGGCGGTGGTCGGGGGCGCGCCAAATGTCCGTCTTCCTCTGGTAGCTGCGCTGGGCGACGGGCGGGCGTGCTGGTGGCGGCGGCGGTGGACGACGGAACTGCGGCGTTACGGGGCCCTGGCGCGAGCGCGGAGGGGTGCCTTGACGACGGGCGACGGCGGCGTAGGTCAGCGCTTCTGGCTGGGGTTGCGGCGATTGTGGCTGCACATCGGGAACTCCCAGTGAGCGCTGAACTTCGTCTTTGACGACGTCGGCTATAGATGCCACGTGAGGCTGCGACCTGGGAAAGAGCTTATGCAGCTCCTCGCGAACGACCGCTCTGATGGTCTCGCGCAGGTCGTCGGCGCCTAGCGCTTGAGCGTCGGCGTAGTTGGTCAGGGCACGGCGGTTGTATTGCCTGACGCGCATTTCAAGCGTCTTCTCGATCGTTGTAGCCTCGGAAAGAAATTCGGCGACAGTCTTGGGCGGGTTGCGCATCAATCCGGCGAATAGTTGGTCTTTGACACCCCGCATCAAGAACCGAACTTTCTTTTCTTCAGACATGTCGGGGTCGGCGTGGCGGAAGAGGCGAGTCATCTCCTCCGTGAAGATCGCGATGTTCTCGTTCGGCAACTGCACTCTGGTTTCTAAGAGAACCTCTGCCCTCTCTTTTCGTACGACACTCGTGAAGGTCCTCACGAAGTTTTCACGAAAAAGGTCCCACGTAACCAGGGTGGTCTCTCTGTTCTCAAACCACGTCCGAGCAGCGTCATCCAACGAAAAATAGACATGGCGTAGCTTGTCGTCGTCGCTCCATTTGTTGAACGTCGCGGTCCGCTCGTATGTCTCCAGCCAGGTTTCAGGGTCTTCAGCCGATGATCCACGGAAGGTCGGGGGCTCCCGAGGTTGTTGCAGCCGGATGGGGGACGCTGGGGCTGCCATTGAGGTCGTTGACTTGGCCTTGATCGCTGTGGTCTTCTCGGGAAGAAGTCCGTGCTCCGGCAGAAGTCCTTGCTGCCTACGGCTAGCTCGCTGGTCCTTGGTGACGTTGGCGTTGTCCTCCGGTTTCGGGCTTGGATCGCGGCTTTGCGGGGGCGTTCGCTGCATGAACGCACTAGCACCTCCACCAGATGTCACGTAGTAGTGACGATGAAGAAAACAGTCGTAAAACTGTGTACGACGAAACTGGTTGTTTATTGGGCGAGCCTGTGCCCACAAAAGCAAGGTACACTCAAAGCACAACGATAGCGGCGAACACAGTCGGCGATCGTCGAAAATCTGATCAGCGGCGAAACGCGTCGGCTTTTATACCTGAGTCATCGAAGGTTCTAGATTAATCCCTGATGCCCGCGTGTCTTCCAGAAAGTTCTAGACAATTTGCGTCAGTCATGCAATCAGATAACATAAGCGTCGGTGAAAACAGGCAATGGAAAGAAGCATCGATAACGTTCTAGAAACTTCCGATACAGGCGCGTCCTGCGCCGAGCGATAACGTTTAACATTTGTTAGCCGGTGGAAAGCGGCCACCGGTGAAAGATAAACATGTATACGTGTCAATATAAGAACAATGATGACAGAAAAATTTAAAGAACGAAACATAGCATGTGCTCAATCAGGTGAGGATGGACTAGTCAGTGCAGTGGCTCCACTGGCACAAAGCGAGTGGAAAAGGGCAGAGAAGAGGGTTCCTAGTAGCACGTCGACAGGTCCTGATGGCATCCCAATTATGTTGATAAAGACATTGGGCCCAAAATCTAAGAAAGCATTAAGAGAGGCAGTGAGCAAAATGATAATGGACGGTAAAGCCCCTGACGGGTGGAGACTGAGCAGGATGAGCATGATATATAAGGGAAAGGGGGACAAAGCCGACATAAACAACTACCGTCCCATAACAGTGACGTCAGTGGTTTACAGGGTGGTGATGCAGATTATAAAGGACAGACTGCAGGCATGGGTGGAGAGTGAGGAGGTGCTGGGGGAACTACAAAATGGGTTCCGAAAACAAAGAAGGTTAGAAGATAATCTGTTCTCATTGACACAATGTATTGAAATAGCAGAAAAGGAACACAGGCCCCTATGGCTTGCCTTTCTGGATATCAAGGGAGCCTATGACAGTGTAATCCAAAATGATTTGTGGGACATACTGGGCACTCTAGAGGTGGAAGATGGAGTAAGAAATCTTTTAAAAGATATCTATAAAAGTAACAGGGTGCTTATAAAATGGGAAAACAAGGTATCTGGGCCTATAGAGATACAGCAGGGGCTTAGGCAGGGGTGCCCTCTGTCACCTCTGTTGTTCATGCTGTATTTACAAGGATTAGAGAAAAATTAGAGACGAGCGGACTTGGCTTCAACCTTTCCTATTTCAAGCAGGGAGAATGGGTTAAACAGTCATTACCAGGACTGATGTATGCAGATGACATTGTACTTATGGCTGACAGCAAGGAAGACTTGCAGAGATTAATGGACATCTGTGGTAAAGAGGGAGATAGCTTAGGTTTGAAGTTTAGTAAAGAAAAATCGGCAGTCATGACTTTTAATGATAATCAGGGCAGCGAGCATAGGATACAGGAGGTTACGCTGGAGGTGCTGGATAAGTACAAATATCTTGGAGTGTGGATAAACAATGGGGCTGAGTACCTAACGGAACATGAAAAATATATGTGACGGCTAAAGGTAGCATAAATGCAGCTGTGATGAAAAATAGGGCACTGTGGAATTACAATAGGTACGAAGTGGTGAGAGGGATTTGGAAAGGGGTGATGGTCCCTAGTTTGACTTTCGGCAATGCGGTCCTGTGCATGGGATCAGAGGTTCGAGCAAGGTTGGAAGTTAAGCAGCGAGGGGTAGGTAGACTGGCTCTGGGAGCACACGGAAATACACCAAATCAGGGGGTACAGGGTGACATGGGATGGACGTCATTCGAGGGCAGGGAAGCCAGCAGCAAGATAGAATTTGAGGAGCGATTGAGAGAAATGGCAGAAAAGCGGTGGGCAAGGAGAGTTTTCAGTTATTTGTACATGAGGAATGTTGATACAAAATGGAGGAAGCTGACCAGAAAACTGTCAATCAAATATTTGGACTGCAGGAGGGGTGCAAACCAGGAAACAGCGGTTAAGAAAAAGGTTAAGGAAACAGAGAGGGGTCTGTGGAAAGCAGGGATGCAGACGAAATCAGCACTGGGCACATACCGAACTTTCAAGCAAGAAATTGCCAAAGAAAATATCTACGATAATTCTAGGGGAAGCTCTTTGTTGTTTGAAGCCAGGACGGGAGTATTGCGGACTAAGATGTACCGAGTCAAGTACCAAGGTATAGACACGTTGTGCTGTGCGTGTGGAGAAGAAGAGGAAACGGCTGAACACCTCATACTTTTCTGTAAGGGGCTTAACCCTACAGTGCAAGGCAACGGGGCTGATTTTTTCAAAGCATTGGGGTTTAGGGACAGTGAAGGCAAAATAGACTTTAAGCGGGTAGAGATAACCAAACAGAGGTTATCTGATTGGTGGATAAAATTAAGGCAGGGGTGAAATTTCACCCACCACAAAGTACAAATTATGTTGATAGCCATGGCTAGGTGGCGTATGCCACCGCCCGATTTAAAGGGTTCAGCCTCATCCATCCATCCATCCATCCATCTATCCATACCTCTCCTCAGCGACCGCGCACGAATAAGAAACCATTACCGCTTCTACCTTGCTTCCGTGCGATCAGCTGTCGGAAATGCAACCAAGTTTTCGCTAACACACTGTGCTCCAATCATGCTAGAATGAATCATGTGGATTGAAGACGTGTGCAGTAGTTGGCTGCAAAAATAGTGACTGGCATGTTAGGCAACAGAATGAATCTGTGTGGCCAAGTTCGTGGACCGCTGCTGCCACTGTCCGAACGTGTTACCGGCACTTCGTGATGTACGGCTTTCCTCGAGGATACAGAAATTTGCTCATCCGCCAGCCTTGTATCGCTAGCCTTCAAAGAAAGGGCTTCATCCCCAGAACTTCGGCAAGAGTGAGTTCCACTCGTTAAAGAATGACAAATGGAGTAGCTCCGCCTCCTGTCATAGTAAGTTTCGCGCACGTTATCTATACACATCTGTCCCAAATGGCAGGAAAACTTACGCCCACTCTATCGCCGACGTATCAATAATAAGTGAATGGGCGCACACTTGAAAATATGTGCACTGTATGCGCACAACGAAGACAACTTCAGCCAACCAAGACAACAGGCTGGCTTCAGGAAGGGATATTCTACGATGGATCATAGCCATGTCATAAATCAGGAAATCGAGAAATCTGCGGAGTACAATCAACCTCTCTACATGGCTTTCATAGATTATGAAAAGGCATTTGATTCAGTAGAGATACCAGCAGTCATAGAGGCATTGCGTAATCAAGGAGTACAGGAGGCATACGTGAATATCTTAGCAAACATCTACAAGGATTCCACAGCTACCTTGGTTCTCCACAAGAAAAGTGGAAAGTTACCTATCAAGAAAGAGGTCAGGCAAGGAGACACAATCTCTCCAATGCTATTCACTGCACGCTTAGAAGAAGTATTCAAGCTCTTAGACTGGGAAGGCTTAGGAGTGAGGATCAACGGCGAATATCTCAGCAACCTTCGGTTTGCAGATGACATTGTCCTATTCAGCAACAATGGAGACGAATTACAACAAATGATTGAGGACCTTAATCGAGAAAGTGTAAGAATTGGGTTGAAGATGAATATGCAGAAGACAAAGATAATGTTCAATAGCCTGGCAAGTGAACAAGAATTCAGGATCACCAGTCAGCCTCTAGAGTCTGTAAAGGAGTACGTTTATCTAGGTCAATTACTCACAGGGGACCCTGATCACGAGAAAGAAATTTACAGAAGAATAAAATTGGGTTGGAGTGCATACGGCAGGCATTACCAAATCCTGACTGGGAGCTTACCACTGTCGTTGAAAAGAAAAGTGTACAATCATTGCATTCCACCGGTGCTAAAATATGGGGCAGAAACTTGGAGGTTAACAAAGAAGCTCGAGAACAAGTTAAGGACCGCACAAAGAGCGATGGAACGAAAAATCTTAGGACTAACGTTAAGAGACAGGAAGAGAGCGGTGTGGATCAGAGAACAGACGGGGATAGCCGATATTCTAGTTGACATTAAGCGGAAGAAATGGAGCTGGGTAGGCCATGTAATGCGTAGGATGGATAACCGGTGGACCATTAGGGTTACAGAATGGATACCAAGAGAAGGGAAGCGCAGTCGAGGACGGCATAAAACCAGATGGGATGATGAAGTTAGGAAATTTGCAGGCGCAAGTTGGAATACGCTAGCACAAGACAGGGGTAATTGGACATCGCAGGGAGAGGCCTTCGTCCTGCAGTGGACATAAAATATAGGCTGATGATGATGATGATACGCACAACAAATGACGGACTACAGCGATGGCGCACGAATGGTCGAAGCTGAATGTTTCGTGATGGTCCACAAGAGTAAGCGAGTTACTAGCTGTAATATATATTTGCTACAAGGTATTGCAATTTACAAAACAGTTACGTTTCAAGCCTTGTGCGCAGCAAGAACAAATCTATCGGAACTGAGCACACCCGCGAGCGATTAGGCAGAAAATAATCAGATAGTGACCGCACCGAGGAACTTCACTGAGTCAAACTTACAAGCCACTGCTTCAAAATATTTGCTGAATAAAGAACAAAGAGCAAAACACACTAATCGTGACTGAATTCATGAGCGGAATGTTTGAATAGCTTGAAATACATATTTAGCCCCGCTTTTAGAACAAGCGCTATATACGCTGCTTGCGCCGTTTGGACATAGCTTGATCAGCTCCGAAAGCGCTTTTGCATGTTCTCTGAAGCTGTGATCAAAGCTTCGTGTCGTCCACCTAGTCACCGTCTATGATATATCCGTAAACGGAGGTTTTCTAAGCCGCGCCGGCGTGATACACTTCCATTGTAAACAAGGAGGCAACGGAGGGAGTTGAGGCAAGCAATGGACGCGTCACCATGTGATCAAACATGGCAGCGCCCACGGGATCGCCGCGAAAAGGGTCAATAGCTCAGGGGGAGTCCCCGTGTCCGGTCAATCGTGTGGGCCGTAGATTATATCCAAATGATTCAAGGAACAAGCGGAATGATAATTTCTTCTCCTTTTCGATGACGAAAGTCGATTTGCAATTAATACCGTGTCCTGTTTTTTCGTGATGCTCTGGCAGTGCGTTTGACCCAGTTTGCCACTTGGTTACATCATTGCGGTGCTGTTGTAGTCTTCCTTTTAAGTTCCCATTTTAGCCTATATATTTCGCATTCCGCTTTTATACTCCAGTGCTGTCGCACGAAAACTTGAGCTGAAGACTTCCTCGACAATGGCTATCCCGACCAGCCTATAACGACGGAAAAAAGGCGTGCTGCTAACCCTCCTGCCAGAGCACGGACAACAAGACAGCGGGCTTCACTTCCTTAGGCACGAGGCGTGAGCGAGTCATTTCAAGGATTTTCAAAGGTTAGGAAGCGCGAATCTGCCACATCTCTACAAGCAAATAACACAGCAACTCGTCAGAGCCAAAGACCACCTCAAAAAAGAAATTACCCTGGCATCATTCTACAAAAATTCGTACCAAGAGTGCCAGGCGTGCTATAAGGCGGAACTGGGAACTTAAAAGCAAGCCTACAACAGCGCCGCAATGATGTAGCCAAAGGGTACACGGTGTCAAGCGCACTGGCGGAGCCTCACGAAAAAAATACAGTATTGATTGGCAACGGCGTCCGTCACCGAAAAGAAGAAATTAAATTTTGCTTCGGCTGTGTTTTGGTGGAAAGTGTCGGCTTTCAAAAGTGCAGGGGGGCAAAAGGCATACTTTGCCCCCCCCCCGGTAGATACGCCTATGAGTTCGACTCATGGTTACGAAACCAGAGGTTTGCGACGTCTGTTAGGTAGAACAGGACGTTGCGTAGTTTCGTAGCGTCGTCCCACTTGTGTGCGCTCACTCTTTCAAACGACGATAGCCAATCTTCTACGTCATGGTCATCGGTGCCACAAAAAAGCGGGATCGCGCTGGCGCAGCACGCTTGACACGATGACCGACGGAGATTGGGCCGCGTCTTGCTGGGTGGCATCATCAGGCACTGTCGGAGCAGCGGTGGGCAACGTCGGGCTTCGGAGTTCCAGGTTTGAAGATCGTACCCAGCGCCTCCACCACTTTGATAAGGAGATTTACTGATGGCAAACGGCAGGCGAAAAACCAGTACAGTCGCAAGAAAGCAACGGTCTCGGCGCCAACAGCTCGTGATCTGCGCTGACGCCCTACATCTATGAGAGCGCCCCACTGTATACTGCTTGCTCCCTGTTCTTCTTCTTCACTACATACTGATGAAAATAAAATTAAGCACTATACCTGCCGTATTTCACATTGCCATTCGATATTTAATTATTTAACGGGACCTTGCAACGCAGATATTGAGCACTCAGCTTTTTTTTTATTATATACTTTGCACTCACTGTTAGCATAACATTCCTCTTGATGTCTCAACTGCTATGACAGCGAGGATAACCAACATGTGATATGGTAGTTTCTGGCAATGGATATGATGAGATATGCTGTTCATTGTGATTGGCTGCATTGCCTTTTCTCACAGTTGACCGCTTAGATAACCAATGCGCTGATTTAGTCTTCCCTGAAAGCAAGCACAAAAATATTGACACGGGACAGACGACGGAAGCACTGACGAACATTTCAAGCATATATCTTAAACACACTCCCGTACGGGAGCCTTGTTCACATTGGTTACATGCACGCCTCCGTCTGGAATCATTCCGCATTCAAACGACTGCGCAGATGTTCAATCGCGATGACGGCATACTCCCGACTGATTACGCACCTTTTTACAGCGAAGCTGTTAAGGGCTCAGTATCCGATGGTCGTGTCCGCGTGTAGAAAAAAAATTACACCATCTTCCCGTAGGGGAACCCTGAGTAGTATGCGAAGCAGCCATGGGGTCGACTCAAGGTAGTTTTATCAGCTGTATAAACTTGGAAATGCAGCAGCACCAGCAACGCGCAGAACTGTTGTCGACGCCGTCGGCGTTTTGCCCGCGTTCGCACCGAACGCGCGCGGCGTTGGTGACTTGCCGGTGCCTCTGGGGCGCCTACCGTCGCGCCTCTCACCTAAGCTGCTTCGCATTATCGCGCGCGCAGCCGCAGGTGTTGTCATTCGTTGCGCAATCCGGAGAGGAGCGTCGGAGAGGAGAGGAGGAATGCCTAGAGGAGAGTAGATTAGACAAGGAGAGGAGGGGGAGGAGGTAGCGCAGTGCGGGTGTTCGCACGGCGAATGGATGGAGGGAGGGAGTGACATAGCCCCGAGCATAAGATGCTTCGCATCTAAAGAAGTCACAGGCCTGCGCGGCACACGCAGCACTGTCACAGCGTAAGCTGGTGGAGCGGCTCAAGAGTAGCTCCAATTTGGGCACCACGCACAATAGGGTCTTCGCGGGAGTCTGTTCGCCTCGTTTTGACGAGAGCGCTCTGAACTGTCCGCCCGGCGTCGACGGCGAGCTGCGGCTTGTAATGCTCTCTGAACAGCAGTCCGCTGAACCCGATAAAGCCTTAGAAATGCAACTTGCATGTCGGGCCAAGGAGACGCCGCTTTTCGGGGCGCAGCCATAATATGCAAATCCTTGGCGCACTGCAGAAAACCGCCCGATCTGCTACCCCTGCGGAATTCCGGGTCATGTTGCGCGCTTCTGTCGCGAATTATTAACGCGATAGCGTTTAGGGCCCCGTATCGCAGAAAATCCGGCGTCGGCAACCGGCGTGTGATCGCGGGTGGCGGAGAAAAGCATCCAACCTTAAGGTGCCTTTGCAGGCACCTTAACTAAATGGCGCCACCATACTGGTGGAGGCTCGGCAACTCGGGAGCGCGTTGATTGCGCGCCTCGTCTGAATCGCATATCGTCCTCTGCGTATGCGCACGCTGCGTTTGCAGGCATCTTATCTAGATGACACCACCATACTGGCGGAGGCTCGAGTAGTCTCCCCCTGCGTGCTTGCCTTATGTATGGGCATTTTCCGCGCCCCGATAGCAAGCGCTTGCGTGGCTTAGTGTTAGAATATCCGGCTCCCACGCAGCGGGCGCGGGTTCGATCCCGGCTGGAATCGAGTACTTTTTCGCCGTTTCCGGCGATAGCGGTTACGCGCCGCCGGCGGCAGCATCATCGCGACCCGAAACGGCTATTCAAATGCGCCCATAACAGCTTACGCTGTAAAACTCTCATTGCACGTATGCTGTATGAGCGAGCGCACGGCGGAGAGCAAACGCGGTTTACGTATAAAGTGCCTTAGCACAGGTGTGTCAAAACAGCTGTTAGCTTAAATAATATGAGGTAATTTTAAGGCGATTCACAACAATAATGTATAACGGATACAAAAGGAAGGCACAAAAGGAGAGAAGACGGGGACGGTTATTTGGTGGCGTCAAACTGCGCTCAGATGCTGACGAATCGCTGCGTCTGGTAGCGCGCGAGAAGCGGTCCATTGCAAGCAAATCAGTCGTCCGCAAGTCATATGAAGTACGGGTTCCGGGTGGCGAGAACATCGGTGGTGTCCTTCGTGATTGACGGCCTTGGCGACAATACCGAGCAATATGGCCTGTGCAACCGCAGTTGTAGCACACGGGAAGGTCGCGGTTGACAGCATATTCCTCGAAGCGAATGCTAGCTAGCCTGCTGCGGGCGGCGAGAAAGTTCGTTGTCATGTGAATAATGTGTCTCTGCTGCTCGCTGAAATTCGTTATATTGATTATAAGCCACGGGTCGTGGTAGTAGGGTCGGTGCTGTTGTTGGCGCGGCCTCACAGAAGTCACAGGGCCTCGGGGGTAAAAACGCGGCTGTTCTCGTTGTGACTGAGCGTCATAAGTAGGGCCTCTGTCGTAGAGACGTGGCTGCTGTCGGGGCGCGAGTTCATAATCCTCAATGCCCCTTGCCGCTGGATACGGGGAGAATGATGCCACGTTTGGCTCGAAATCTGGTGGTAGGCGGAAGCTATGAGTGCCTGGGTGTGTCACTTGCGCGTGCAGGCTGAGTTCTTCCCGAACTATTTGTCGGATCGTTGATGCAAGATCGAGGGGCTGGCTGCTCTCTACTGTCGTCACATTGGCTAGCCTGCCAAACTTCCGCGTGATGCGCCTCGTCTTCAGTTGCTCGAAAGTGCGACAGTGCCGAATGATGTCGGCGACGGAAGCTAGGGTGTCGATGACGATGCATGGCGATGCGACATCCGGACATTTCGGCTTCGTACGAACGCTACACCGCACGCAGGAGCGCTTTTACTGGCCCAAGATGTACGAAACAACCAAGCGCTATGTCGCTAGTTGTGAAACGTCTCAAGCGACCGACCACCGCAGCCCCGGGTCCCCTTCGGCCATCGACACCGCCTAGTACGCCATTCGAGCAAGTAGGCATTGACCTTTTGGGTCTATTCCCGTTATCCAACAAGAACCGTTGGATAATTGTCTGCGTCGACCATCTTACACGGTATGCCGAAACTGCAGCCATACCCTCTTCCACCCCTGCTTGAGTGGCGGTCTTCCTGCTGCGCTCCGTGGTCCTTCGTCATGGCCCACCACGTGTCATCATCAGCGACCACGGTCGCCAGTTCACTGCTGATGCAATTGAAGAGTTACTTCGTCTGTGCACTTCACAGTTCCGGCATTCCACGCCGTATCATCCATAGACCAATGGCCTCGTTAAAAGGACAAACAGAACGCTGACCAACATGCTTGCCATGTACGTCTCCTCCAATCATAAGAACTGGGACGACGTGCTACCCTTCATCACTTACGCATACAACACGGCGAAACACGACACCACGAACTATAGCTCATTTTATCTCCTGTATGCAAGGTTACCGCGAAGCCCTCGACACTTTCTTACCCTTCGTTCTGCACAATGACGATTCTGTATCGAAGACTTTGTGTCTCGCCGAAGAAGCCCGTCGAATAGCTCGTCTTCGTACTCTGACCTCGCAAAGTCGTTCGAAAGAGTGATACGACGACCGTCACGTACAAGTATCATTCGAAAAAGGTGACTTGGTCCTTCTTTGGACACCGCAACGCAAGCGTGGATTGTGCCAAAAGCTCTAGTCACAATATTCAGGCCCATTTGTAGTTGTGGACCGCCTGAGCGAACTCACTTACGTAATAGCTCGCCTCGATCAAGCAGAACTCAGCTGACTAATATTGCTCGCCTGAAGCCTTTCTACCCTGCTTGTCCATCCTGACTCGCCCCACGGGCTTCGTCTGCTTGTGGGGAAATGTAACGTACACAAAAGGAAGGCACAAAAGGAGAGAAGAGAAGACGAAGAGAACGAAGAGCTCGAGAGGCCGGACTACACTACGATCACGCTCCGATCATCGTCCATCTCCCTGTAAATAAAACCATTTCTTCACAACTCTTCGTAACAATATTGCTACACGCGTGTGGTATTTGGTTGTTTGAACGAGGCGCGCGGGCGCCTAGACGAAGAAGACGAACTGCTCTGGGCTCTCGAGCTATCGGCTGATCTGGCCAGCGCTGCAGCTATCTTTTGTAAGTATACTTGTAAATAGTCTCCTGTACTTAATTCTTCGTTCGCGTAACATTTTTGGTGGAGTGTGCCGTTCCCCGTCCTCACCACGGAGCTCCGCAGCGGCCGCACCGTCCAGCTTTCCGCCATGGCTCCCGGTGACAACTCGTCTGCTGCTACTACTGCAACTCCAACCACAACGTACGTCACGGTTGCCACTCCCCGCGATCCTGGCTTATTCTCCGGCCAAGATAATGTTGACGTTGATGACTGGCTACGCATGTATGAGCTTGTTAGCCGCAACAACCACTGGGACCTTACCATAATGCTAGCTAATGTCCTCTTCTACTTGTGCGGAACACCTCGTGTCTGGTTCCGGACACACGAGGAGGAGATCTCTAGCTGGGACGCTTTCAAGGAGAAGCTCCGCGACCTCTTTGGCAATCCGACCGGTCGGCAGCAGGCTGCAAGAAAAGAGCTTGCTACACGAGTACAGTCTTCCACTGAATCGTATGTCTCGTACATACAAGACGTGCTAGCTCTTTGCCGGAAAGTCGACGAGAACATGGTCGAAGTTGACAAGGTTGGCCACGGTCTCAAGGGGATCGCGGACGACGCGTTCAACTTGTTGATCTTCAACAATGTGTCTACCATCGACGTCATTGTCAAGGAATGCCGCCGCTTTGAGCTCGCCAAAAGCCGCCGCGTCATTCCACAGTTCTCCCGGCTCCCTAGCACGGCTGCGACGTCATCCTGCGTCGCCCTTACCGCTTCACCCCCCTCCAATGAGACCGTCACGCGTATTGTTCGCCGCGAGCTCGAGGCTGCCAGTCCTGCCACGTTCCTTCCGCGCCCACTTGACCCCACCATTGACCAACCAGCCCCAGCGATCTCCCTCAATCAGGAGGTTGTGCGGCAAGTTTGCCAACCTTGGTTTTCCTGCTGCCTGCTCCATCTCCCGAGCTGACGCCCGACTGGTGCCGACAGCTGCGCCTCGCAGCGATCTGTATTCCCGTCCCAGATACCGCAACCCTACAGAGTGGAGAACTCCGGACGACAAGCCCATTTGCTTTCGTTGCCACCGCATTGGCCACGTCGATCGCCACTGCCGCAGCTCCTGGACATCGCCGTATTCGAGCTACTTTTCCCCGACTCCTCGGCCATATGCCGACCCTCGCCCCTACTCGCCTCGCCGTATGCCTTCTAGCTCTCACGTATCCGTCGATGACAGTCGTCCCACTCGCTCGCCGTCACCTCAGCGCCGTCGGTCCCCGTCGCCCCAGCCACGCCGCTATTCGTCGCCGACCAATTATGGACCCTCCCGGACGGAAAACTCAAAAATAAGCTTGCCCAAATTGGTTAATAGATATGCAGACCATACTTAAAAATTACTTTAAGCAAGGTGTAAGCCTGCTGCTAGAAACGCTAGTTAGTTCTTTAATTGCTGCTCGGAGGGCTGAAGATCAGCGTTTTTTTCAACCTGGGTCTCGCCGAACGAAACGGCTGCGAAGAAAGGGGAGAGAAACGGCTAGCGGTGGGTTGCCGATGGTCCTTGCTTGACATGCAAAGCAGAATAGGATAATTGATGGTCATCGGCGGATGCCTGTCATGGTGACGGCGCCAAGATGAGGCAGGCGCACGGCTCATGACACTGCGCGATTATACCCGGCACGTGGAGGGGTGATTAGTGGCAGCAAGTCGTGACGCGTCAACGACTGTTGTCGGTTACGGCGCACGGTTCCGAAATTCTTTCGGAGACACGCTTTCAAGTGTTGTCAAACGTGACGGACGCGATTACGGTTAACCAGATGTAGTTGCGGGCCCTACTGGCTTTGAGCGATGACGGGGCGGCGCACGACGACGCGTTTAGTGCCCATTAGTGCATAAAGCGGACCTCAAGAAGAGGGAATATCGGTGCTTCGTCACGTAAATTGCATGCGGTCGCTCTGACAGCAAAAGCTACGAGATCCGTGACTACCGCTGTCTCCTGAGGTGCGCGTGCCGGTGTGTCATCGGCACAGAATGCGTGAAAGCAGTACTTATTATTCACCGGGTGCCCCTTTCCCATTGTAACCGCTTTGACAACCCGTTTCGGAGACTGTTGCCAATTGACTGCCATGAAAAGCTTCTCTGAGCAAGCATTTACTGAACAGAGCCTAAAGTGTCGGTTGACAACAAATGACCCGTAGCGACTACACTATCGGTTTTTGGTATAGGTACGAGCGGAGAAGGGGTCACAGCAAAGGTCAATCGCTTTGGCTTGCAGATGCTACCTGTTTATTATCATTTTATTGTGCCCATATTGTGGTGGGCTCAGTGGCACCGTAGCGTATGGAGGAATAATAAAACATCATCGTGTAGTCGTGTACCCCCCAACGTCTGTGCCTCGTTTTCATGTGACGTCGACATCACTCTAGCGACGTTATCAGCAGTTGTACTTTGTTGGTCTTGCTATCGTCAGGACGCGCGTAGTCCGAACCAGCGCGCTGTCCGTGCTAAAGAAGAACGTGCATGGAAAGAGCGCCGGCGTGAGCAACAGCGTGAATGGGCGCGAAGGTGGCGGGAAGCCGCTATAGCCGAACGCGTGTCGTGCGAAGGATCCGTAACGTGGGATAGCCGCTCTGTGACCGATGAAGAAAGACAGCGTGGCCGTGAGGATCGCCATCGCGAACAGAAGCGGGAGTGGGCGCGAAAGCATCGGTAACCAATTGCAGTACATCACAGTGACCACAAAGCAATGGTTACCATAGCGACAATTAAAGAGTAAATAAAAGGCGATAATAACAATGAAGTTATGTGTCTTTATTCAATCAATATAGCATTTAACCATATATAACGTAATACAGTTATCAACAAGTACAGCTTCGCTGCCTTCGCTGGTCTTCCTTCTTCACATAGTGGAAGGGCTCTGAATTTTGCGTAGGCTTTCCGTAGTGATATTTTATGCCAGAACATTACGAATCGCGCCTAACCTGGAGACAGTGTCATATAGCAAAGTGGACTGATGTTGATGTCGAAGTGTTGACCGAAGTAGCGGAGTTCTTAAAAAAAAAGGCGCAGTCTCGCCCGAAAGGCGAAGCATCGATTGCGATAGCAAATTAGTAGACACCTATAAGAAGTATCTGCCGTATAAAGTTGTAAATATTCGCTTACTAACTAAATAAACAAGCACGGTGTCACGCGCGCACAGGTAAACATGAACGCGCAAACTCGTCAAAACGCTGAAGTGAGAAAGCGCGCCAGCTGCCGCGAGCAAATGGAACTTCTCGCTGTCCATCGCTTCAATGCTAACTAAGCGTCGAAAGCACAGCGCATACGAAGCTACCGGCACTCGCGGCATGCACTGTGTCCCCATCGCAGATCGCTTTGAAAATGAGCTCCCCCCCCCCCCCAACCCCCGCAGGCGCAGACTTCCACATCGCAGATCGCTTTCAAGATACGGCGCCCGCGCGGCAGCTCCGTGAGCAGCAGCCGCGGGAGCAGAACCCACCCCCCACCTCCCCACCTCCCCGTCGCCTCCCCCCCGTGCCTCGCGCGCGAAGACCGCGCGCTTCCGGCTGCCTTCCTCTCTCTCGTGTGCGAGAGAGAGGAAGCGTGCGTCCCCTCGCACGCTTTCACGCGTAGTACACACAGCGTACGGCGCGCCGCGACGATTTTATCGCCGTTGGACTTCACTCGGAACCTCACGGCGATGACGACGGCGATGGCAAAAATGAACTTGGCGTGTCCATATAATTGCTATCGCAATAAAACACGAAGTGCTGTCGGCCGGCTCCATCGGTGATTTATATTATTCGATGCCTGAAGACGGCCTACACCTGGGCTGCGTTGCCGCAGAACGGCAACGCAGCCACCTGTGGAAGCAGACGACGACGACGAACGCGGAAGAAGTGGCACGAGCGCGTGCCGAGCACGAGCCACCTGTGCAGCTACGAGAGCAGGTGGTTTTTAGGTGCGAAGCACCTCATGCGCTCGGGATGTCGGCGTCTCCTGTCTTCATCGTCACGGTACTCGGGCTGTCGGCGTCTCATGTCGTCATCGAAACGGTAAGCTAGCGGCTCATGCTCGCGCCCGGCACGCGCCATGCGCGTGCCGAGCGCTCCCGCGTTCGTGGTCGTTTTCCACAGCTGGCTGTGTTGCCAATCATCATTCCAGCGTAGAATTTCACTTCTCTGTCGTCGTAATAGGGAGGCCGCGTTTACTGGGTTATGAGCCATTGCTTACGGCAGAATGAGCCCATTAGCGGAGCATCATTACATGCTTCGCACCTCCCCAGGCTTCACGTTAGTGGAGCTGCATTTCGCTCAATGGGTCATTTGACACTTACGCAAAAAATTTAACTCACCGCTCAAACCGAGCCTACGACTTAACTCGTGCTAACTGTATTAACTAATAAAAACAAACAGTAAGAAAGGCGTCTATAATGGCCAAATTTATTTTCGCGTTACCTCGCTGGCGCAGGCTAGCGTAGACAAGCTTCGCTCGAAAAAAAAACAAAAAAACAATGTAGTTGCGCCCAGGCCCGTAGCCAGGAATTTTTCTCGGGGGGCACTTGCTGAAGGCCTAGACCATTTGAGAAAAGCACGTATTTTTCAGTAATTATTTTCGGTAAAAATACCAATACGTACATTATGTCACTTTTTAAATACTATTTTATTAATAGATTTATCGTTTTAGTTTTGAGATGAATCTATAGTATATTTTTATACATACGATTCGTCTCAATATTGATTTCATTAGTAAAGATAAATCAGCATTACTCAAAGCCAAAAATAAACAAGACCAAGAGTGGAAAAAATACCGGCAGATCCCACGCCCTGTTGGAATCGATGTTATGCGAAGCAATGTGCAGTGTGCCTACCAAGTTAACAAAACGACCATAGGAGCACCGAGGCGTAGGCGGCTGTTTCATGACCTACATGATCTGCATGTCATGACATTCATGCCATGATCTATCATTTATGCCCGAACCCATTTCAGCGATTTTTGAGTGTTAATCTTTTTTCGCAGAGTCATTGCCATTTTTTCCGAGTCGTGCGTATGAGTATGACTTCTACCACCATCCTTTAGTGTTTCCTTTACTTAGTGCCTACGTCTGAACACATTCCAGGGGTTTCTGAGTGTTAACCATTTTTCGCTGAGTCATAGTCGTTTTTGCCGAGTCATGCTCGTGACCATGACTTCTACCAGCATTCTTTAGTGTTTCCTTCACTTAGTACCCAGGTCCGAATGCATTTCAGCGGTTTTTGAGTGATAACCTTTTTCGCTGGGTCATTGTCATGATCTACATGACACGCATTTCGTGACATTTATGTCACGACTTATCATTTATGTTCGTCATACACTCCTGTCATATTCTGCCAATTTTGGTACCTACCAAGTTAACGAAACGACCATGAGAGCACCAAGACGTAGGCAGTTGTTTCATGACCTACATGACAGGCATGTCATGACATATATTTATGTTCGTCATATACTCAACATAGTAAGCCAATTTTTGTACATACCAAGTTAACAATATGACCATGAGAGCACAAAGACGTAAGCAGCTAGATAGACAGATAGATACTGTCAAAGTAGCAAATGTTCGCCAGGAAATTCTTTGCATTTAATATTCGTTTGATTGAGGCATGCTGGTCAGGTGCGGCGTCCTCTGCTCTTTTTTGATGCTCCGGGTCACTTATGCGGCGGCTCGTTCGGCCAATGTACTCAGCGCCGTAGGACATGGGCATGGAAAGATCAAAATTTCAGGGGGGGGGGGGCAGGCCCTAGACCCCCCCCCTTCTGGCTATGGGCCTGGCTGTGCCGTATATACACCAATAACCCGAAATGTGCAAGGGAAGTTAACATTTTCCGCTCCCCAGGAACTTTGTACCCACATTCCCACAGGCTAAAGATCCATCCGTATGTGAACCGAGGCTGTGTGAAGAAGCACCAGTGTCCTTTCGTGTATGGTTTCGTGTATGGTCGTGTATCGCACAAGGTATGGTTTATTTCATTTTGTTTCAATGCGGTAAAGCATACCCAGGTCAAATTGTGAGATGCCATAAAGGAAGTGCAAACTGTTGAATCCCTTCGTAAAGTGATGACTGTGGTTGCGAACCATTGGTCAAGGAATGGCCGGCAATGCTACGACCCGGTCGATGGAGTGAAAAGTGGGAATACCATGTTGTACGGAAATGTGGATAAAGATACATGGGAAATCGTGGAAACGAGCTTGATTGAAAAAGCAGGTGCTAGCTGCGTCAGCGCCCCAGCTGCATTGGGTAGAAACGAAATGGCTTAACTGGACTCTACAAGACTGCACGTCCGCTCTGATTGGCCCTGTCTGTCTCTCTGGGTTGCTATTAGTTGTTACATTTGGTATAAATTTAATGCATCTCTTCTCAAAATAAAAATTCATTTGAATTTCACCTTTGTTGTTCTTTCCTAGACCAGGGTTGCTATATTAAGCACTATGGTCACGGAAAAAGGAACCCCGCAAACAAGTGAAATAGATATTCCTGAATGTTTAAAACACATTATGAAATATTGCCGTACATATATCAATGACACATTAGAAATTTATTAGTAAAAACTAATTGAGTACACAAAAAATATTTGGGTCTTTATTAGATAGCTGCTAATTAACGTATGATAATTGGTTTCATTACATAGAAGGTTTCGCTTATTGTTATTATTATGCTTGGTGCAGAACTGCTGCAACACCTTGTACTATGATACGAGATGGCTATCAAGGAACGGCATTCCAGGAAGTGGCATATATTTTACAACCACTCACTTCGTTTTTTATTGTTTGATGACACCACATCACTGTTATCACTGGGATCAGCCATACGGTGCGACGAATGATAGGATATAAAGCAGGATCAATGTAATTAGGCTCACTTGTGCCTATCTCAGCACTCATCTTGCCTGCTGCGGAACCAAAGGGTATGAACGATGGGCCTGCAGTAGGATGCAGAAAGAACATGCACGTCTTCACAACAGCAGAAAAGCATCTTTATTCCTATCCCCCCTTGCGTATGACATGCGGTATGTCAATTTCATCACAGCATTCCGTTCAGCCACATCAGCTTGTGGCTGAAACCAAGCACTTTGCCAGGACACCACTAGAACAAGCTTGTGGCAGGTTTCTTTCACGGAGGGCAAGATTCAGCAGTAAAGTCGTGGGCGCTGCACAGGCGTGCGCACACGCACACACACACACGCACGCACACACACACGCAAACCTGGCAATTAAACAAGTGTGACCACTTTGGGGCATCGACGGTGCATGTCAAAACTCCTTAGCTAGACTTCCATGCCTTTGTAAACAACACTGACTAAGCTTACAAACATTTCTAATTTACCTATTATGCAGTGCAGCTGTCTCCTTCATGTAACTTTCGGCAACAGGGCAAATGAAAGCAGCTCAGAAGTCTGTACACGAGAATAAAATCAGGCAGCACGACTGCTATAAAATGGTGTTCTCTTTCAGCAAGGAATATAGAGAGTCAGCGACAGCAACTCCAACTTCATGTGCAAAGTGCAAAATACATCGCAAGCTCATGCCGCGTTGCTTGAACATTGCAGTGAACAACAGCAGGAGGCATTAAGAGTTTTGTGCGCAGAGAATTGAGGAAACGAACCTCTTGCATACACTGTAACAGAGATGTGCTGTGCTTTTACGACAGTCTTCTGCAGGTGACTGCACATGAAGCCAAAAGTCATGCTAAGACTTCTGTAGCATACTTGAAAGCTATGGCAGATGGCATTCTCCAGAGCTCTGTAAACATGAAGATTCAATAGGAACAAGACCCAGTGTCACAATGAACTCTAATGGGCCCAGTGTGAAATCGCAGTTGCAATGAATAAAACACAAGGCGTCTTTCCACTCATATGTTTTGTTCACTCTATGATAGCATTTCTCACAGCATTAACTCTTAAAAAAGTTTGCACCCTTTTGGGCTTATACTGTCCCACAGCAATAATCCTCATCTTTCTTGCACGCCTTTCCTTGTGGCGCACCTGGTACTTCCAGGTCATGAATGGATTGTGCGTAATCAGCGTGACATCTCATTCTCGACAAGAAAGTAGTGAGCGCAGAGCTTTCAATAAAGGAAACGCAAGCGACGCAAATGACGATTATTGTTGTGTGACAAGATTATTGTTGTGTGACAAGAAAAGTTTACACCCAAAGGGTGCAAACTTTTTTAAGAGTGTTTATTTGGATGTCTCAAAAGTTAGATGTAAGCATGTATAAAGCTGTAATTTTCCTGTTCATCAAACAAGAAACAGGTGTTATGTGGCCTTTCATACCCCGTGGACTATGGAAGTATTTTATTTAATCATAACAGAGTGGTTGCTATCTGTTGAGTAAAGCCAAACACAAACATGCATGCATTAGCCACATATAGGAGTCTTCTCAGATCAATGCAGGCGTCATTCGCACAAATGAGGCAACCATGTTCAAAGCGCAGGTCGAATTACTCCTGTTGTTTTCCACATGCCACAAATAGTTTTTGCACAAAGTGTGACACCAAGTGCAACGACGGCAAGGTGGTGATTCCACAGATAAAACTTATTTTCTTCAGCCCATTTCTGACTAAATGAGTGGAGCCTGACTTGTGCTCTCCATTCACCATATTCATGCATCGAACAGACCACTCCAGGTGAACGGATCACAAGGTGCATAGCCTCAGTGGCGAAGGCAACACGCTTTAATGCAGCAGCAGGCTTACAGTGACGGAATAACGATTGAACATTCACCTCCCTATCCAAGATTTGTGCAGAAAGTGCCACATAAGACTGATCATGCAACATCCTCGACCCGAACTTGGGATACACGGAACGTTTCCCCTCCAAGGCTCTATTTGCACCGATTGTATTTTTTGGAAAATCAACTCGGCACAGGCAGTGAAGACACACGCGTCAATGAGGTGCCGGTTGGCATCTCGGGTGGGGGCAGAAGAAGACCAATCTCAGGACGTGCAGTGATTTACGTTACTCAGAGATACAGCAGAAGGAGGACCTCACTTTGGCGCAGTTGCGGTTAAGCGATCATATGTGTGCATGGCTCCGGTGTTCCTCCGTGGAACAGTGCTAGGTTCATTCACACTGGCGGTTATAGGCACAGCAAAGAGCCTAATAAACAAACTCCAATTCATAATTGTTTTTCACATGCATATGTGAAGAAATGATAACAATTTTGCTTGTACTTAACCTTTTTATGAACCTAGTGAACCAGTCCCAAGTGCAGCATTGGGTACAAACTTAGAGCGCCGGAGCAGAAACAATCTGCAAGAAAAAAAGCACAGACAAGTCTGTACAGTCTGTCTTGTCTGTACGTACTTGTCTTGAATTTTTTATTTGACCAACTCACTGACAAGCTTACTTTGCAGTTCTCCTGGAAGCTACAGCTGAAAATTTGAGGCCAATGGAAAAAAAAAGAAAAATACCTAACCTGGCATGCGCTGCTCACTCGTACTGAGAAGGGAGTACTAGTTCTAGCTATCTCATTGCAAAGGAGATGGCATTAGAAATCATCATCACCGAAATCCCGTACTATATCAATCTCAAATATGAATAAATAACCTGCAATGTACTCTTCGAAACAAGGCTGACAAACGCGGCCGTGACATGTTATCTAGCATCAGTTAAGCGGCAGCTGCCGAGAAAAACCCTGTTCGACCGACGTTACATTTTTTTCCGCGTACAAAAGGCAGTGACTTGGTGCTGGCGTCACCTAGGCAACAATGCCACCCTCAAATGGGCTATAGTTACACTTGCCATTCGTTTTGTCATTCACTTGCTGTTGCAAAAGCATCGCAAGCAGCGACGACAAGCAGCAATAACAAATTTTAAGATGACTCTCGCTGGGAATTGAAGTTTTCCCTTAAAAAGCAAGTTTTAAGCAAGGCCCAGGTGCCAGCCTATGAAAAAAGCTGGACAGCCTAAAATGTATAACCCGCTTTTTGAAAGCCACTACGAGAACTTTATACATGTAGTTTGCATACATTGCGATGTTTCGTGGACAGTGCAGTCGATGATGGCCAGTTCTTAACACAGAGGGCCAGATTGTAGCCCTGTGTCCTTGAATCGACGCAACGAAACCTCTAATAAACAAGGTCACACACCCATCAGGATTAGATACATCTTTTTTGGGGTATCTGATCCAGCTTCCACAAAGACGTAAAGCTGGCTGTGAGGAATGTAATCAAACAATGGCCGAACCCTTCATGCTTGCACCAAGAAGAGCAGTGCCACAGCTTTCTCACATATCCCCGTAATCTCGATAGTGTTGCAGCAGGGACTCCATTTCAGAGGACATTTTCAACCTGCTTCTACCCTTCGTTTGAAAATAAATAAATAAACCTGCTTATCTTTGTTAAGGGGGGTGTCTTCATAGGCTTCTTTCAACAGGGAAGCATTTCTTTAAGGGACACTAAAAGCAACACTGTTATAGTATTGTTAGACTCACGAATCATGATTTCAATACTCGATTTGGCAAAAGAAGGTTGTTTACTTGCGGAGAAAAGAAAGTGCAAAGATTCATTTCTGAAACTTAATGCCGCACCGCTGCACTGGGTACATGTATGACATAACACATTTTTCATGTGCGAGATGTTTTTCTGGGCAAAAACTTTAAAAAGCTCACTAACTAGAGTCTTTTGCTCATTTAGAATGCAATGCAACCCTATGCTTATCAATAGAATATTAACTATGAACTCCGGTGGATGCTGTCCAAATCTCGCAATGTCCAGAGAGGCGTGGAAATTTGAAGCTCATCTTTGTTCTTGCATCTTTCATGGCTGACGAATCCATTTTCTGTTAGACTGACATTTCTGGTATTTAAGAAGTGTAATTTACCAATCCAGATAAAATTAAAGATTCCCGAAAGCTGGGTGTATGGTATGAATCGATGCTTAAGAACAAAATGGTGTGGTGCTTCTGAAGGTTTGGCACATGAGCAATGTGCTCTAATTATAGCCCTGGAGAGAACCAAATTTGGGCAGATCAAGGCAAAAGATTCCACCATGTTGGCATTTTGAATCAATCAGATGGCCTGTAGCAGCCACCGGAGTGTAATAATGCTGACAAGGTGGTGAATTTGACAATATGTACGTATAATATGTATCATGCACGTATGTTCGTAGTTGTGTATTACGAATGCATGTAAGTTGATTATGTATGCATTTAAATCTATGTGTTACATGTTTGAAATCTTGGGCTGTAGCATTATAATTGTTATGCTTTCATGTGCTGCATACAATTACGTAGATTGGTTGTAAAAACTGTGAAGCTGCATAAGTTTTTTGCCACATGTTGCTGATACTATATAAAGGGAGTGGGGGCCATGTGAGCCAAAAAAAGTAATGCCTATTGTTACCCCCTCCTCTCGAAACAATTTTTTCAAAAAATAATAAATTGATTTGATAAGGCTGAATGTGACAGTGTCCAGAGTAGCACCTCTGACAGCATTTAGGTGAGGTCATTTCTCATTGGCCGAGAAAGGAGGACACAGTGGCAGATCTTGGTTGCGAATCGTCGGCTTGACTCATCTGAATGCACCTCGCCAGGTTAGTTGGGCTAGTACCACCCCCTGTCTACATGTTCTGCTCACAGAGCCTGATTGTTTCTACAAGATCTTACAAACAGACCCAATCCACTTGGTTGGATCAATCCACATACCGAATACTGAATACAGAATGCTAACCAACATACATTTCTCCTCTGTACTCTGTACTCACCCTCAGTGGAACAGCAAATGCTCATGGCGAATCATGCCCTAGAAACCACGGGTCTGCGCAAGTGTGGTAGCAAATTTAGGCACGGCAACCAGTCTTCATTTCATTGCCCATCTCGTGTGCAAGCACCAGCAACACTAGCGATCGCTGTAAGCGCAAACACGAGAATGCGTGGCTTTTAGCACTATCGGGGACACCACCACCTTTAACTAGTGTGCTTGTGCACTGTTCATAAAAAGACTCACTCAATGAATACTGTGCAAGAGCTGAAGTTCACTGCAGCCTGTTAGGCATCTGTAATAGCTACACGCACATTACAGTAGAACCCGCTGATACGTTTTTCATGGGACCGTAAAAAAAAAAACAACTTAAGAGCCGGGAAACGCAAGAGCTGAGAAACAGGAAAAAATTGAGAAAGGACAGTAGTGTTGAACTGCATACAATATTATTTTAATTCTTACGTGTGAAAAATGTCGTTTTTTCACGCGAAAGCTGAAGCATCGATTGTGATAGCAAATTCGCCGAGAGCCATATAAAGTAAGGGTAGTAATTTTATTGTCCGTATAAATTTGTAAACATTCGCTTATTAACTATATTAACAAGCATCACATCACACTCAATGAGCGTGGACACACGCAGTCAAAGGCGCGTGAGGAAGCGCTGCGGCAGCAGCGAGCGAAGTGACCTTCGTGCTGTTGTCTATCGCTTCAACGCAAACTGTACGCCGAGAACACACAGCACGCACAAAGCTATGAGCCGCCGACGCACCTACACTGCGTAGACCGTGCCCCCACGCAGATCGCTTTCAAGATACGGCCCACACGACTGCGCACCGCCACACAGTACGCAGTTGATGCCAGAGCACAACGCCGCCCGCTATCCCTCCCCCTCACTCCCACGCTGGTGCCTCGAGTGCAACGGATGAAAGCGCGCTTCCTCCCTGCTTTTCTTTCTTGCTCGCGCGAGATGTAGACGTGGACATTGGCTCCCCTCGCACGTTTTCACTTGCACATACAGCACATGGTGCATGGCGACGGCGTTATCGCCCTTCGACTTCACACATAGCATCTATGCACGAAAACCAATTTTAGGGCCACAACGCGTCATAGACACCATCTTTAGATAGAAAATACGGATCTCCAAGGCCATGCTTTTGCTAGCGGAAACCGAAAATACACCATAGGTGTTGCCCCGGGCACTTTGGGCAGCCAATGCCATCGTCAAGCCACCAAGCCAAGCGACATGAAAAGTCAAAATGGCCGCTCGGGCTGGCGCGGGGTCGCAGTTCGCAACGTATGATGCTGGAACGGTCCCACAGTTGCGACACAACAGCAGGGTTACCAATGCACTAGGTTCTATGGGAGCTGTGCCGGGACCTGCCAAAAACGACCTAACAGCTGGGAAAACGCAGCACCCGGGAACGTAACAGCGGGGTTCTACTGTATTCACACTCCCTATTCAAAGATAAATACTTCACAGCATGCCATGCGCATCTGTCGGTCTTGGTGTATGCATTGTGCTGTCTGGTACTGCACCAATGAAGCCGGTAGTCAGAGTCGCTCACATATCATTATGGCACAAAACAAAAATTAAGCAAGTTGTATGCATTGACAGCACAAATAAACTGTGACCAGCATCCAGCAGCCAGGTTTGTTTTTAATGGCCCAGAGAAATAAGTGTGGAATTGATCAACTTTAGACATTTAATTGTTATAACAGTGTAACTGTAGATGATTGGTAGCTTTAGAATTGATAAACAAAAGAAGAAACTGGTCTCATTGCCGTCACCTCGACACATTCATTTGATGCAATAAAAAAGTATAAAATAATAATAATTGATTGGTAGATATGGTATGGCAAAAAACGTGGTTATTGCAGCAGTTACGCTCAGTTTATACGATCGCCTTTAAGGGGGAGTTCTTGTAATGGCACCAAAGAAACGTAAGTTTGGTGAAACAGAGAAACACCGTAGGAATGCTGAACACCGTAGGAATATTGTAGTCAGCAGAAGGAACAATGAGAACAGCGACAGGAACTAGGAGATATCAACAGCAAGAAGAGGAAACGAGGTGTTCAGAAGCGCATCAGAAATGACATTATAGGGCAACGCTCGATAAAAAACTGCTACAGGAATTCTGAGATTTGTCTACTAAAGCGTAAGCATTCTTTGGCTCAGGAAAAAGTAATGGGTAGATGCTAGCAACATAAGTAAGCAAAAGCAAAGTAACAGACCAGCCAAAGAATGTTACGCATTAGTAGACAATTCTCAGAACTTCTGTAGCATTTTTCCTGCTCACATAATACTGGTTTGTTGATATAGCTTGACACCATTTTCTTGTCGTCACCATTTCAAACACCTTGTCACTTCACTGATATCACATTGTCCTGCATGTGCTGTTTTACAAGCCAGCATATTCACCCTTCCTGTGTGGTGTGACGTGTGTCTGCGTGACACATCTCTAAAAAATGAATATGTTAAGTTTCATTAATTAGGTTTGAAATCTGTAACCTCCTCTGCACCACCTGTCACAATATCACGTGACGTCACTCACATTCAAGGTGCCTTGCCGCAGAGAGGAACCGTTGTGGCGCCTCTCACCTTCATGTTAGAAGCAACAAGCTTTACTGCACCATAGAAAACTTGAACAAGAGAAAAGCTTGCACTATGAACAGTTATATAACACGAAATGTCTGCGGTAGATCCCTTGGTGCACTGTAGCTGTGCGTGAGACACAGCAGGGTGTGGCAACAAAATGTGCTCTCAATTTTTTTTAGAACAGTGGCCTGTATTTTTCGCTGTTCCCACAAGTGACTTTGCACTCTTGTGATGACAATCAGCTTTGACATTATGGCACAGTTGCATAAAAGAAACAGACACTGACCACAAAAATAAAAGTTAGAGAACAAAAAACATTTCGCTTCCTGATGCCATTGTGACTAAGGCTCCCGTACGGGAGCTGAAATGTCTTTTGTTCTTTTAAACTTCTAGTTTTGTGGTCAGTGGGTGTTTTTTATGCACCTGTGCCATGATCATCCCCGACCAGACGTGCTTTCATCAAAACCTCGATTTCAAACTTTGACAGTACAAATAATGGTTAATTTCTGGCTCTGCCCGTCAGCTCCGCTCACTTGTAGTCAGAACTGTTGTCTACAACCATACTGGCCAAATGGCTGTGAATACAATTTAGGGGAAGTGAATACAGCGATTCCAGTTGTCTCTCTTCCAATTCACACAGCTAATTGTATACAAGCAACCAATAGAAAAGCTAGTCAATTATTTTGGTTCAGTCATTTGCCAATATTGGGCAGCTGATCTTCGACAAGGCTGTCACAATCTGGCTAATGAAGCAACCATGACTGGCTGATGCCATGGTGACATCAGGACCCTGTGGCAAATGCTGAGCTTCATTTCAGTGCCACAGCTGCCACATAAACAGGTACATTGAACAGGTAGATATTTCAAGGCTGCCCTTTTGCCATGGGGTTGTCGCACGCTCCACCTTACCATAAAGGGTACTTTATGTGACCTATGCCTTGAGAGCGGGTCTGTTCTAGCACACTTTTCTACCAATCCTCCAGCCTCATTTTGCTGATTTGTAGCATTTGCCTATTACAGTACCCGTCACGACTTTTAAATCACAATGATTGCATTGTCCACTTGAAACATTGAATTGAATCATGCATTATTAAAATATGATCCATCGTTTCAATGTCCTGTCACTGGTGGCAGGCCCTTTAGATGTATCAACGTACTCGATAGCGAACCTAGCAGTTGTCAGCAAACTGCGAAACCTCCTGCGTGTCTGCAAACAAAAGCGTTCCGATACCACCAGGTAACAGTGGCATCACTTTTGCTTTAATCTGCACTTGGTGCACAAGCAAGGAAAAATGTGCCCTCTGTTCAGAGCAGCCGGCAGTCAGCAGGGTGCCTTGGAACTGCCAGCTGCAGATGACGAGACAGCCTGCCCGCAGCGTACATCCCAGCAGACGACGAGGCGGGCCGGCTGTCCTCCAACGTTGGTTGTGGCAGCTGGAGGGCGCGAACCTTGTTTCCAGCTAGACCGGAACGACGGCCGCAGCCGACCGCCTGCCGTTGCATCCGTTTTTGGTGGGAAGCGGCCGTACAGGTAGGTCAGCGCCTGCGAACAATGAGTGCCATTGTGGTCAGGGCTGTGTGCTTGGCCCATGGGGTACTGTAGTGTGTGGTGTGCGCGACACGGTGCGGTGTATGGAGACAAACAAGAAGCAGACGACAAGAAATGCGCACGCGGAGGCAAATTCCGTGCTGGATGGAAGACGACAACTTCGAAGAGCGTCCAGCACGTGAACACGTGGCGCAAGAAGAGAAAATAAAAGGAAAAGGCCCCCCCCCCCAGTCTGGAGAAAACACGGGTCATCAAGCGGCCAATCAGCAAAAGACTAATCGGCCAGAGCGGCAGAAAAGCGATACGCACTGGCAGAAGAGGGGGGAGTTCCAGGAAGCAACGCAAGGGAGAAGGTCGGCCACCGGACCGGGAGTTGAGATGGGCCGTTGGGTTCCAGACCCGAGCCACCAAGACATCACCCGACCGGGGCCTCCTGCAAACCCGTTTCTGGGCATCGCCACTCTACCCGATCGTGAACTGCTGCCCGAGGCCGGCGAGCATCTGCGTCCGTGGGCAGAACGAGAGCAGTCGGGCTACGGGCCCGAGTTCTACGCCCAGCTGCCGGGCCAGAACGCCGCCGCCATCTGCCCGTGCCACCAAGCCACCTACCTTCCCTCTTCAAACCGGAGCTACTGCACTCTGGTCGCCCATTCATCCGCCGATCCCATCGCCATTGTGGTGAGACGAACTCCACGTCTTTTTGTCATTTCGCCGCCTCCCATCCTCTGCGAACTATTACGCGCCCTCGCACACGTGCTCAGCCCGAACTTGTGGGCTATTGATACAACGCTAGGTCCGAGTGTGTTTTTTGCCGTGATATTTCTTTGAGTGTTTATTTTTATAGGTTGCTTTTCGTTTTAGTTTTATTAAAAGTTTGTGTGCGTTCTCCAACAAATGGCTTTGTCCTCAATTGGGTTCTCGGAGGCTCCGCCTCAGAAAACCGTCAGAACGATTCAAGCAAAGGAACCTGCATCACAGGTACCCACTCTCATCTACCAGTGAAAATCAACTTCCCCCAACATCTGCCAACCATGTAGGAGAAAAAAGAAAAAAACAACTAGGAGTTGAGAACAGTGCAGGGAAAGATAATAAGAGTGCGTGGCATGTGACAATTTTAAACCCTACGACCATTGTTTTTGGTTTGTGCTGTTCAGCCACCTGCGCTTTTATGCATGATGCCAGGCCCATCTCCTTTAGGAAGGTCACGATGCTGCCCTGAGCCTTAACTTAATGAAAAGCTATCACCTTTGCTGTCTATTGTAAACAAGAAACCTGTATGGGCCCAAAAACGTCAAGTTTCCATCATATTATTGTGTATTCACATTCTTGGTGAGTGTTCGTTTTATTTCACCAAGCTTAGTCATAATGTAAAGCAATATGCATGGGAAGGAAGCCCTGCCAATGTGATAGGTGAACCTTCCTTCCTTTATATTGTTGCACATTTGAGGCTCTGAAGACCTGATGTATTCTACAGAAGTTCGAGCTCTTGGGGACAGCGTCACCACTGCTGCAAGCATGGATATCTCTGCCTGTGAAGAGATCGCTTTAGTCATGCTTTGAGTAGTTAAAGATGAGCTAGCATGGCTCCAGGGAGTTAACAAGGCTGGTTACCAGAGCGCGTTTGGCGAATTCATCCCCAAACTGCTGCTATCCTGCTCACGAGAACACTGCATCAAATGTTAATTGATCAGTTTCAGAAGAGGCACACTTCCACTACATGAGTTTGCAATCATTCTCGGCCAATCACCAGACTACAGCAATAACCTAATTACACCGCATGATGTTGGTAATATTCCTGTTTTTGCACCAAGGTGAATGTCGACATTTACCTCCTTTTTTAACACGAAAGTGTTTTATGCCGGGGTCCACCAAGACTTCACTGACGTATTTCCGTCACGGAAATACGTCATAGAACATAATACAAAGAAAGAAACCAGAAGAAAAAGTTCCACAAACATGCAAAATTTGGAAATCGAACCCACGACCTCTCGGTCCGCGACGATAGATCGCCGAGCGTTTAACCCATTGCGCCACAAACGCATTTGCAGAGAGCTACACAGACGCGCCTTATATATCTAACACTCCTCCGTGTACCCGCGCTCTTGCTCGGGGCGGTGCTGCCGCCTACGAGCAGAAAAGAGAAGTACTGCATTATGACACTAACGCGCACCGACAGTGAACGCTTCGGTGGTCTCAGCACTACGACGCCTCGATGCCAGCATTCGAAGGGACGCTGGCATCAAGAAGCACTACCAACGCCACCTAGGTGGCGTTCACCGTACTCAGCACAGCGGAGCGTGGCCTCCGCAATTAGCTCTGAAAATGTTTCTGAAGTTGATCGCGGAGGCTGCAATTACGACGCGCTGTACGCGCTGATTTGACTCGGTGACGATTCAGTTACGTGCTTTGTCTTGCGCGTTGTATTAGTGTGTCAGTTACGTGCTTTGTCTTTCGCGTTGTGCTAGCGTGTGCAGCGTAGTGCAGCTTCCATATGCACGACGGTTGCTCATGGTCATCGACGTTGGTAGTCGTGATGGAGGAGACGTGCCACCAGGCGTCAGCGTGGGTGCATCAACGCCTAAGGGCGCTTTAGCCACAAAACACCAATAGACATTATATATCAATGTGCAATAAACATTACGCTACTTCTGTGAAGACACGTTTCACTTTCGTGTTCTATACCGATTCCTATATAAGAGGCATCAACCACATTTTTTTTTCCGTCTTTTTACTAGCAGTGTGCGAATATTCGACTCAAATTGGTTAGTATTTGATTCGATTCGAAAGACACGTTTACTATTCGAAATACTCGAACCCCTCAAAATTGCTGTTGATTCTTTGTCAGCTTCACCGCAATACAGACGTGTTATGCGGCGAAGCATACAAAATGTATTGCAGTAAAGCTCATTTTCAGTGTAGTTGAGCATATCAAAATTAATATTCAAAGGGGGCACTGGCCCCTGCAGATACTTATGGCTACCCGATACTATCAATAAAGGGAAAACTGTCATCTACCCAACAGTAGCTCGAAGCTACAAAGAAAACCCATATTGGTTTCTCAGAAAGGAAGCCTTCCAATTGAAGAAAAATTCACCGTGGTTCAGGGATTGCACCCGGGACCAATGCCTTTCTGGGGTGGTCAATCAACCATCTCACCTAACCAGAAGTCTTTCTTTTCTTAATGTGTAAGCATTTCTATGCTTACCCAATGAGAAAACTGTCCGTGCGTTCGTCCGTCCTTCCCGTAAGACGATTGCGTTCAAGATAGAGCCCGCAGCAACAAGCAACTTTACCTTCGTGTAGCCTGGCGCTTCAACGCAAACGAAATGGCAACAACACAGCGCACGGAGTTACCAGCAGTCAGCACTTTCTGTCCACTTCGCAGATTGCTTTAAAGATACGGTCTGCGCGGCAGTGCCAGAGTATGTTTGATCGGTCCGTGCCGCCACAGGAGTCCTTTGATCACAGTTCATAATGGTTCAACATCGATGGACAGCGATAACCGCTTATGATGATTAGAACATTATCAGCGCACCTGGCGCCACCACCTGCAGTACTTTGCTTGTGTTATCAATGCACCTTGTGCCGCCGTCCGCACCAGATTGTGTAGCCACAGCGCTGTCGCTTGGCCAGATCAATATCCCCAGTGGTTGTATCAAGTGCATCGTTAGAATCTGTCTATACACCTACCACGGCACTACGTCACGAAAATGCGGTGGCGCTGTCTTCAGAATTTAGTTTCGAATATAGGCACTCCGCCGCCAAGCCGCCGCTCGTGTCGCGTCTACCACAGCAGCTGCTGGGTTTCGCGGGTGGTTGTGCGGTACATTTCGTAACTGTTAAGCTTCTCTTTTATTTTGAGTGGCGTGCATTTGCCAACCTACATATGATCTTAGGATCGTTATTAGCATGTCATTACAATTTCTTGCCGCACTGTGGGAAAGCTAGATTAGGATTACCCTTGAATCTAGGTTGAGCTAACAGATGCCCCACAAAGCATGTCACATTCAAAATTATTTTAATCTCGAAGAATTGAGCCACCTGCAGTGTAGGTATCCTATCACAAATTCACATACGCAGGCAGCATGGTCACAGCTGCGTTAATTGCAGTGTGGATGTCATAAATGTGCCTAAACGTGTCAATTAAATTTCAAGCGAAACAAAATGTTCAGTGTTAGTACAGAGTTGGAGCGACTGAATGGCTGCGGCCAACAACTCAGCTTGTGCGGGCCTACACAGGCGACGTCGCCGTAGGGCCGGTACCTCGTCCATCCCACAACCGAGGCAATCGTTTCTATGTCGCGGCTCACAGCGGCGTAGAAATCGGCTACAGCTTGTTTTTAACATGAAATAGTTCTTAATAGAAAAAATATCTCGAATTTGCATGTGTCTTGTAAAGCAGTGCCCAGTACTAAACCACTTGCGCGATCGGGAGTAATCCGACGGCATTTCGTCTCGCAGAGGGAACCCAGGCATCGGGCGTCTCAGTGAGGCTGCTCAGCTGGCTTGCAAGTACTACGTTTTGTTTGCTATTTGCACAAACGACACCAATAAAACCAATTCATTTAAGCCCATGTTAATCGTGTTGTCAAAAATAAACGCATTATGATGAGCTGCAGGCCGGCCGCAAGCGCCGTCGGCCGTCACTGCGGCGGTCAGCGAGCTAGGCCTAGCATCTCGTTCAGCCATATCCCGATGGGGGCGAAATGCAAGAATGTGCACTGTGTGCAAATTAAAGAACCTCACGTAGTCAAAATTAATCTGGCCTCCCCACTACCGTGTGCTTCATATTGAAATTGTGGTTTTAGCACCCCCCACGTGTGCAAGCGGGGGCGGTGAACATGGGCAGAGCCTACGCAATGTCGCTATAGGGCCTAAAATATATCGACAGTGCCTACCACTACAAACATGGTGTAGGTCTATAATATTGTTACGCCGTGTCACTGCCAGTGAAAAGTGAGGGTAGCGAGGGAGGAGAAAGAAGAAGACGACGTTACGATTGACTCCAGATAGCATAGTCCAAGGAGCTACATCTTTGTGCCTCAATCAGTAAACGCTCCCTTAACCCTCTCCCGAGGCCGTAACAGATTGGTAGACGGTGCTGGGTAATACGAACCCAACGATGGAAGCTCTACTCCCTGTTCTTCGCCGCAACCGCCGCCTTGCCGGACTTCCGCCTTCGCCAATCGAGATGATGTCCCAACTCCAGACCTCTGATGCATCGGGGGTAACTCCTGCGGCTCCTACGGGTCCCTGGCCGTACTACCAAGTGCCGCCAAACTTTGGCGGGAGCTCAGGCGAGGACGTTGACGACTGGCTCAAGAACTATAAGCGGGTGAGCAGAAGCAACGGCTGGGACTCGGCAGCGCAGCTTAGCCATGTTGTATTTTCACTGACAAACACTGCTCTCATGTGGTATGAAAACCACGAGGACATGTTCACCACTTGGGATCGTTTTGTTGAGGAAGTACAGAAGTGCTTCGGCAATTTTAACGTGAAGAAGAAGCGAGCGGAGCAGACATTGGCTCAGAGGGCACAGCTTCCAGGGGAGACATGTACCACATATATCGAAGAAATTTTGAAGCTGTGCAAGATAGTGAATCCTAGGATGACTGAAGAGGACAAGGTTGGACACGTTCTGAAGGGGATAGCCGAAGGCGTGTATAATTTCTTGATTGGCAAAGAAAACCTGAAATCCGTGTCTGACGTGATGCAGCACTGTCGCACATTTGAAACGCTGAAGATGCGACAGATAGCTCCGAAATTTGGCCGTCTGTCAAACGTGCCAACAGTGGCTAGTGTGGACACTATGTCGCCTAATGACCTCTCGTCGACAATACGCCAGATTGTACGGGAAGAAGTGCTTCGATGTCAGCAAGTCTCTCATTGCCCCAGCGCCTTTCAGGACGGCTATGCAAGAGCGACCGCACGCGCGCGAACGCCAGCCACTCCGGCCCCATGGCAGCCATCAGTTAATGTAGCAGACGTCGATGAATGCCAAGGTACACTGCGGTCACTTGAGTACTCCGATCGGACACCCTCCAATTACGAACGGCATTTTCGCTCACTTCATTTCACTCAACGAACGTCGGCTGGCTACCGTCCCCATGAAGAGCGATACTGCTACCCAATGCCTTCTGACAGGACTGGTCACTCCGAGCTGCCACGGGTGTCTCGACCTCCGCCGGTGTGTTACAGCTGCGGCGTCCCGGGTCACATCTCGCGATATTGCAACAACCCCCATACATACCAGCGAGAACCCTTGCTCATGTCTCCCCAGCCTTTCAACCGCCCGTTCTCTACGCCACGGCCACCACGCGCGCCCACCAGTTTACGCTACCCCTCACCGGCCTCTGATCGAAGCTTAATGCCGCCACCAGCTCCACGTGCTCGACGATCCCCATCGCCACGGCGACGCACACAGTCACCGCCGCCGGAAAACTAGTCGGCGCGGCCAATGGGGGTGAGGCCGCAAGATACCAGACACTTTCGACAGATATACCCCCGTCAGTGTTTATGCTGAAGAACAAAGTTCATGTACTTGTTGATGGCGTACCTACCATGGCACTCGTGGTACAGGCGCGACAATTTCTGTGATGAGTGTGAATTTTAAGAACCTTCTTGGACTGAAAGGGATGTTTTGTATAAGGCGTGGTGAGTGTGAATTTTAAGAACCTTCTTGGACTGAAAGGGATGTTTTGTATAAGGCGTGGTGCGACATTCCGTGGTGTGAGCGGTGATGCGTTGTGTTCGGTGGGAGTTTGCACTGCGGACGTGTCTTTGTGCGGCAAGGTGTTTCCCACAGAATTCGCGGTTATTGCACGATCAACGCATGACGTTATTTTGGGAATCGATTTTTTGCGGGAGTGTGGGGCAACTGTTGACTGTAGAAGTGGTCACCTTTCCGTGCATGGTAGTTTCCCAGCTGCTCTATTGGAAAATTCATCCCGTGATGAAGGCATCTTTTTTGTCTCCGAGGACACGGTCGTTCCTGCCTTCTCTGCTGCGTGCGTTCCAGTAATCTGTTGCAGTAACGACCTTGCCATGTTCGATGTGATGCTTGAATCGATTCATGCGACCAGTGTGAAAAAGAACATTTTAGTTCCCCATTGCGTGGTGTCTGTAGTTGAGGGCCGCGCAGGTGTGTGGACAATCAACAGTTCAATGGAGCCTGCAGTTTTGCCTCGTGGCATGAAACTTGCTGTCTTCAAACCAGAATATTCTACGACGCTGGTTGCACTTGTTGATGCTACAGGCGAGAATGGACGTCTCGGTTCTTAAGGTTCAGCCGATTCACAACTTTTACAAATGATCAGCAAGTCACTCAGCCAAAGCGAACGTGACACACTCCTGGGCGTTCTCTCCAAGCACTTGAAAGTATTCGGCTTTTAAAAAAGTGGCAAAATGCCTTTAATTCCAGCATCTAGAACACGTCATCGGGTCAACACCGCTTCAGTGCATCCCGTACGGCAGAAACCTTACAGGGTATCACCATCTGAGCGCAACATCATCAACGAGCAAGTGCAGGAGATGCTAGGAAAGGGAGTAATTCAAGAATCGGCGAGTCCATGGGCCGCTCCGGTCATTCTTGTGAAGAAGAAAGATGGTACGTGGAGATTCTGCGTTGACTATCACCAACTGAATTCCGTAACCAAGAAAGACGTCTATCCGCTGCCCCGTATTGATGACGCCATCTACTGCCTGCATTCCGCTTCCTACTTTTCTTCCGTGGATCTGAGAGCCGGTTATTGGCAAATTCCGATGCACCCAGATGACAAGGAAAAAATGGCATTCGTTACACCGGATGGGCTGTACGAATTCAACGTCATGCCGTTCGGATTGTGCAACGCACCGGCTACTTTCGAAAGGTTCATGGACACTATTCTGCGTGGTTTAAAATGGCCAATTTGTATGTGCTACCTTGATGATGTCGTAATTTTTGGACAGACATTTCAGGAGCACAACATTCGTCTCAATATTGTACTCGACTGTATTGAAAAAGCTGGTCTTGAGCTGAATTCAAAGAAATGTCATTTTGGCAAGCGCCAAACAGTGGTGTTAGGACATCTCGTCGATAAAGATGGAATTCGAGCCGACCCACAGAAGACGGCAGCCGTTGAATCATTCGAGCAACGTCAATCTGTCAAACAGCTTCGTAGCTTCGTAGGGCTCTGCTCATATTTCCGTCGGTTCATACCCGGTTTCGCGGATGTCGCTCAACCCCTGACGAGTCTTCTGTGTAAGAACTCTCCGTTTCAGTGGACTCCTGAGTGTGAAGCCGCATTTCGCCAGCTGAAGTTTTTAACTTCACAACCAATACTCCGGCACTTCGATCCTTCGTCTCCAACGGAGATTCACACAGACGCAAGTGGCGTCGGCATTGGTGCCGTTCTCGTTCAGCACTCTGGAAACAAAGAACATGTCGTCGCGTACGCAAGCCGTTCTTTAAGCAAGCCGGTACGCAACTACACTGTGACGGAACAAGAATGCCTAGCGGTAGCATTTGCCGTGCAGCGATTTCGCTCGTACGTTTATGGTCGCCTGTTCACCATCATCACAGATCACCATTCTCTGTGCTGGCCGGTCAATCTTCGTGACCCATCTGGTCGCCTCACGCGATGGGCCCTTTGTCTACAGGAATATGTGTTCACTATTTCGTACAAGAGTGGTCGTCGACACGCTGACGCGGATTGCCTTTCTGGATGCCACAACGTACGACGGACTGTGAAGTCGACAACTTTGACCACCTTATCGCTTCGCTGTCGCCTGACTTTCCCGATGCTTTGACATTCGCCGCAGAGCAGTGCAAAGACCCAAGCTTGAACGCTTTTTTCTCTGCCACGCAAGAGCCTATATCTGAAGGCCGATTTTGCGTCCAAGATGGCCTTCTTTAACGCCATATACCATTATACCATTAACATTAACATATACCTTATACCATTAACAAAGGCGCAAAATAAGTTAAACCTCCAGCTAATCTCGATGCTCGACCTCACCTATTCTTCCATTTCCAGTTCTTCACTGCATCTCCCCTACCACTCAATTTATTATCCTCCTCCATGCTTTTACTCATTGATAAACCATACGAACGCTTTTCCAGGTACACCTGTCCCCTCAGTGTTCATGTTTCAAATTATATTTCTTCCGCTGTCACCCTCTTGTGCCGGTTTTTTTTTTTAATAGTTTTTTTTTCTTCTTTCCTTTTTTTTTTCTTTTTCCCCTCAACCTCACCTATTCTTCCATTTCCAGTTCTTCCCTGCATCTCCCCTACCACTCAATTTATAATCGTCCTCCATGCTTTTACGCATTGATCAACCATACGAGCGCTTTTCCAGGTACACCTGTCTCCAGAAGCAACTGGAGACAGGTGTACCTGTCTCCAGTTGCTACCCCCCCCCCCCCCCATGTTTAAATTTCTAATTATATTTTTTCTACACTGTCACCCTCCTGCGCCGGGTGTTTTTTTTTTTTTTTCTCCACACAAGATCCACACCGAGACAGTCCAAAATCCCAGACGCCAGGGTACCTTTTTCGGCGCCTTGTCCACACAAGGTCTCTCCAATTCTGTATACCGCCGCGACGACGCCTAGGGCGAACTAGTGAGGCTAACGTCCCTTGACGGACCAAGCTGCTCCCTGTCAACCACAAAATTACCCGATGCCTTGATGCTACGCTACTCAAGTCATGCTTTCAACTCGTATTGTGACCTGCACACTGACCGGCTCTTCAGGGACCCCAAACGCACGCCGACCACGACTCCTCCGAACGCTCACTCGCCTTTCGCTCCCCCAACCCCCTCTGACGTTTTTTTTTTTTTTTCTAAAATTTTTTTTTGCCACTTTCTCGCTCTCCCGCTCTTGTCCCCTCGTCTTAGAAACCGCGCCTAGCCAGTCAAGCGCAGGCGCTCATTTTCTTTTCAGTCTCTCCCTTTACAGCCAGCCACAGCGGACATCGACGTGACGTCACTCCACTAACCCTTTAAAACTAACCCGCCGAGGATGACGAGGCCGCCTTTGACGAAGATAGGTCCTCCTATCGAAACGTTGGCCAGCCTTTCTGAGGCACCTTATCCCTGTTTATAATCCTTATTCTTCTTTACAAGAGGAACTTATCAACGACGGGTGCCCGTTTTCTACTTGTGGTTCCGCAGTCTCTTCAAACATCTGTTCTGCGCGTTACGCACGATGACCCGACCTCTGGTCACTTAGGGACTGCGCGAACACTTAGTCACACAAAGGAACGATTCTACTGGCCTCAAATGCGCAAAACAATTGACACCTATGTGGCCAGTTGTACGCAGTGTCAGAGCCACAAGCGACCTACCTCAGCTCCAGTTGGTCACCTACAGCCAGTAAAGCCTCCCAGTTCCCCTTTTGAAAAAGTCGGCATAGACCTGATCGGGCTGTTTCCGCGTTCTTCGAAAGGAAACCGGTGGATAATTGTGTGTGCCGACTACCTGACGCGGTATTGTGAAACCGCAGCCCTTTCCTCCGCCACTGCTGCGCAGGTTTCTGATTTTATGCTTCATTCAATCATATTCCGACACGGGCCACCTCGCGTGATAATAAGTGACTGTGGTCGCCAATTTATTGCCGATGTTGTGGAGGAATTGCTACGTTCGTGTGCCTCCAAGTTCCGACACTCAACAGCTTATCATCCACAAACTAATGGCCTCACCGAGCGCACAAACCGAACGTTGATCAACATGTTATCAATGTATGTTGCTTCGGACCACAAGAACTGGGATGAAGTATTACCGTTCGTGATGTACGCTTTCAACTCTGCGAAACACAAAACGACCGGTTTCAGCCCTTTCTTCCTTCTTCACGCGCGCCAACCTCGTCATACGCTGGACACTATCTTTCCTTTTGTGATCCATGACGATTTGTCTATCGCAGAGACATTGTGTCGTGCAGAAGAGGCTCGTCGACTCGCGCTTACGTACATTGGCCGCGCAAGACCACTCTAAAACACGCTACGACAGTCAACACCAGCATGTTACCTACGTTCCCGGCGACCTCGTGTGGCTGTGGACTCCAATACGCCGATGTGGCTTGAGCCAGAAGCTACTTGCAGACTACGCCGGGCCGTACGTTATCCTCGATCGTCTAAGCGAAGTGAACTACACAATTGCACATCTCACTTCAAACGGTCGTCATTCATGCAAGACAGGTGACGCATGTTGCCCGCTTGAAGCCGTTCACACGAAGGAAGCAGGAGTGACTTGCCCGGCGGGCTTCATCTGGGAGAGGAGGAATATTACGCCGTGTCACTGCCAGTGAAAAGTGAGGGAAGCGAGGGAGGAGAAAGAAGAAGACGACGTTGCTCCTACGATTGACTCCAGCCAGCATAGCCCAAGGAGCTACATCTTTGTGCCACAATCAGTAAACGCTCCCTTAACCCTCTCCCGAGGCCGTAACAATATGCATGGAATTTGCATGGTGATGCTCATCCAGTAATGCCTGCCGTGTTGGTTCCTCAGAATGCAAGGCATGGTTTGTATGTGAGAGAATACGAGCACCTTTATAGCATCATGCTTTTGGAGATGGTTTTTAACAAGGGTGATTACATTTTTGCCTGCACCAGGCAATTCTGATTCGAGCTCATGGAGGTTTTGAAAATTTTTCCTTCGCAAATTTCGTAAAACGACCTAATAGACATAATTTCGATTGCTACGTCTTGACTTTTTAGTTAAACTATATCCCAAGCAGCAAATGAATGTTAATTCTTCAAAAAGCTAGATCTTAACATTGATCGCACACAAGATAAAAAGTAATCAATAATTAAGCTTACGTTAAGCTTCCATAGTGCCCACTTCAGCCTGAAATTAGTGCAACTATTATGACCAAAGCTGGCTGAGCCAACCAGGGGACTAGCAAATCACAGTGTGTCTCCGGTCCAAGATGAATTTTTGTTCAACTGCAAAGCTTTCATTTAGAAAAACCTGTATGGGTTTCTGTTATATTGTCTGTGTTGACGTTGCTGCGGACCAGCCAAGCCAGCTGTGCGCGCGCACGCTTTTTGCACCCTGTCGTTCGTGTATCCCTTTCCACCCCCCGGCTCCTGTGCTGAGTTATCGTCTGCGTTCCCTTTCCTAAACCCTTTCACCACTGCAATATATATAATGCAGCAGTGCCTTCAATAAATGTTGTTCCACCACCAGTTAGCATCTCGTTGTGCTGCTGCCTGTCGCAGCCGGTTACTACAGTGGCGACGAGGATCACGGATACCGACCATGCAGTGAAAGCGGCCCAACACGGCGGTGAAACCGGACTACCGCGACGTAAAACACCAAAGAGAAGCATGGCCAGTCTTCAGCTACCGCTGTTCGACGATACCAGAGATAAGTGGAAACCATATCTCCTAAAGGCAGAAGCATATTTTGAAGCAAATGACATTACCGACTCAAATAAGCAACGAGCGCTGCTGGTGGCTGCCATCAGCACGCAGACAGTTCAAGTGCTAGCTGGTCGAATCACGCCCAAGACTCCGAATTCGCTCACGTATGCCAAAGCAGTTGCAGCGCTAAATAGCTACTACGACTCCAAGCGTTACGAGACCGCCGAGAGCTACAACTTTTTTACCCGTTGCCAACTGGAAGGGGAGTCGATGCAAGCATTTCTCGTCAACATACGGCGCATAGCGGACAACTGCAACTTTGGCGGCGCATTAGACCAAATGTTAAGGGATCAGATTATTTGCGACGTACGCTCAAATAGCCTGTGCAAGCAGCTACTAACGAAAGAAGGGTTGATGCTAGAAGACGCCGAAGCCATAGCCATTTCAGCTGAAGCTGCGGACAACGATGCTAGAGATATGAGCATAGAATCGCCAGCGTTGCTGAAAGTGCAAGCCCGTCATCGCTCATCTCAAGATAACCACAACAGAAACGCAGCGTTAACGTGCAGAAGATGCGGAAGCACGAGGCATGACGATAACGCCTGCCGGTG
Source organism: Dermacentor silvarum (assembly GCF_013339745.2). Classification (NCBI taxonomy): domain Eukaryota; kingdom Metazoa; phylum Arthropoda; class Arachnida; order Ixodida; family Ixodidae; genus Dermacentor; species Dermacentor silvarum. Next base: position 214,435,964 of record NC_051157.2, read on the forward strand.
GACGAAGGCATGCTGTTTTCGTTGTGGGCGGCACGGGCACTTGGCTAGGATGTGCTATGACGCGCCGATATCAGATGGGCAGAGTGCAAAATGGGCACAGAGTGTAAAAGCATTGATGGTCATGCAAACCACGTCAAACCATGACGGCAGCGATGAAGCCAGCATGGCACACGTTTGGACCGTAATCTCTGAAAAGAAAAATGGATTGGAACCACCGATACGACGCACATTTTGTTGGGGAGGTGTTCAACTACAGAGGAAAATCGACACAGGGTCTCAGGTGTGCGTCATCTCGCGCCATATCTACGAGCGACACGGCGCACAGTGGCCACGCTTGAAGGCGCCCCGAATGAAGTTATCGTGTTACACGGGAGAGCTGCCCACACTGGGTGAACTCAAACTGTTGGTGCGGTACAAAAATGTGTCCATCATGTGCACACTAATTGTGCTTGACTGTGCAGGACCGAGCCTGTGTGGACATGACCTGATAACGGCGCTCGGCAATATGGGCGTGACGATTGGACAGCTGACGGCGCCGGAATTACCTGCCGCTACAAGTTCATCCGCTCACAGGGTGAACAGTATGCTTGCGGACTACGAAGATGTCTTCTCGGCAGACCTTGGACTCATCAAAGGTCCTCCTGCCAGCCTGAAGCTCAAGTCGACAGCGACGCCAAAATTCTGTAAGGCTAGATCCATTCCTTATGCGCTGCGTGACAAGGTTTCAAGCGAAATTGATCGGTTGGTGGCCCTGGGAGTCTTGTCGCCGGTACAGCATGCGGAATGGGCTATGCCTATCGTAGTAGTCTTAAAAAGGATGGTACTGTTCGAATTTGCTGAGACTTTAAGGTCACCCTCAACCACGGAGCAAGAAACCTTTAGGAGTGGAAACTTCTCCAGTTGCGGCGACCAGATAATGTCACAAGCCCGCGGAGCCACTATCATGCTGGCGGCACCTGGCGGCTGAGAAAGAAATTACCGCCGTCTTGGTTGCCAAGGCAACCGGTCACGTGTGTTTCTCTCGTTCGTGGCCGCGCGCGTTGCTCCTGTTCGGCCGCGCGCCTCACAACTTCTACTGAGGGCACTCACGCATCCCACCTGCATCCCATCTTAGGCTAGCAATTTCCGAACAAGGGTACACTGCACGTATCAGCGCTGTTAGTATTACGGCCCTCGAACAGACACCGACAAGAACAGTTACTGTTTGACTTAAAGGCCCACAAAAACAACGCTACGGCGTGCACGCTGAAGCGAACGCCGAACGCCTGTGTCGTCTACTTTGAGCGCGGGAGACATGGGCGCCGCCGAAGAGAACACGCCCAAGCGGCACCACCGATCCACCCGGCTGCTGCTCTTTCTTTTTTTTTCGCTGCTGCTTGCATGACGTGCCGTAAGGCGCCGCGCCACTGCATGCGCCCCCTCGGCGCATACTAATGTGACGTTATCTGGTCGCACGCGAGCGGCTGCGCTGACGGGAGTTTCTACTCCTAAATAATCTTCCTCCGTGCCCTCAACCCAGCTTGCGATGTGGAGCATTACCCACTTCCGGTAGTCGAGGACATGTTTGCTAGCTTAAATGGGGGCGAGGCTTTCAGCACGTTGGATTTGAAGGATGCGTACAACCAAGTACCGCTAGAGACGACGCGTCCCACAAGTTGTGTGTCATTAACACCCATCGCGGTTTGTATTGTTGCAACAGACTCCCGTTCGGCATAGCTTCAGCGCCGGCAATCTTTCAAAGGAAGAAGAATGCTATACTTAGCGGGTTACCAGGCGTCCAAGCCTACCTTGACGAGGTGCTAGTGTCGGAGCGTAGCGGTGACAGCGGAGGGAGGCTTAAGGAAGTATTAGACTGGTTCCGAGATCACGGCGTGAAACTTAGGCCCGACAAATGCAAGTTCAGACAACCGTCAGTTACGTATCTTGTGCATCGAATAGATCGTGAAGGATTGCATCCCATTGAGAAGAACGTAGATGCTATCATGCAAGCGCCACGACCCCGTAATGTCACGGAGTTGCATTCCTTCTTGGGCATGATCACGTATTATGCACAATTCTTGCCAAATATGTCCTCGCTTCTCTCTCTGTTGTACCGGCTAATGGAAAAGAAAGAGCGCTGGGAGTGGCTGCCACCACATCAGGCTGCATTCGAAAAAAGCCAAATAAAGCCTGAAGAATGCACAACTGTTGGTCCATTTCGACCCCAACAAAGAGCTGAAGCTAGAATGCGAGGCGTCTCCCTACGGTGTAGGAGCAGTGCTATTTCATTCAGAGGCAATGAGCATAGGCAAATTGGATTCTGCTCCAGAGCGCTAACGAAGGCGGAACATAATTATTTGCAGTTGGAGAGCGAAGCATTCGCACTCATTTTTGGCGTATCTCGTTTCTGGGATTATCTTCTAGGTGGGCAGTTCACCCTGGTAACCGACCATCAACTCCTGCTAGGGCAACTGAGGCCTGATTGCCAGACACCAACGATGGCGGCAGCTCGCATTCAACGGTGGGCACTATTCCTGGGCGGCTACCAGTACAAGCTGCATTACGTGCCTGGGAAGCAACTGCTGACAGCAGATGCCCTCAGCAGACTTCCAGTAGAGGTGACTGGACCAACATTGGATGGCGACCCACTCGAGTACGTCTTGTCATTGGAGGCCCTGGATGAAGGTATTGTAATGACCCACGAATTACAAGAGCTAACCGCCAAGGACCCAGTGTTAGTCCGTGTCGCACGCTATATATTGCTTGGCTGGCCACGAGCGGCTAAAGGAAAAGAGAAGTCGCTGCTGCCGTTCTTCGACTGCAAGTTGGAGCTGTCGTGGGCCCACAAGCTAGTCTACTGGGGAAGTCGGGTTGTGATACCGTCTGCAGCACAAAAAAGAATGTTGGAGCTGCTGCATGTAACGCACCAGGGCTCATCGGCCATGAAATCAGTCGCACGGTCATTATTCTGGTGGCCGTGTGTTGACAGGGACATAGAGAACGTGTCGGCACAGTGTGAAAACCGTGTGCAGAATCTACCCATGCCGGCAGCAACCCCGCCAGTAAGTTGGCCCAAGACATATGACAAGTGGTCTCGGATCCACATTGATTTTGCAGGGCCAATAGCAGGCCAGATGATACTTGTGGCGGTTGATGCACATACTAAATGGATTGAAGCAGTTCCCATGAGGCACGCGAACACAGCTTGTATAGTTCGCTGTTTGCGAAGCATGTTTTGTCGGTTCAGAGTACCGCACACAATCGTGTCTGATAATGGCACTCAATTCACAAGTCAGGAGTTCGCCACGTTCGTAACAAGGAATAATATTGTGCATCTGCGCACAGCGCCCTTCCACCCGCAGTCGAACGGAGCTGCCGAAAGAGCGATCCGAACCGTGAAGGATGGGTTGCGCAAGATGACACAAGGGGTGCTGGAAGATAACCTCATGCGACTGTTGTTCAATTACAGGCGAACCCCCCAAAGAGAAGGAAAGTCTGCTGCGGAGTTGCTCCTGGGCTACCAACTATGTTCGCGCCTGGACACGTGTTTTCCGCCCAGGGCCACAGGTTCAGCAACAGGTACGGACGACTGGGCTGTCTCACCAGGCAGCAGAGTGTACGTGCGGGAATATGGCACGGGCCCAAAGTGGGCCCCAGGGCACGTGCAGTCTATGCTTGGAGCCAGGATGGTAAAGGTGGAAACTCCAGCCGGAGTAGTGCAGCGCCATGTCGACCAAGTCCGCCACCGTCATGAAGGTACAACTGGAGGGAATGGTTATGACACCATTGCAAGCGAACAGTTGGACGGGCGACTTGACACAACTGGCACTGCCTCTTCGATTCGCGCGACAAGCACGATCCCGGCAGCACCAGAGCATTGCGCGGTAGACGTGGAAGCGACCGCGGCTGAACAGCCACCGACAGGTCACATTGACGAACCAACTCGACCGACGCAGCAAGTTCCTGACGTCGACGCGACCAAGGAAACGACTGACCCTGCAGAGCCTCCTCTACGGTGATCTACAAGAACTTGAAAGCCGATAGAGCGGTTCTAAATTAAGTGGGAAGGAATGTTACATTGTCTGTGTTGACATTACTGTGGACCAGCCAAGCCAGCTGTGCGCGCGCACGCTTTTTGCACCCTGTCGTTCGTGTATCCCTTTCTACCCCCCAGCTCCTGTGCCGAGTTATCGTCTGCGTTCCCTTTTCTAAACCCTTTCACCACTGCAATATATATATATTGCAGCAGTGCCTTTAATAAATGTTGTTCCACCACCAGCTAGCATCTCGTTGTGCTGCTGCCTGTCGCAGTCGGTTACTACAGTTTCCTTTGTAGCTTCGTGCTTCAGTCGGGTGTATGACAATTTTTCCCTTTCGTCTACAAGAGTTAGGTGTGGCTAACTGCCCCATGTGCTATCATTCCTCACAATAATGCAGCACTCACCTGCTGCCGGTGTCAAAATGTCATCTCACTGAATGTGTTCCAATTCTGGCCAGCATCGAAGACAGTCCACGTTGACAGCTAAGAAGACAGCTTTGTGAGATGACGCCACCTCGCGGCGGCAAGAAAACTATAACAAATACACGTATCTAATTTTAACTCTTTGCACGTGCCAACCTATGAAAAACTCAATGTGACTTACATTAGCTGCATAGGAAAGTGGGAAGACTGCACTTTCTTGTGCGCCGATGACCTTCCCATCGAGTATTTCCAAGCTTCCTGCTCCAGTACCATCTTCTTTGGACAGCAAAGTAGCCATTTTTGACTGGGATGCTGTCTTCACGAAGCGGTGCTATTTTATAGCTTCATCAGAGTTGGAACGAGACTTAAGATGCCCAGATTAGCCGTCTACATCGAGTATTGAAACACAGCCATGGTACATACCCCAAACATGGCAAATCCCATTAAGGAAGGCATAAAGGCCAGCCCCTTGACTGATAGTGGGTATCCCAGGTAGCGCGAGTTCATGAGGATGTCCTCCTCAGCCAAGCTCTGGTTGGTGGCTGGGTTCAGCTGGCTCACTCGATACTCCAGTGTCCACAGGCTCCGGTTGCCTGCAATAAAGCCATTGCACAACAAATTTGTAAGAAATCAAACAAGCTGTACTGGAATCAGCCTTTCTCATGACAGCTCAAATGTGCACACATGAATATATATCAGAATGACATACTGTAGTTGACAATTTTTTTACACTCATGTCGTCAAGTGAAGTGCAATCATTTCAACGGCAAGATAGTAATGGGTGGTGTGAACAGATGCTAGAAAACAATGGCATAACCTTCCACCCCTTGCACCCACGAGATTGAGCCGCGATCTTCGGCTTCCCTCGCATGCTTTCACTCACACATACAGCATACGGCGCCTGGTGATGGTGTTATCGCCCTTGGACTTCATATGGAACATCACGGAGACGCTGGTGCCGACTGCAAAAATTCGCCTGGAGTGTCCATATAACTGCTATTGCAATAAAAAGTTGATGTGTTTGCTCAAGTTGTTTTCTCTTCTAGAGACTGTTCAGGTGACACACCTGAACATAAGCGAAAGTACCTCCAAAACCTGGTGCCTCAAAATCAGATGGTGGTTTTGGCACGTAAAACCCCATAATTTATATGTTACCTCCAAAAACCTGTGTGGATTGTTAGTAATGAAGACAGGGAATGTTGTGCTGAAGAAGTGATGCTTTGTGTGAGTTAGCTTTTCTCAGTTTATTATTTAGAGATTGATTCAAACCTTTTGTTTTGATAGAATGTCAAAGTACCTTGCGCGATACCCATGCATTTTTAAATGCGTAAGCATTTCCATGCGAACCAATGAGAAAACTGTCCGAACATCCGTCTGTCCTTTGCATAAGATGATCGCTTTTTGCCAGCTGTGGAAGAAGACGACGATGAACGCACAAGCAGCGGCACGAGCGCAAGGGGCAGTATAGGAATGCTGGCATGATTGGAGGCATCGGAGCCAGATGTGGAAGAAAACTATGATGAATGCGCGAGTAGTGGCACGAGCGTGTCTCTGTGACCACGTGACATGTGCAATCAGGCACACACTAGGCACACCTTTAGTAATGCACAACTGTGCAGCAGTCGTGGCTTCGGATCGCAATGTCATCAGCGCACCTGGCGCCGCCAACTGCGGTAGTTTGCTTGCCTCATCTGTTCACGTTGCGCCGCCTTCCGCAGCAGTTAATGTTGCCGTAGCGCTGTGGCATTTACTGTAATGACGTCAAGACGACCGCAGCCTATGAGCAGTGCTAGGATTACCAGCAGGGTTGAGTGTGGGCACTCAACACCACGTCGTTAGTACGAAATGCTTAGGCATCATTCAGATAACGCCCTGAAGAGATTCTACGTAATTTTTTTTGTGCCTTGCAATGTTTTATTGGGATAAAGTTTGATGTGCAGAATAGTACAATTGACTTAAATTGAGGCCACAAAGTGTCAACGTCACAACATATTTCAGAAGCTTCTTGCAGGAAAACATCAAATTCGTGCACTAGGTGAGAAAGAACACTCGCGCCATCTACTCTGCGAAAGCCAAGGACAGTATGTTTCAGGTTCAGTTTCTTTATATTGCCTTCTAGAGAGAGCTTACATTCAGCTGTGTCGTGGTCCGATATACAATTGATGATAGCCATCTCAACTGCGTGATGTGGGAAGTGGTCGCTTATGAGTATGAGATTAAGCATGAAATCAGATACAAAACACAGACCCATCATTGCCAAGCTGACTTATTTTAAGGACAAGGACCAAATCTTGGCCTCTGCGTGAAAACTAAAAGGCTCAGATTTCTACATTCGGGAGGACTTTTCTTTGGCTACACGGCAAGTGCGAAAAAATTTCATCGAGCATGCAAAGACACACAATAAACCCTTTAAACTGTCAGTGGACCAGCTATGCATTGGTGACAAAACGTACATATATGATGTCACTTCTGGCTCAGTTGTGGACTAGAACAGATAGCTAAATGCCAGTACACCACAATCACATCGGATCGCTCCATCCTTTTCTTTATCATTCACAAATATTCAAAGTGTAATGTCAAAGCGTGACCACCTCCCTTAACGAAGCGTGATATCCTTGCCCTTACTGAAACCTGGTAGCACCCTGATATTGCAGGCAATGAAATTGCTTCATTAGCAGACAGCTATAATGTATACCGCTGTGACCACACTGATAAAAGAGGTGGCAGTGTCCTTCTTGTTATTAAAAAAACAATCACTTCACACATGGTTAGCACAAATTCTGATCTAGAGGTTGTGTGGGCCTATGTCTCAGCTACTCTGCAAAGGTCTTGATTGGTATTTGCTACCGCCCTCCTGACTCCAGTCATTGCTTCACTAATGAACTCCGGTCTAGCATCGAAAAAGCAACACAGCTTTGTTCGACTAAATTCACTTATCTTGTTGGCGACTTTAATCTTCCTCTAATTGATCAGCCACAGTTGTCTTCATCATGTCGTTTCTCAACAGATTTCATCAACCTAACCATAGACTATAATTTATCCCAGACTGTTCATCAACTGACTCGAGCTACTAACCTGTTAGACCTAATTCTTTCGAACGCCCCAGAGACTATGGGGGAGGTTACACATCTAGATGGTTTTAGTGATCACGTCATCATCAGCAGCCTATTTTTATATCTACTGCAGGACGAAGGCCTCTCCCTGCGATCTCCAATTACCCCTGTCTTGTACTAGCTCATTCCAATTTCGACCTGCAAATTTCCTAATTTCATAACCCCATCTAGTTTTCTGCCGTCCTCGACTGTGCTTCCCTTCTCTTGGCACCCATTCTGTAACTCTAATGGTCCACCGGGTATCCATTCTACGCATTACATGGCCTGCCCAGCTCCATTTTTTCCTCTCAATGTCAACTAGAATATCCACTATGCGCATTTGCTCTCTGATCCACACCGCTCTCTTCCTGTCTCTTAACGTTACGCCTACCATTTTTCATTCTATCGCTCTTTGTGCGGTCCTTAACTTGTGATCACAATTTACTCCAAATAACCATTAATGTTCCTTTACAATTTGACAACAAAGACAACACGCGATTATAACAAGGGCAATTATGCCAAAGTTAACTGAAAAATTGGTTCCTTCTTTAACCGTACACTTTTTCCTTCATTCTACACAAGGCCTATTGAAGATAATTGGTTAATGTTCAAAGACAAGCTATGCGAGTTGGTTGACCATCACGTGCGTCTAATAAAAATAACAGCAGACAAAGACAATCCGTGGTTTACCAAAAATCTTCATAAGCTCCGAAATAAGAAGAAGCGTTTATATAAAGCCATAAAACGTTTGTGCAATCTGTCAGCTTGGGAAAAATATAACTGCGCAAAAAACTACTGCCAAGCTCTCTCTAATGCTAAAGATAAATATTTTTTTCAGGACCTTCCCTCGCTGCTCAAATCTAACTCCAAGAAACTCTGACAAATGTGATCTCCTAATAGTCGCAAAAATCACATCACCTTGCACAATGCTAACGGTGCTCCTCTTCCAGACGAGTGTCCCTCAGTTTTCAATAGTTTTTTTTCATCCCTTTTCACGATGGAAGGTTTAGATGATCTTCCCGAGATTACGGATATAGACTAACAGTACATGACACCTATAGACGTGACAACTGATGGTATCGTGCACCTAATTAATAACATCAAACTATCAACTTCAGCAGGAATCGATAACATTAATTCCAAAATACTAAAAAATAAAGTTTCAGTTTCAAGCAAGATTCTATTTCACGTTTTCCAGCAGGCACTAGCTGGTCAGATTCATACTGATTGTAAGACCACCAAAGTAGTACCTATATTTAAAAAGGGTGACAGAAACCTAGTTGGAAACTATCGACCCATATCACTAACTTGCATTTGTTGTAAAATGATGGAACACATTATTGCGTCCCATGTTTATCATCACCTGGAATCTAATATTAAACTTTTTATTGCGATAGCAATTATATGGACACTAAAAAGCAGATTTCTGCCGTCGGCGTCGCCGTCGCCGTGAGGTTCCGTATGACGTCAATGGAGATGAAATCGTCGCCGCGCGCCGAACGCTGTATGTGCGAGTGAAAGGGCGCGAGGGGCGCGCGCTTTCACGGGGAGTGAACGCACGGCGGAGAACAAACGCGCGTTCTGCGCCGTGCTCCCTTAAGGGCTGCAGAAGTAGGTGTCTCTTTCCTCCTTTACAATCACCATATATGTAGAGCAAACGCGCCTTCTTCCGACGCGCGAGAGGCCGTGGGGGAGGGGGGGAGGGGGAGGGAAGGGAAGCAACGTTTAGCTGCGGCACCAAGTGCCTATTTATATCAGAGGCTCCGGCAACAGTCACCAATGCCGCACGCATTTTGAGCGAACGCGGGAAAAACGCCGACGGCGTCGACAACAGTTCTGCGTGTTGCCGGTGCTGCTGCATGTCCAAGTTTATACAGCTGATAAAGCTAATATCATTACTTCCTATAGCTCTCTACAAATTTGCTATCGCAATTGATGCTTCGCCTTTCAGGTGAAACTGCGACAACTTTTTTTTTCACTAAGCAGCATGGGTTCAGAAGAGTTTGTCATGTGAGACGCAACTACTGGAATTAACAACAGATCTGCACTTTTACATGGACTCAAACTTACAAACTGACTGCATATCGTTCTTGATTTTTTAAAACCATTTGGCCATGTAGCCCATTGTCGCCTCTTTATAAAATTATCCGCATTAAAACTGGATTCACTGACTCTATCTTGGCTTCGAAATTTTCTAACAGGCAGCAATTCACTGTCGTTAACAATTTCTCTTCGTCCCTTTCCAATGTTTTCTCAGGTGTACCACAGGGGAGTGTACTTGGTCCCCTACCGTTTCTTATATATATTAATGACCTGCCCAATAACATATCATACTGCATGCGCATATTTGCTGACGATTGCATTATATATCGACCCATTAACACTTGTACAGACCACCGGACTCTTCAAGATGACCTCAACCTAATTACCAATCGGTGTGATAAATGGTTAATGAATTTAAACTCAACACATTTGGTTCAATGGTAGTTGGGACACTCAACAAACTGGTGGCATCCCCTCCAATGACAGTCAGTTCTCACATTTCAATCCTGTTGTATGATTAGCTCGGCAATATTTTCATTTGAAATTTCTGACATTTCAAGGGATGGGGTTTACATCTGGTTTCCCAATGTGGGTAGCCCTACTTCCAATGCACAGTTAATCTCAATTGACAAAGGAATATAGACTAGAGCACTGCACGGGCTCGGGCTTACCCGAAAGCCCGGGCCGGGCTCGGGTATTCTGACGCGGACCCAGGCCGGGCTCGGACTTTCTTGTGGTGTGCATGTAACGTGCAGCAAGTTATCCTCGCGCGTTTTGACTCTGAAAAACCTGTTGCCCCGGCGCAGCTGGAAGCTAGCAGTGCTACTCCTGTGTACTTCCCATTTCTTCTTCCATCATATTTTGCGCTGTTGGAACAGAATGTAAAAGTCCAGAAAGACCGAAGTCACCTCAAACTAAAGGATACCATTGTATTCCTTACCTAAATCAGTGTAATGAATGCTTTCAGCGTGGTGCAAGTGCGTTCGCAACACGCTGATTGCTTGCTTGCAACTTGCTGAAAGGCGAATTGGTAAAACGATGACTGGTAAGATAAGATAATTCATCACGCAGCTGAAATATGGCACTGCATCTATCCATGATTGCACGGATGTTCATGCCTAGCAGCAGCGCATTACGCTGCACCATGGAGGAACGAGAAGCATTTTTTATCCATTTACTCCATCCGTGTGCTGCGCTCACGACCGGTTGTGGCTGTGCTTCGGCTATAGTGTACTAGAATACGGTTGTGGGACGAGCGCCTAGGGCGGCGCATGCTTTGCAGTGAGGCGCCCGACGTGGAAAAATACTGTGGCGGCGCTGCGATAGAATTGTGGATTGGGCCGCATCAAGATCGCGCCTTTGGAAACTGCTGGCAATACTGCTCGGCAGGGTCAATCGTCTACTTCGCGCGCTGGTATTTGCGTTCAGACCGCTCAAATGGTGTTCATAATTGCATATGACATGTTTTTATGCCTTAAGAATAAATTTCTTTCATTCTCTTCTTTATTTTATTTTTTTAAATGCCGCTCGGTGATCTTTTCCGGTCTCGGGCCGGGCTCGGGCCTAAGGTAAAGGGGTGGCGGGCCGAGCTGGGCGGGTAACGTAGAATATTTCCGGGCCCGGGTCTCACCATAAAACTTTTGGTCGGGCTCGGGCGGGTAGCCCAACGTAAAAATGGGCCCGGGCCGGGCCCGGGCTCTAAAAATCGGCCCGTGCAGTGCTCTAATATAGACTGTCTTTGTTGTTTTTAACAGTGAAGCTGTTTAAGCCAGCCGTTATTTATGGCGCGTATCAAGAAACTACCAAGAAAATAAACTTTCTTGCCAGGGCGGGATTCGAACCCGCGTACCCCAAGTCTCAAAGCGTGCGCCGTAACCACTAGGCTGTACAGCCACACTTGCAGAACATGCATTTATGCGAACCATATGATTGCATACGAGTGTCGTCGTCTTCATTCACAGCTGGTGCATTCGTACGCTCGTGCTCTGCGAGGTGAAGAGGTTTTGCGCGCTATGAGAGCGAGAGAAAGAGAGCGACAGACACATTCACGGAGCGGGTCTCCTGGAACATGGTGTCGGTGTTGCAAGCTGCTCTATGCAATGCGCAGTGGCGGCCGTAAGTCCGAGATGCGCGAAAAGAAATCATCATGAGTAATAAGATGAAAAGTTCGCGCACATTTCCAGAAAATGCTGGGCTACGATCACCTAGCTTCGCTGTTTCAAGCGTTGCACGGCCAAGTGCAAGGTTTTTTTTTTTGTTTTCTCCCACCTATTTTGCAATTTGTAATAAAATCCTGCATAAAGTATCTGTCTCTTTAAATAATGTTCATATGATATCTAAATGTTTTTATTTATCTAAATTTACTGTAACATTGCTCGCTGTTTTATTGACTGTGAAGATAAGAGCGTCGTCACCTTTGTCAGCAGCAAGGAAGGAACAGTGGAAAAATAGCAATGTTGATGTAATTCTTGATATATATTTTTTACGTGCAATGGTCTCTGAAGTTTTTGTAGTCAGAAAAAATATTTTGTTGCAATACAGGTAAAAAAAAACATTGTGTGTGCTTCGAGAACATGCACACTCCTCTAGCATACACGTAGGCCCAGTGTACTTTACAAAGTACACCTGTATTCATTTTCTTGGGATGCTATAAACATGTACAGTACTATATGGAATATCATGCATTCATCGTTTACGACATCCTTTTCTAAAACTTCCACACAAACTTGAGCTTCGGGAAGCATATGCTATGCTTGACAAAAAATTAAGAATGTACAGCACCACCTGCAATGTTCAGCACTTCGCGAAGTTTGGCAATCAATAGATCAAATACGCCATGCAGCTGACAAAAAACTACAATGTGGTTGTCTTGGCAGGAGCCTTAACAAAATGGCATACTAAGGAACACAGTATGTCCCTTCTTTAACTATTTACAAGTTAAAATGGTATTGTACTTTTTAAAGTATGCTGGGCCTTAATGGGTTAAATAAAGGTGGTCTTTGCGTAAGCGTGCTTAGTCTGCTCTAGTGTGAGCATTACGGTGCGCGACCGGATATTACCTGCATAATGAAAAATGTTGGAGCACCAGAGAAGTTCGCTATAAAGGCTGTACAGTCAAACCTCCATATAACGATGTTGTGCCTCCAGCGAAAAACTTCCGTTATGTCGAGAGTTTTGTTATATTGAGGTTTGACTCTAGTCCAAAGTGTGCAGGTGGAGAACTCAGTGGGAAGCTTTGTGGGTCGTGTGGGCATGCTGTCTCTTGGATTTACAGTGAAACCTTGATATAACGAAGCTCGATATAAAGAAATTCGCGATGTAACGAACTATTTTTATTTCCCCATCTTAGTTCTATAGAATTAACGAAACCTCGACATAACGAAGTTTTTCGCTGGAAACACAACTTCGTTATATGAAGGTTTGACTGTACTCTCTTCGCATGGACAGCATGACGACATGGCAGTGCCTGGTGCACCCGCTTGAAGCCGAATTTACCCTTGCTACTGAATTTTCTCTGCAATTTAAAACAAAATCGTTGTGAAATCAGCTCTTACTTAAAATAATTAGCAATGGTTTGTCACTGCTCCTTGTTAGGCAAGTTGTTTGAGCTGATGCTGCTAGGCTTAGTGAAAGGCACCACCGCTGCCACAAAAGTGTTTTGATCTGCATCTGCCAGACAGCAGCACAGAATTTAGTCTTGGCAATGTCTCGGCAGTGCTGCACGCTCAACTAAATGCATGCCAGAAGACATGCACAACGAGGGCCCAGAGCCGTTAAGCGTACATTTATCTAAACCATCAAAATGCTACATTAAAGCTGGCTTGTACCAAGGAAAGAATAAATTTAGAAGAGCAAAACTGATATTGACTTACACTTACATATGCATGCGTGATATGAAGACTGCAAAAGGCTGGCTTTCTCTGAGTAAAAGACAGTTGGCAGTCAGCTCTTGTCCTGTGGTTCACGTTAGCTTCTCTGTCCTCATTTAATCATGCTGTTTCAGCTTACACTGAATCTAGAATTACATGTTTATCATAACAGGCCCCCTCCAGTACATAACTTCCGTATTCCAAGTGTATGCAAAGAATAAAATTTAATTATTGCATTATGGGGTTTAAAATGTCCAAAACTGGAACATGAGGGACACCATAGTCAAAGGCTTCGGATTAATTCTGACCACCTGGGTTTCCTAAGTGTGCCCTCAAAGGACAGGACACAACCGTTTTTTTATTTCGCCCCGATCAAAATGCAGCCCCGGTGACCTGGAATCGAAATTAGGGACAGATGGGCGAGTTGGTGAGGTAACATGACCGAAAACAGCACCAAAGACGAGCACGAGAAAAGGAAAAACAACACGAAGGTGTGCTCGTCCTAGCGCACCGTCTTGTGGTTTTTCCATTCCTTGTGCTCGTCTTTGGCGCTGTTTTTTATCATATGTTATCAGGAACCGAACCCGAGACTATGTGCTCAGCAGCACAACACCATGGCAACTCAGGGGGGCACAGCTGCCAATCACAAACAGTGCGTCGCACTACTTTTTTGCTATTAACCTATACTTTGAGACCATCACAAACACCTTAACTGGCATCATCCCCGTATGCCGCAGTAGATATATGGTTAGAGTTGTTTGTTTTCAGGTAAGGCCCAATAATTCCCAATTTGTGCATCCTGAACAAGTTTTATAACAACTGAGATAAGCCCGATTTTTCTCCAATTTCCACCCTTCTGTAATGGATGAGAATAAATGCAGGTGTTACAAAATCAATGAATGCTGCCCATCTTGTGCCACCAAGTGGTCGAGGTATATTGTATTAGCATTATTGATCATATATGAATATAATATATGCTTCGTTTCTGCTTATTATTCAAGCGAATGCCGAGATATGCAGTGTATTCACCACCTGCCGGCCTTCAGTTTACGAAAGCTTGTTGACCATTTAGTATCCATGTTTACATAAACATCACAATGACACATTGCATCCCATTTCCTGCACGTCACATCTATGAAAACAGCATTGCGCATGGTAGCTGCGACATTGAGAGATTGTTTTACCAATAACGGTATGTTCAAAGGCTCGATAGGTTGAAGATGGACACACAATAAATGCAAATGAAGGTCAACCAGGGCTTGCAGGATAAGGAAAAGCGTCATACCTTTTGCAAAGTATGCCCATGAACATTAATATTCGTGCTTTTTTTCCTATGCCAATGTGCAGAAAACAAAGTAAACAAGGGATCACCAAGCAGATCTATATTTGTTGACTTTGTTTATGTGATTTTCTTATAAAGTGTAAATAACGTCTGTAAATGAGGAGTTGTATAGATATGCTTGTCAAGCTCTCTATAAAAGTATGTGTCCAAAATGAGACTATGGGCTAATCGTTTGTGAAAGCTACCAGGTAAATCCCAAACTCAGGGCTGCCAAAGTACAAAAATTGCCATTTCTCCCTGGTTTTCTTATTTAAAAATAAGGACAGATTTTTGCCCTGCTCATCCTTCCCTCCAAATGCAGTGACCAGGCAGTGGTGCTATTCACATCTGATATAACTGCTGTACCCACCAGTGCAAGCTCTGATGTGTAGCCCTCTGTGTGCCGAGTGTTTTGGGCGTTTTTGTCCCCTGTGTGGCGGAGGTTTTGCCTAAGTACAACAAATTAAATTTTTAGGTAACACATTAGCAGGCTTCAAATTAAAATACTACTATTTATTGTCATTGTTGCTGAACATTTCATTGTTTACCTCAGAAAATTCAAACAAAAATGAAGACGTCGGATAATTAACATTTTCAATTATGGTAGTTTCTTATTATAAACCTTGGCTGTTCTATGAGGAAAAAGATACTGGCCAGGGGTGTGCATCAATGCCCAGATGAGTATATCTTATATATATTTTGCTTTAGATGTAGAAACATGGGAAGGCCGGCTGTGCTGCTAGAGCCAGCCATCCCAACAGACAAGTATGGACCCTTTATAGACTATAGACCTGGGCCCCGAACGACTAGCAGTTTTGCCTCCTGACATAGTGCACTAAATTTAGCGGGCAAAAAAAAGGCAATGGCGTGTAGTAGGAATGCGCTAAAACAGAAGCCGGCTGATTTTCAACGTGTTCGTGGGACCATGCATAACCACAATATTACGAGTCAAGTTTGCCGTAACATGTATGAAAAATTATGATTAGTTCTATCGTATTTATTCGATTATAAGGCGGTCACAATCGATTATAAGGCAAGGGTGCCAGTTGGAGGACCCAAGAAAAAAAAATATAGTCTGAACCATGCTCCCTCAAGGGCTGCAGAAGATAGCGCCAACCTTTTTTGTTCATAAAGAACCACTTCTTTCTCTCTCTCTTATAGTCTGGCTTTATGGGATCGAGGCGCATGCTGCCGTAAAGCCACACTAGAGGGCAAAATGCGCGCTGCCGTGAAGCCACAGCAAAATGGCATGGGTGACTTTGAGGCTAAATAGTCTGGGTAAAAAACCTCGCCTTTTATTTGAATAAACACGGTAGTTTTCAAGCATTAAGCCCCCTTCTTCTATCCGAAAATGTAAAAATAGACTTTCCATACATTGAAACAACTTGAAAACACGCTTTTTATTGCGGTGTAGTGAACTGATAAGGCATGTGACTGGAAGTTACCTGGGCCACACGCTCAATGCTGTTATCCCGCGCAAGGTCATCTATAACTCAAGCATGGCACTCAGTGGGTTAACAACAAATGTTTCTATAATAGCAAACGCGCTGTCTTACACACGCTGTTCTAGTTCAACCATTGGGAGGCAGATGAAGCACTGCTCTCCAGATCAAGTAAGTGTCCTGGCTATCAGAGCATGGTGCCAATCCAAAGCCCTTAATCCTCAGCATTCCCAAGCATAAAACAGCTCTGCAGTGCCACTTTTCCCTCTGGATATAATTGTAAGAAACTGTGACGGCATGAGGGCCATTTTCCTGCACCTTTCACGTGTCGAACGATCGCCACATGTTGCCTCCTCGCTCACGACATCTGTGCAAACCGCAAAGTTCCAAACCAGATTAACTGGAAAAAAAGGTTTAATTCTCACGTAAACATATTTCGTTGTTCATACCAAATGACGAGAAACACTACTGAGCACCATTCATAATCTATACGGGGAATGTCAGTTTACAACTACTGGAGTCAGAATTTCGAACAGTATACCTCCAGATATAAAACCCCACAGTCCCAATTCTTTATTAAAACAATACTATATGAGCCTGGTCTTATTATCATGACATTTCCATTTCTTGTCTATGTGCTGCTGTCTTACACTTATTCTCCACTGAATTTGATTATTGCGCTTGTTTTTCTCCTCACAATGTATATTAACGTATAATGTTGTTTCTAATGTTTGTGTCCTTGTATATGTCCATGTTTCCATTATATACCGAATGAGTTCACCTGCTTCTGACTAATTATTACTTATTGGGCCCACCAAAAACTGTTTGTGCTACATGTGTCACATTTTTACAGGCAAATATAGAAAAGAAAGAAAGAAGCAAAGAACACCATGCGTGGCACGCTCGTAGTGCACAGGAATGACTCTTACGGCTCACCTGTGGCTAGTGTGGCGTAGTTGACCACAGTGTGCACCTTGCTGTCGGGACCAGTGTACTGACCGTAGTCCTCCGGCTGGTAGAAGATCTGGTTTTTCCACATGTTCAGGTCCAGCAGCATCACCGCCACAATGATGCCATAATTGAACCACTTGCCTGCAACACCACCACAGTTTGTCAACAACATACTCCCAGCTCCTCCACATTCACTTCTTCAAGTTTATCTCGAGTACACAAAAAGAAAGAAGTACCGTTCAATAAAACACACGTGGGGCATCTGGGGTACCCAAGTCATCATATGGCTGTATTGCTTGCAGTCCTGTGTGTTGTTACCGGCCACCATCTCACTGCATTTCTCTTTAGCTCCAGAGATCCCACCGGGTTTGCAACGAAACATAGTGAGAATTACTAACCTGCAATGAATTGTTTTGCGACAAGATCACGTCCGCACTGCAGAAAAAACCCGATCCTTGCTGAGGTGAACATTATGTTAATCAGCTGATGGTATCGTGTGTTTTGGAGTTCACTCTATCCAACACACCTTTGATGCCAAAAATTATAACGAGCCTTTGTGATGCATTACAGTGAGACCTACAGAAAAAAGTTACCATATGAAAAAAAAATTACCGATTAGAATTATACAATTACTTATTTAAAAATTTAATTGATTACAGTGACTAATTACTGGCCCCACAAAATTATGGAATTGCTAAAAAGTAATTTAAGACTTTACGTTAGTTTGCTCCCAACTTTTACTAAAAATAAAATAAGCTGGCCAGGTTGTTTCAGTGCATCCTGTGCAGTCCTTCACACATTTATCTTTGCTTACAATTGCTTTTCAAAATTTTTGTCGGTTATCTTCCCTTGTTTTCTGGTGAGAACATGATCAGCAACACTGAAAGCTCGCTCAATGTGCAAGCTGAAGAGAAGGGCAGTGTTGCGCCGTACGAACACCTTTGCACACAGGATTACTCAATGCCACAATGCTCACATCTGGGTTACTTATAAAGCCAAGCACTTCATCATTGCTGGGGCTTGGAGGAGGCACTCCAGGTAGGGTCAATGAAAAGCTGGAAAAATTGTCTGTAGGTGTTTTTCTGGTGTCTGTCAACGTTCCAAGTGGCCATCGCTATCAAGCCATAGCAATGCTGTTTGAATTTGTTGGCCAACATCTGTTGCAGTGCAAGGAAACAAACACTGAACATCAGGGTTTTCCTGTGTGAGCATGCGCAGTTGGGAGGCCACTATGTGGCATTATACTGTAATTCCCATCAAGTTTATTAGCTCAAAGCTGTTTTGCCTGTCACAGCTTGTCTTGTCAATAGTGCACTGGTTACATGCAACTGGTTACAAGTATTCATTTACTGAAAAAAGTATAGAGAGAGTTATAGCAGTGACAAGTCACCACACGGTAAGTGCGGTAATATCATACCAGCCGAAGACTGTGCATGCTCGCACTTTACTGTACGGAAAGCTAGATGGTAAGGAGTACGGTAACGTGCGCACTGTGTTTTGTGAGCCAAGCGAGACCAAGCCAAAACATAGCGAGAAACTGGCGTTGGCCACAGAGTCTACGCTGTACATTACCGTGTCTCGCGTGCGTTTTTCAACATGGTAAGACCAAGGGATAAGTTAATTTTAATTCACCTTTTGCAACATGACGAAGTGGCAGCTAGTATGACAGCTCTTCTAACCGGAAGCATAAACTTGAGCTGAGCTGAACTGAACTTGTGGCCGTACCCTTCGTAACAGGTGAGTAATATACTCAGGCCAAATTAAAAAAAAGGAAGATTAAAATAAATGAAAATAAATAAAAGAAACAGAACATAAAGTGTCGCAAAAAAGAAAAAAAAAACACTTAGGGTTGGTGGCGCCATCTAGTGACGCAGACTTTACTTAGAGAGGGCATCGAGTTTTTATTGCCGTAATTAACTATATTCTACTTATCTGCTGGTGTAAAGTGTTGGCAGCGGTGCAATTTACAACAAATAGGCCTGTATTTCTATACTGCTTTGACAAAACCACCTACGTAACAAAAAAAAAAGGTTTCACATGCTGTTGGACAAAGTACGGAACGGTAATACAGTACCGTATACCGCACTTATCGTAACACGGCACTTCTAAAACTCTCTAATGAATTACAGTTAATGTTACCGAGTAAAAAAGAGTAATCGATCAATTGCAAAACTACCCCGAAAATGTAATTTACTACAAGTAATTATTGACATGTAGTTCATTACATACAACTCTGGTTTCAGTTAGGGGTGTGCGAATATCTAAATTTTTGAATACGAATCGAATACGAATACTCAGCTTCGCATATCGAATCAAATATCAAATAATGATATGCAGATGTATTTATTGGCAACTTAGGTTAATTTGTTATGTTGGAACATTGCAATTACATTGTCAACATTAAAAACCTATCTAGTAAGCTGTTATACCAAACCATTGTGTATTTGGCTCATGTTAATTTGGAATATTTAGTAATTTCCCCTAGCGTTCCCGCTAGCCTGTGCCTTAGTATGCCGCATCAAATGCCCGTAAGCTCAAAGCCATTTGACCCTGTGCCAGTCCTCGCTCACTGCACATGCTATCATGCAATAAGCTCTCTCTCTCTCTCTCTTTCTCACACACACACACACACACACACACACACACACACACACACACACACACACACACACAGGCACACAAAAGTCATCGCAAAATTCAGCACGAACTCGCCCCTATATTCTGACTAGATAGAAACCAATGCTAAGAACCATGTTTACTCTCGCACAGCCAGCAATATACTTGATTTGATTCAAATAATCGTATCCAACCGCATATTCGAACTTTTCAAATATTTGCACGCCCCTAGTTTCAGTTCAAGCGTGGGATGCTCTGGCCTGAGCCTGAGTTTGACAAAAGCGTGAACTTGGAAAAGAGTGCTAATGGACAGGGACACAAAGACAGGACAACAAGATGAACGCTTAACCACGACTAATTATTTATTGAAAGAAATACAGAATATATATATAGTAATCATGGTAGGAGAAGAAAAAAGGTCGCAATGAAGCCTATGATTTGAAAACTATTCAAGGAACACGACAACCACGTGTTATGATTGTCGAATAGGTTTCTTATCATTGTCAACCTTCCACGCGACATTTCTTTCTTTACCTATTCTTTTTCTTTTGGCAGACACACCCAGTAGCCAGATTTAATTGTTATAACTGATAACGGGGCATTGTAGTAAGCAGTCTATTTTACCATAGAACGCATACAAAAACTGACGGTGCATTGGCTGCTCAGTGTTATACCCGATATGTTGTTAAAACCGGTATCGTTAAAAGTGGGTTGGCTGTATTTCTTTCAATAAAAACTAGTTGTGAGTAAGCGCTCGTGTCGTCATCCGTTCTTTGTCTTCCTGTCCTGTTCACACTGCATCGAGAAATGTGCTGACAATGGCAAGCTGTGATGTTGTGGATAAAACAACAAAGTTGTGCTAGGTGATTACAAGTATGAAACATGATTTTCCAGTGCTAAATTCACAGAGCAAGATATAAACAAAGCCAAACTTCATCCAAAGTCTTTACTATGCAACAATATCCATAACATGCACAAAAAACACCTGCGGACGCAACACACGCCATCTTCACAGCCCACCCCTATTGCCATCATATACGATCACATTCTTAACATGTGTAAATGAGGCAATAACTTTGTTTAGATAAAGCTCTTGGTTCTTCTTACAGGACTGTAGACAAAATGCAGATGCAAGTACAGTATAGACTACTTATAACGTAACCGTTTATAGTGCAGAACCGGCTACTACGCGGCCTTTTCCGACTCCCGTTTACCCTCCCATAGAACTCCATGTATACGCATACCGCTTACAGTGCAGCCGCGTGAGACAAAATACCGGTTATAATGCGGCTTCCGCGGGAAAATCTCGCCGACAAGGGCGGCAGCGAGCACGCTTCTCAACAAGGTGCGTGCTGCCTGCCGGCGTATGCATTATTAAATGCAATCAAACTCTCGTTAATTCGGACTTATTTGGCCGCAAATCGGTTAAGTCAGACTACTTTCGGAGCTCAGTGAGCGAGGAGCGCTGCAAATGTGCGACGCAAAAGAGCAAGAACGGCGCTAGCGTCCAACCGAAACGAAGCGGCGGAGTACGCATCGCCACAGCCATCAGTTGAAATCGTACGTGAATGACAGCAACGCCGGAACGCTTCGAGCCTATTTGTGTCTTTAAAGCCTGTATTCTTGCGTTTACTGCCGCGCATAACACCGCGTTGGCCGCGGGCTTTCGTAACTGCGTAGTGGTCATCCACGATCGCGTTGATAGCAGCCGCGGTTTTCTCCACAGCGGTTGCGGCGAACAGTAGTTTCGTTTTTACTCGGTACGCGCGTCGTCCGCGTGCCTAAAAAACTGTGTAGTCGCCATCGATGATCGCATAGATAGCAACCGCGGTTTGGACGGCCAGTTGCAGCGACTGACCGACTTGGTGCGTGCGTCGGGCGTGTGCCTTCAGCACCGCAAAGTCGCCGTTCATAATCGCGTCGATAACGATCACAGTTTTTTCTGCAACGGTTGCGGCAAACAGTTGTTTCGTTTTGACTCGGTGCAAAGCTGTTGAGCTTGAAGAGCACCGGCTACATCTCGATTATGTTTCCACCAGCTCACTGGAGAAAATGTAATCGCGATGTGCGCGCGATAGTACAAAGCGTGTCTACATGCTTGGTCTACATGTTTTGCATACGTACAGGGTTTGAAAATTGTTGTTTTGGTTATAGTGCGGTACCGCTTATAGCGCAGATATTTGCGACTCCGGCGACTTATGTTATAAGCGGTCTACACTGTATATCATCTTTTCCTTGTGTGTTTCCCACGAAGTGCTAGCAGAGCCTGTCAGAATTCCTTGAGAGACTTTAAATTGACAAAGTACTTGCTTCCTGAGACCTTTCTTTAAGGTCTCTCAAGGAATTCTGACAGGTCAAAAGTCCTGATAAGCTTTGAGGTGACCCTTAAGTTTGTGGTACATGTCCAAGCAATTGGCTCTTAGATACTCGGACAGTACACAAGCAATTTCACACTGACTTACTTTTGTACTGTCAGAATGTGTTGTCAACACTCCTGGCTAACAAACATTGTTGCTTGGAAAACGTCTTGCATGTTCTCTTCTCTTTTGCTCGATGAAGCACACCGTGTTTGTAGCTTGTCTTAAAGCAACATGTGAATGTGTTTAAATTGACAAAGTACTTTCTTCCTGAGACCTTTCTTTAAGGTCTCTCAAGGAATTCTGACAGGTCAAAAGTCCTCATAAGCTTTGAGGTGACCCTTAAGTTTGTGGTACATATCCAAGCAATTGGCTCTTAGATACTCGGACAGTACACAAGCCACTAATTTCACACTGACTCACTTTTGTACTGTCAGAATGTGTTGTCAACACTCCTGGCTAACAAACATTGTTGCTTGGAAAACGTCTTGCATGTTCTCTTCTCTTTTGCTCGATGAAGCACACCGTGTTTGTAGCTTGCCTTAAAGCAACATGTGAATGTGTTTAAATTGACAAAGTACTTTCTTCCTGAGACCTTTCTTTAAGGTCTCTCAAGGAATTCTGACAGGTCAAAAGTCCTGATAAGCTTTGAGGTGACCCTTAAGCTTGTGGTACATGTCCAAGCAATTGGCTCTTAGATACTCGGACAGTACACAAGCAATTTCACACTGACTTACTTTTGTACTGTCAGAATGTGTTGTCAACACTCCTGGCTAACAAACATTGTTGCTTGGAAAACGTCTTGCATGTTCTCTTCTCTTTTGCTCGATGAAGCACACCGTGTTTGTAGCTTGTCTTAAAGCAACATGTGAATGTGTTTAAATTGACACTTTCTTCCTGAGACCTTTCTTTAAGGTCTCTAAAGGAGTTCTGACAGGTCAAAAGTCCTGATAAGCTTTGAGGTGACCCTTAAGTTTGTGGTACATGTCCAAGCAATTGGCTCTTAGATACTCGGACAGTACACAAGCAATTTCACACTGACTTACTTTTGTACTGTCAGAATGTGTTGTAAACACTCCTGGCTAACAAACATTGTTGCTTGGAAAACGTATTGCATGTTCTCTTTTTTGCTCGATGAAGCACACCGTGTTTGTAGCTTGTCTTAAAGCAACATGTGAATGTGTTTAAATTGACAAAGTACTTTCTTCATGAGACCTTTCTTTAAACACATTCACATGTTGCTTTAAGACAAGCTATAAACACGGTGTGCTTCATCGAGCAAAAGAGAAGAGAACATGCAAGACGTTTTCCAAGCAACAATGTTTGTTAGCCAGGAGTGTTGACAACACATTCTGAGAGTACAAAAGTGAGTCAGTCTGAAATTAGTTGCTTGTGTACTGTCCGAGTATCTAAGAGCCAACTGCATGGACATGTACCACAAACTTAAGGGTCACCTCAAAGCTTATCAGGACTTTTGACCTAAAATCATCACAAACACAAGCCATGGAGACAAAGGAACAATTGATTGAGCAAGCAGCAATCGAATCAGTAGAAAGGTGTCTTATTTCTGAGACGAAAAAAGGCAAGACAAGTGACCTCAAATGCTAAAAAAATGTCAACGTCGTTCTTTGAAAAAAAAAAAAAAAACCTAGTTCATTTTGAACTTGTGCCACAACGTCAGACAGTCAGCTAGCATTTATAGCTTCAAGTGCTCAAGTGATTGCATGACGTGGTCTTGAGGAAACTGCACCACACAAGTGCTATACTTGTCAACCAATTATTGCTCACACAGCAATAACGGTTGACAGTTAAGCAGGCGATACAATGACCGTGTTGTTGAAAGCTGCCAAATTGGCCCTTCCAGTTGTGCGCTTCTTTTGAAAACACAGGGAAATGTGCACACTCTTCTTGTCCCGTTGAGTGCTGAATGAAGGCAGCTTTTGGCACCACGGTCACAGTGTTTGTGTACACATCAGTGGTGTCTGGTATCCATGAGATCACCACATTAGGTTTACATGACATGAATAGTCCGTTTTTCTTTTTTCTTTTTGGAAGTACGTTGCACTTCAGTTGACAGGTATTCTGAACTTGCTGCGTTAGAAGATCGTGTTTTCATTTCATTTCATTTTATTACGTTAAAGACACCCTCATATTACATAAGCGTTGGGCATACGTAAGCACATACAGGAAACAATTTATTATTTGTTGCACTCTCAAGGAATTGAGGCACCATAGCATAATTACTGGGTCAACAGCTATCCAATAAAGAAATAAAAACAAGACAATATTTTTAACCTCCTTGACCAATTGAGGGTCATATATATATATATATTTCAAAAATCGTGCCCCTGTGGTCAATTTTCATGAGTGCAAATTCCAGTAGTAGGAAACAATTGAAAACTCATGGTTACAGCAAAAATTTATTGAAAGCAATATTTTGTTGAAGGAATGCTTTACGCGGTGCCCAACTGTACACGCAAAAATATGCTATAAAGTAAGAGATTGCGAAAAATGTCTAGCAAAACTTACGGTTATAAATTTGTTTTCCCAAAAGCACATTTCATCAAAAGAAGAAATTCACCAGGAACAAGTGCGAAGAACTGCTTTAGCAGTCGCTGTGAGAAGGGGCACCATGCGCAACCATGGAGAAATGATGACTGTGCCCACCCCCGTGTACGGGAATATGCGAACAGCAACCAAAAGGGGAACCTCAACTGAAGGCAAAGAAAAAGAAAAGTGATGAATATCTCTGAGCTTTGGCCACACCCTGCTACAGGCGGTTGTCAAAACAATAGCATCTCCTCATTGCGTGCCTTGGAGGAGGAGAAGGACTCACACGTGCGGGATCACATGATGGAGCGTTTGGAGGCAAAGAAGCTGAGTTCTGCACACCGGTGAGCAGAAGCACAATTTCAAATGACTTTGGGTGACTCTACAGAGATGGCGGCACTTCTCAACAACCAGTGGTGTCGAGTGCGCGCAAAATATAAAACATAAGATCAGCGCCATACATGCATGTCAAAACCCTTATAGAGCTAAGGATAACTTAAAAAGAACCTAGCTCATTGTCAGATTTACACAGAAAGGCATTCTCAGATCTACAGAACCAACTACAGTTTGTACTTCGAAGGTGTGATTACAGCACAGCCATATGAAAGCCCAGTATTGTTGAAAACACAACTTATGTTCAGGTCACCTGCAATTTCACACACCAGCTGGTTGCCTTAGCAGTGTTCATTTCTAAGAAATCAGGTGCATTACTTATTCTGCCCATGACGACCATTCAAAGTTGCTGAAGTGTGTATGATATGTTATGTCATGTATGTTACATACACACCTATCCGGTTTACTAGGCCTTTGCCACTTATTGCAAAATTGTCATCATGCACCTAAAAGATTATCTCAAACAGCTGTCTACGTAGTGCACGTGGCTATGACACACATGCACAGACTTTGGCTGAGTGGTTTTCAGAAGCTTTCACAGCTATTTACACAAATTTTGCCCAATTATATGAAGCAGTTTTATTTAGTTCTGCACACTAAAATCTGACTGCTTTGGAAGTTCTAATGGGCTTCACGATTTGCTGTCAGAATGACTTCAGTGAATGCCACAATGACTTGCTGCGTTCTGAGTAGGTCCAGAACCTAGCCACACAATCTGCTTTACAGTGATTAGGATTTCAGTTTGTTTCCCATTGATGGGGCCCAAGACTGGAAAAACTTGTGAAATTAAATGCTGCACTAATGTGCTTCGAAGCTTATTCTACTCCTATGAAATTGCTGAGCAAAGTAAGTTACGAAAAAAATATTACTAACCGCAATGCGAAGTTCAAGAAAACTGTCTTGTGGGCAAGTTGGTTTAAAATGAAGTGAGCTGTTTTATAGTGCTAATAAGTGCAGACGACAGGAACAAACAAAGTAATCAAAATGAAACGAAACAAAACTGTCATCCACACGACAGAAACCCCCATGGGTTTCTAAAAAGAATGAGTCCCATACAAGTTTCTCCTGAGAAACCTGTATAATATGTATGTGTTTCTTCTGTAGCTTCATGCTACTTTTGGGGGAATGGCAGTGTTTCCTTTTCATTACTCTTCCTCCACCTTGTAAATTCTTCCAGAACTGATTGGCCAAAATGCTCAATAACTGGGATTAAGAGCTTTCTTTGTCCCCTTCACTGTCATCTGCATCTTCTTACTAGAGCTAGGAAGTTCAAGTTACTAAGTGTAAAAGTGAGCTGATGTTCCATGCATGAATTTCAGAGTTGTTATTGAGCAGTGTTGTTTCAACAGCACGACACAGGACAAAGAAGAAAGGCGCCAACTTGGAAGTCAGCGCTATGTCCTGTGCCTTTTTCCTTTGTCCTGTGTCGCGCTGTTGAAGTAACCTGCTGTGTGACAACATGTACCAACCAGCCCAAATAATGCTCATTTGTGCTAATAAATTATTTGTTCATGCAAACTATGCACGCTTAGTGCTTTTCTCTTTTGTTCACTTCCTTCACAAGCTACATAATATATCTTATGGTTTGTATAATTTTACATTTCAATTTCGTTGTTTCTACGGTTTTTAAACGGAACTGTACGTCACCCTATTATAAAAGCCTCAATGGTGCTGCAGTTATTTATTAATCAGTAAATAAAATATTTCGGCAGAACTCATCTCACATTAACTGTCGATGTTAATGCGATTAGCACCGAAGCAATGTAGCGACACACCGTATAGCCACCGCTGAAATGCGTCATGTATGAAGCGTGTAATGCAGCCGGACTTTTCTCTCGTAGTTCCCTTTGGACACACTGCACCACCTAGCAGCGCCACCACGAGATCCGTGCGTAGCGCGCATGTGAATATTTATTCAGACAAGATTGTCTGAATAATATGATGCAGCTTTGATTCCGCCCAGTGCAGGAGAAATCGTAAAGCGGAGCAGCATCAACGGCTTTTATCGCAAGGCCCAACCACACCGATGGAAAAACGTGTGCGGTGCACCATTGGCAATAAAGCGGCAGTGTGGCCACACCGACTGGCAGTGCGCCACTGCAGCAGTCACGTGACAGCATGGAAATCTCGCCTCCTCTATTTTACTCTGCATGTAGGTGCGAGATGTCGTGCGGCTTCTCCTTTGTTTGCTGACAGATCGGCACTTTGTTTACGTTCTTCGGCCTCCATTCTTAACGCGAGTCATCCAGGTGATGAGGATGATGTAATTGCAAATGCTCTTTCTGTAGCGGCGTGTTCAAAAGACAAGGAGGAGGTGGTGCTGGGTGCCACCTCCGTGTCCTTGTGTTCCGATTCCATCTTGTCACACCAGAATCGGATATCAACTTACTATCTCCGAAAACCTTTTCATTAGGACTACTCGGTTTTGACACATCATTGTAAATACAATCACAAACCAAGCCAACCAAAACGGGCAGGAACGAGAGCTGCTGGGAGCAGATACGAATGTGAAACGAGTGTCAGGATGACACCAGAGACGAGTGTGAATCAAGCTAGAGCGTACTAGTATGGGGGAGTGGATCTAGCGGATACTACGGCAAGCGGCGACAGTGATGCAAAGAACGCTAAAATTGTGGCAGCGCTGCCATCGCCTTATGCTGAAGCTCTGACAGTTTTGGCAGCGCCCAATGGCTGCGGCAAGCTCGCGAGCCATGTCGCTGTTGTCTGCTCGACACACCATCCTTGCATTGCTTGCAGTGTTTCTGTCGCAATTTCTCCATGTTCTTTGCAACACGTTGGCGTGGAATACAATCACTGTTTGCATCGCTGAGAAACTAAACTAGATACAGCAGCGTGAAATCCCTGTCAAAGCTCCATGCAGCGGTGGTAGGGTCTCTAACGCAACATGCGTCCGGCCAGCGTGCAGGGCCACTCATTCAGGTGGAGACGACGGTGGTGCCACCAACATTTCAATAAAAAATGCCTCAGCGGGGAGCCTGTGCTGGGCCCACTCCTTTTAACTAGTAAACTCTAATTAAGCTGTCCGGCAGGTACGCATGATGCCAGTTTCCTGTGCAACCCTCACTCGGGGGGGGGGGGGGGGGGGCTGCTCTGATTGGTCTCCTTCCCACGGCACCTGGCGTGCCACGGCAAATGGCTCCAGGATTGATCCTTTGCGCAACACGAGAAAGCTGCCTTGTGGCAGCTTCCGCAGTGCATGTTTTCGCTGCTGGCGATACGCTGTGCGCATGTTTCCTTTAGTGTGGTTGTGGTACAGGGTCAGCACAATCTTCTGATAAAATGTTTTTTTGGAGCAGGGTGGCACAAAGGACCACTCTTGGCACAATTGGCACATCTGTTCCATCAGTGCATTGTGAATTTTTAATATTTGATACAAAATGTGCTTTTTTTGCTAGCAAGACGTTCGTTTGCTAGCAAGACGTTCGTTCTAATGTGGCCATTGGTACAGAATGCTTAAGCACATGGTGCCTATATTTCTCAAAATTGCGCACAGCGATAATGGTCAATCACATGTTCGTTCCTCGTTTAATTCATTGGCTACCAAATATTATGCGTGCCGTGAGGCCCTCTGTACCGATTATGTTTGCCCCTTATGGGCGGTACACAAACCACCGCTAAATGCTAAGCATTACAAATATAACAAATCTAGCCTCCGCTGTTGGGGACAATTGACAATTTTATTCAAGTATAGCATATACAGTATAGACCACTTATAACGTAACCGCTTATAGTGCAGGACCGGATATAGTATGGTCATTTCAGACTCCCGTTAATTTTCCCATAGCTCTTCATGTATACGCATACCGCTTACAGTGCGGCCGCGTGAGACGAAATACCGGTTATAATGCATCTTGCGGGGAAAATCTCGCCGACAAGGGCGGCAGCAAGCACGCTTTACAACAAGATGCATGCTGCCGGCCGGCGTATGCATTATTCAATGCAATCAAACTCGTTAATTCGGACTACTTTCGGAGCTCTGTGAGAGAGGAGCGCCGCAAATGTGCGACGCAAGAGAGCAAGAACGGCGCTAGCGTCCAACCGAAACGAAGTGGCGGAGTCCGCATCACCACAGCCATCAGTTGAAATCGTACTTAAATGACAGCAACGCCGGATCACTTCGAGCCTATTTGTGTCTTTAAAGCCTGCATTCTTGCGTTTACCGCCGCGCATAACACTGCGTTGGCCGCGGGCTTTCGTAACAGCGTAGTCGTCATCTACGATCGCGTCGATAGCGGCCGCGGTTTTCTCCGCAGCAGTTGCGGCGAACAGTATAGTTTCGTTTTTACTCAGTACGCACGTCGGCCACGTGCCTAAAGAACTGCGTAGTCGCCATCGATGATCGCATAGATAGCGACCGCGGTTTCGGCGGCCAGTTGCAGCGACTGGACGACTTGGTGCGTGCATCGGGCGCATGCCTTCAGCACCGCAACGTCGCTGTTCATAATCGTGTCGATAGCGGTCACGTTTTTTTCCGCAGCGGTTGCGGCAAGTAGTTGTTTCGTTTTTACTCGGGGCAAAGCTGTCGAGCTTGAAGAGCACCGGCTATATTGCGATTATGTTTTTGCCAGCTCACTGGAGAAAATGTAATCGCGATGTGCGCGCGATACCACAAAGCGTGTCTACATGCTTGGTACGCGTTTTGCATACCTACAGGGCTTGAAAATCATTGTTTTCGTTATAGTGCGGTACCGCTTATAGTGCAGATATGCGCGACTCCGGCGACTTATGTTATAAGCGGCCTACACTGTATATCCTACAGGAACTGAAATTTGGGCGAGTTTGTAGGTATTCATACTTGAATTAAAGCACACATAAACGAGGACACAAGAAGGAAAACTCAAATGTCCTGTCTCATTTTCCTTCTTGTGTCCTCGTTTCTTGTGCTTTAGGTCAAGTCTGCATATATTCTCTGTCGCGCCATCTACAAATAAATTTTTAAGCCAACCATTCGCCCAGCCTCCAGCCTGGCAAATCGTCAGCTTTGGCAATATGGCACCTGTTGTCGGGCCCGGCAGTTTGCTGGCTTTGATATCCAATGTTGTGCAGCTGTTACTTTCCTGTGAGCAATGCTACAGAACACTGAGATGCACATAGTACCTGGCAGAAAAGTACTCGGTATACAATGTTAACACACAAGATTAATGGAAATTATTGCTGTATAACGTACAGGATTTGAACCCTAAAGAGTGTACAATTTTAAAAAAATAATTACCGCAGCAGTACAAACATTTTGGCCTCTCCGATGAGTGACACTTACCGCTAATGTGGAAGACTATCTCGGGCAAGTGGACAAACTTCTGGAACATGTGGTACTTGAAGGAGGCTGCATGCAGCCCGGGCAGTTTGATGTTCATGTCACACACAAAGTGCGGGAAGTCCCAGTCCTGCATAGCCAATTGTCACAACAGCCGTGGTTAGCCCCTAAGCCGTTCAACTAAGATGTGTTCCAGAGATGCTATAAGTAGATGAATGTAAGACAGGAGCGCTGTGCCCTTCTTGAATTGTATTCAAGAAAATAAAAAGTTTTAAATCAAGTGTCAAGTTGTTTCAACAACAGTTGCACTGTGTGCACTGTTTCTCATATGCTGCACAACCGATGCAAGCCGAAAGCAATAAAAAAAAATTTCACCGACGATTACGATACTCCCTACTGTGAATTTTGAGCGTAGCTGTTAAGTGTTTTGAATTCGCAATATATTGTGGCAAAGAATTTGATTCTGAACGACAGGGTGCTCTCGGCGGCAGAGCTGAGCCTCTGCTCGGGCAGCTCGTTTAGCAGCAGTGGCAGACGAAGCATTTCCACCAGTTGCGTCGCTCATGGTTTAGAAAGAAAGCATGGACAAGGGAACGCGCGAAGTGCATTCTCTAGCGGCGGCGGCGGCGGCGCCGCAACCAAGTAGCGCATGTGCAGTGGGTAATAGCCTGCATGCCAGCATTTTGTTTCTGCGCTGGCTGCATGCCTGCTGGTCGTTGCCGGCACTCCACTTTCCCCCTCACCCTTTTGCCATACCCTCCTCCACTTCCCAACTGGTGGTTCTGCTACACCCTCCTCTCTGCTTTCTTCCGCGTGTCTCTTCTCTCACGCCTCTTTTTTTATACCCCACTACACTCCGCATTCTCTCTTATCTTTCGCGGTGCTCGTTTACCCCGGCTACAAGTGACGCCGACACTCACCGCAGGAACAGGCGCCTAAGAGCTGTGCTCTGAAAATAAGCATAACTCTATTGGGTCACTTTTTGTGCTCTCGATTGCGAACTCTGGTGATGTAACGGGATCTTATCAATGAGGTTCTACTGTACACTGCACAACTCTCAGGGCAAGAAGCTCGAGTAGCTATGGACTGCAGGACTATCGTAATTAAACATGATAGGTGTAGTATAGTTAAAGAGACAGATGATGGAAGTATTGACCCTTTTCGCGGCGTCCCGTGGGCGCTGCCATGTTTGATCACGTGGTGAAGCGTCCATTGCGTGCCTCAACTGCCTCCATTGCCTCCATGTTTACAATGGATGTGTATGAGGCCGGTGCGGCTTAGGAAACCACTGTTTCGGGAAATATCACAGACGGTGACTGGGTGGACGACACGACGCTTCGGCCACAGCTTCAGAGGACACGTAAAAGCACTTTCGAAACTCATTAAGCTTTGCCCAAATGGCGCGAGCAGCATATATGGTGCTTCCTCTAAAAGCAGGGCTAGATATGTTTTCGAAGCTATCCAAACTTTCAGCTCATGAATTGAATCAGGATTACAGTGTTCTGGTCTTCGTTCTTTATTTGGCAAATGTTTTGAAGCAGCGGCTTGTCACGTTTCTGACTCAGTGAGGTTCCTGGGTGCGGCCACTATCTGATTATTTTCTGCCTAATCGCTCGTGGGTGTGCTCAGTTCCGTTAGATTCGTTCTTGTTGCGCACAAGGCTTGAAATGTATACCTAGGGCGCTATACCATGAAGCCATTCCAAACTTTTCTATTCCAATTCTGTAATCAGCCTACCACGATTGGTCAAAACATTTTCGGGCCACTCCCAACCTCGCCTCTCTGTCAAGCGACATCACGAAAACTGCGATAGCTTCCTATCTGATATAACGTGTACCCTCTGATTATGCATGATAAAACCACACAAAAGAAAAATAATTATTCTTGATTCGACGCCTTTTCACCGTTAGCTCTCTGCTTTTGGTCCAATGTTTTCAGGCTGCGCCCACTTCACCTGTCTGTCACGCGACCCCACAAAACCGCGAAAACTCACCGTGTCAAATTCACACGCAAAAAATGCATTAATATGCCGAACAAAACTGAAAATTTTTCTGAATAGCCAGAGACTGCCCCGTTCTGAAAGGAATAGAAGATGGCTGCCCGCTGATCGTTCAGGCCCGTGATATTTGCACCTGCCGGTGAGTATGTATTTATTTGCGCATGATAAACCTTTTTGCATGGCAGTAAAACATTATAAAGCCCTTTTGGCACGTATACGACATCGCTCTGACAACTCTTCCTTGCTGAGGATCCGCTTTAGCGGCATTCTTATCCTTCCGTTGTACGCCGCCGCGATTTTCGACCAGCCACCGCAAGGTAAGTAAGGCGAAGTGGACCAATGGCAGAAGCCCGCACCTTCCTCTTCATGCGGTTATCTATTTTCACAGTGCTAGCTCGGCCTCATTGAAACCCTCTCCACTAGAGTGTGCTCCTCACCTCTTGTCAGCCAATTAGATAACAAACACCTCTCAGTGCAGGCAATGATATTTGTTTTGAAAGCAAACAAAGGTGACCTCCTATAAATGAGGAGTGTTTGATTGGGTTGTTCAGACAACGCTGCAGGTCACCGCCCGATGCTTGCGTCGGTGGTTACGTATATTTGACGTCAGGAGATTGGAATAAAAACAGTTTGGAGTACCGTATTTTCGCGCATATAATCCGCCCTTACATATAACCCGCACCCCTAACTTTGAACTCCATGAAAAAGAAAAAAATAACCTCGTGTATAACCTGCACGCTTATCCGAATAAATGAGGGCAAGGAAG
This sequence comes from Dermacentor silvarum, assembly GCF_013339745.2. NCBI lineage: Eukaryota > Metazoa > Arthropoda > Arachnida > Ixodida > Ixodidae > Dermacentor > Dermacentor silvarum. The sequence continues at coordinate 214,469,079 of NC_051157.2, forward strand.
TTACAATTACGCGCAGCCATCATTTCGTTTTCAAAGCAAATTTATTTCAAAACGACCGCCGCAACGTTGTCAGCGCTGTCATCCGATTCACTGCTGCCATCCGAGGCTTCATCGCCGCTCTCGAAGACGTAATCGTATTCGGAACCATCTTGCAGCAGCGGCTATGATCTTCAGTTTCTGTTTCACTGTGAAAGACTGTTGCCGAGACACACTCATGATGCCTAAGGCTGGCCAACTGTGCAAACTGGGTATACAAGAAACGGCACCTGACTCATGCAAAAAGCGTGCGAAAAGCACAGAACACCCATACCGAAAACTATTTTTCTTCCTCCATGCCGAAAAGCGTCTAACCAGACTACGAATGTGGATCAGGCAATAACCTGTGTTGGCCTCTTATAGGCTTAACACACGTCGATGTCGATAGGCATGCAGACAATGCGGACTCTGCACGGCAGGCCACACGTTGCCATGAAGCCAACCCCCACCCCCTCCCTTCACCAATATTCGCAGATAACCCGCACCCCCACTTTTCAAGCAATTTTTTTCAACTTCTGGTGCGGGTTATATGCGAGAAAATACGGTAGCTTTACGTTATAGCGCCCCTATTCTGCACATTGTATTGTAGTACCTTGTAGCAAAGACGCATTATTGCTAGTAACTCGTTTATTCTTGTGGACCGTCACGAAACATTCAGCTTCGACCATTCGTGCGCTATCGGTGTAGCACCATCACTTATTGTGAGCATATAGTGTGCATATATTCAAGTGTGCGCCCATTTACTTATTCTTGACACGTCGGCGAAAGAGTGGCGTAAGTTTCTGTGCCGGTTGGCGTAGATGTGTGTAGACACTGTGCGCGAAACCTACTATAACAGGAAGCGGCGCTACTTCCTTTATCATTATTTAACGAGTGGTACTCACTCATGCCGACGTACTGGGGCGGAAGTCCTTTCTTTGAAGGTTAGCGATACAATGCTGGTGGATGAGCAAATTTGTGTATCCTCGAGGAAAGCCATACATCTCGAAGTGCCGGAAACACGTACTTACAGTTGCAGCAGCGGTCTGCGAACTTGGCGCAACAGATTCATTACATTCCTTAACATGCCAGTCACTATTTTTGCTGCCAACTACCGCAGACGTCTTCAATCCACATAATTCAATCCAGCATAACTGAAGCACAGTGCGTTAGCGAAAACTCAGTTGCATTTCCGACAGCTGATCACACAGAAACAAGGTAGAAGTGGTAATGGTTTCGTATTCGTGCACAGTTGCTGAGGCGACGTAGGGCGCGCCGCCGTAAGCGCCATCTTGTTTCTCTACAACAAACTGCTCCTCGAAAAGGGCCAATAGATTACTGAGCAAATAAGTGTAGCTGACACTGCAGTCGAGATTAGGGGAAAAAGTGTAGTTGGGTAAGTCTTGTAAAGCAAATAGCCAATAACTTGCATGTCTCTTTGATTAAGAAAATGGGCACCTAAGAAATAAAAATGCAGTCGAGGACAGCTCAAGACTGCAGGCATAGCACGGAGTCAACCGACAGGAGTAATTTATTGCAACTGGAAGAGACTTTTGCCATGCAATGAACATAAAATGGGCTGTAATGATGATGATGATAAACTGCAATATACAAGCATTACTTTAACGCTCCAGGGCAACACATAGTCTATATGAGAGATGTCATGGTGACAGGCTCTGGATTTATTCTGACCATCTGGGGTCTTTTGTTGTGCACCTAAATCTTAGTAAAGGGCCGTTCTTGCATTTAGACATTTAAATACGACCCCTGTAATCAGGATGCCACTGCAGCAGGTATGTAACAGATAACAGATTATCTAAAGCAGACAAATATCATGTGTTAGCTTACAGCCTACGTGAGAACATTACATTGCTTATGTGCGTCGAATTTTACCAGGTTTAACATTCAATAACAATGCAGAGACCATGAATCTAGATTAATTTCAACCAGCAGTCTAAAAATGTTATTGCCTTCTTCCACAATGCAGCCACTGAATCAAGCCCGTGACTTTAAGCTCAGCAGCAAAACACAGTACAGTACAGTCGGCTCCCGTTAATTAGACCTTGGTTAATTTGACTTTTCAGTTAATTTGAATGCACTGGAGAGTCTTGGTGCAAAGCCATACATTGCTATGGTAGGAAGACTCATTTAGTTTGAATGCAAATGCATGTCACTTCCGTAAATTCAACCACCACTCGTGCCTCCTCATGCACACAGTGGTTACTAAAAGCTTGAAAACATAAGAAATTCAGCAGACGGTGTGCTACTGGTTGCCTAGACGATGACAGCGACAATAGCAGCCTGTCCTGCAGTGGTGACGATGATTTGCGCTGTGCCCTCGGCAATGTCTCTTTTAACGATTTTGTTAACACCGATGATAGTGGAGAGGTTTGTGGACCACTGAACGACGACAACATGCATAGATATTGTAATGCAGTTGACTACCGTTAATTCGACTCAGACGGGACTGGCAAAATCGATCGAATTATCTGTCAGGTTGAATTGAACAAGATGTAGAAGAAACGCCAATGCACACCGCTGCTTTATTTGGCAGTGTTTGCCCTATTCTAACACCACGCCCCCAAATGAAACACACGCCCATTTTCTATGTGTCCAAAGTAAAAAACTAACGTGGGAATGACATTAGAGCTCCTAAACAAAGTATAAATATAACACGCAACCAATTTTTAGCAAGAAAAATTGTTGCACTAAGAGAGCTGGTTTCCTAAAATCAGATTCACCACACGGTTCTTATAAAAGTCAGCTCTGCCGCAATACATACATATTGTTACGGATGATCGATGTTTATTCACAGGTGAAGACCAGGATGGATGAGAGGTTGCCACGATGTCGCCACCGAAATGTAGCCGTGGCTGCTGCTGAGTTCTTCGTTCTCCTCCTCTTATATCTCCTCTTTGCCAAGTTACATTATTATGCGGTAAAGCATACGACCATTACGAAGGCGGTTTTAGTTTTGTGCCCGATTGCACCGCGCAGGCAATTTTTGGCCCAATTTTCTTTAACAAAAAGAAAAGGCATGCGTTAGAATTAGGTAAATAGCTTAATCAGACATTGTTAACAATGGTTATTGCTTGAAAATCTTTCTAGGGTGGGCCGAATTAGTCGTTTTTGACGACAGATGACGTATGTTCAATGCATTCGCTGTTTCCCCAGCTCCGCCCAGGCAGACGCTGCCACTACACGGGTCGCAATGGGGGTCAGGCGTGCTGACTGCTCAAGCTTGAATTATCTGGTGAATGCCAATTTTTGGGTCAAAATAACGAAAGCATAGGCGCAAGCTGGGACTTTTGGTCGGAATCGAAATAACCGAAAGATCGAATTAACCAGAGTCAAATTACCCCGATTCTACTGTACTCTACTGAATTAGTCTCTCAATGACAACAGACTACTTTTAAACAATAAATAAAGATTCGCATCTGTTTATACTGCTGCTTTTGTTAATAGAATCATCTTCTTTAGCATCTTGCAGAAAAGTTTCTCGTTTAAGTCTGCTTCACACGTTGCATCACCATTCTTTGCTACATGACCAACTGCTCCTTCGCCCACAGTACATATCTCGCCGCATCGATCATCATGACAAAGTAGGTATTCCATCATGCAACACAAAAACCTTCTTGAACTCATTTTGCCTCGTACGTCAAAAGAATGGAACGAACTTCCCGTTGACATTGTTAGTATTAACGATAATCACATGTTCCAGGATGCATTAGCTAACATTGCATAACTGCGACCTTTATTTGTACAAACTGTACTGATTGCTTTTATTGCGATAGCAATTATATGGACACTTCAACCGGATTTCTGCCGTCGGCATCGCCGTGAGGTTCCGTATAGATAAAATCTTCGCCGCGCGCCGTATGCCCGAGCGGAAGCGTGCGGGGACGCACGCTATCATGGAGAGCGAACGCACTCAATCTCCCAAGCCAGCGCCGGAAGGAGCGGGGGGGGGGGGGGCGCACTTCTACTCTGCCAACAACCGCGCTCGTCGCTCGCCCGCACCGTCTCTTATCTCCACACGGCTCTGACCTTTGTATGCGCTGTGCATTCGCCGCTCAGTTTCCGTTGAAGCAATAGACCGCATGTACCTTCGCCCGCTGCGGCGTATGCGCTTGCTGCCAGCGTTTTGACAGTCGTTGTCTGCAGTCATTCAGTGTGATCTATTCATATTTGTTTGTGCGCGCTCACACCACGCTTGTTCATTCAGTTAGTAATAGTTGGGCCACATTTTCCAACGCACGCTACACATGCAATGCTGCCCGGATCGGCAGTGCAGCGCTACAGGTGTGTCACTTCACATGCGCTGCCCACGGGAAGCGCTTCTCATCAACACCACCATTTCACACGCGCCTTCTCTTGGTCATCAAGTCTCTTTTCATGTCGGTCTACTTACGCCGCAGCACACCTGCTTACTTAATCAGCTCATGTTTACTACAATTCATATTGCTACCAAAGCCGCTCACCTTACTTCGTATGACATTGCTGTGTTGCTATCGCAGTCATTGCTTCGCCCTTAAGGCGAAACTGTGACATTTTTTTTGTTCACTTATTTCTGTGTGCATTGTATAATTACGAGCTTCATTTGTATAAATTAACTGTACTGACTGTTTTTTTTTTGTTCAACTATTTTTTTGTATAACAACCCCCTCCCCTCTGTAATGCCAATTGGCCCTGAGGGTAAAATAAATGAAATGAAATGAAATTTGACCTTTGGGTAATTCGACCAGAACTTGCAGTCCTGCAAGGGTGAAAGTAATGGGAGTTCGCTCTATAATGGCCGCTGTAGCGGGTCTCGCTGAGGAATCCCACGTGACGGGAAAATGGGACCTTCCGTAATGGTGTCTCCCATGTGCCCGGATGACAATCAATGAAACCGTGCCTGCATGACGATGAGCAGGTCCATGACGAGGATGAAGGAGGCAAGGAAGGCGCGGGACAGCTCAGTGGTGGCCACGAACTCGCGGTTCAGGTAGTCCCAGGAAATGCGATCGCTGACAATGAGGCTGATCACGACCGCTGACAGCAGCAGTGACACAGCCCAGAAAACGGTGATGCGAGTGCGACCGTGGCTCTGCCAGAAGGCACGTAGGGAAGGTGCCCAACCGGGGTACAGCTCATCCTGTAGCATCATGTCCGTCACCTGCGGCAGCAGCAGGCACCACGCTTTTCAGTGATGTTTACGTTTGCTGTAATTAGACAGCGTGTAAAAAATACAGTTTTACACAGGATCTTGACCACGAAGCCTCACGATTACCTGCAGTAGCGCTACATTCCTGAATGGCAAACGCCAAAAAAGTGCAGGCTATGAATCAGCATTTTCTTGAACATTCAGGATACTTTGAAGGCGCTTCTATGACAAGAGTTTTGTCTCTCATAACAGTCTGCAGGCTTTGATGCAACAGGGAATAACAGAAGAACGGCAGATTGGGCGAGTTGGTGGTTTTCTATTATACTTAAAAACAACTTACAATACTTACAACTGCGTTATAACGCAGTTGTAAGTCAGTGCTATGTGTGCTCCTGCTCTCTTTCTTTGTTCTGTGTCGGTAGTGCTATCTTTAAGTATTAGGGAATAATAGTCTGCCATTTCTCATTCACTCTGCAAGAACACTTTTCCTCAAACCATAAGTACACATTCATGCTAGGTTGTGCAGTTACATCAAATGGGAGCACTATCGGCAGGTTGTTAAAGCTGGAGGGGCGAAAAGGTCCACTATCGTCATATGCTGCTTTTAAATTGTCTGTTTGTGGTTTTCTAATTTACTTGTAGAACTATATGTGTCGGTAAGGAAGGATAAACTTTGACATGAACATTATAAAGCGAGAAAGGCATCAAAATTTCTTGGTGTATGGTTCAGTGAAGACTTAATGTGGAACGTCCACATTAATCATTTAGTTAAACAACTTGTGCAAATGGTTGGATGCCTGTACAGGATTGGTTCTGTTATTCCTCAATGGCTAAAGAAAAATTTGTTCAATTCGCTCTTCTATTTGAGACTCTGTTACGGCATATTAGTATGGGGGACAACAAGTAAAAAAAATGATAACAAACTGATTGTGCTACAAAAGAAAATACTTCGTTGTTACGAAAACTACTATGGTAATAGCGACCATTAGTGCACATCAATGCTCTTTTATAATAAACATAAAATGTTGAGGGCAAGTCAAATATGCTATATTAAGCTATTAAAAGAGGTACATAAAAATGAGTGGTACAAACACAAAGAAAAAAAGTCAGTGCTATTCCACAAGAAGAAATTTACAATTGCCAAGAATGAGGAAAAATTATGGAAAACAAACGATGCAATGCCAGGTAATGTGATTAGTTAATGAATTGGAAAATAGCTTAGATTTTGGCGCTAGTCCGCAGGCTTTTAAAAAACAAGCTAAGAAAAAGTTATAAAAACAAATAATTTATCAGCACTAAACAATATTGCACAGAACTTATATGGAAATTATATTAATTTTGTCACAAGTAGGCACACGTTCAGTTTTCCTTTTTTTTCTTTCTTTTTTTGTTGCTCCTTTGTTACTACTCCATGAAAAGTGTCTGTCATTAGCTGCTTTTGTAAGTGCAAAATACCACTTTGTTATCGCTTGTGTTGTTCTATAATGCATCAAATGTTTTTTTGTGTAATACATATTTATCTATTGCGAGCCACAGGTGCAGAAGCCTTTGTCAGGCATATAATTAAAGTGCCTTTTGCTTCTGTCTCTTATCTCGTATACGTATGCAAGCAAGAAATAAAGATACGTACTCCTACTACTAAACATGGGCATGCTTTAAGCCAAGCCATGTCCCAGACTAGCGAAATCAGCCTGGCATTCTTATCGTGTAACAGCAAGTTCTAAGAAATTATCATAGACAGATGCTTAAGGTAGTACTATCACAATTCTTATTAGAAACACAATAAACATAACGCCGACCAAAATGGTGTTGTCAAAGGGGGTAGGCATTCTGTTTATTGTGTTTCTAATAGTATGGATCTACTTCCAAACTGGACAAGACATCATCCAAATATTGATTTCACAGTAGCACAAGTTTACGCCTTTAATGTCGCCGAAGCACTTGCCATCCATGCAGTGAGGAAGTCACCAAGCCAGGTTCCACAGGCGGCGACCTTCATGAAGCTGGCATTGGTGACACCCATGAGCGCATTGATACGAAACTCGTCGGGGCGTGGGTGGCCGCTGAGCAGCAGTGCATTGTACACCAGTGAAAGCATGTACACAAACACCAGCATTGTCAGCAGCATTATCATCCAGGTGCCTTGCTCCTCGCGGAACATCTTCAGCCGAAATAGGTTGCCTGCACAAAGGGGAGACACACGTGCTTACAACGCTACACACCAGCAATGCACACACGTATCCGGACCTGCCAGCCTACAATTTGAAAAACACTACACTAAAAGCCCTAAAATACTAAAGTCTGGTGAAAAAATACCAACAAAAATGCAGCAGATCCAACGACCCCTGTTGGAATTTATACAGAGCGAAGCTTACGCAGCAATCTTCACGCACACCTTCTTATGTGGCTCAAGGATGCCCCGAACGAGCAGGTCTGCAATGCAATGCATCTTTTAATACAACCAGCGTTATAGGGGTTGAAAGAGGCAAGCTGGCTTTCTGCACCATTCGGCGGTGACTGCACAATTTGGCGGTGACTCAAACGAAACTGAAAATCACGTGGCCAGGAACGATTTCGACGCAGCCAACAAAGTTGAGCCCGAATGCCTTAATCCGCTGGCAGAACCGCGCGGAATGAGGGGCCAGCCATAGAGCCAGCCTATAGGCCAGCTGGCCAGCCGGCAGTGCCATCAGGCTATCAGCACAGTTGGTGCGGTCCATTCGTGTTCTGAAGGGTGGTGCGGCGTAGAGCTATGGGCGCAGCCCATTCGTTCTCGGAGGGGTAGAAGGGCAACGGGAGAGAGGCGAAGGCTGTAAAACAGTGCGGCAGCGTACAGCGGCTCGAATTTACTTTTTTATTTTCAAGGATTTCGCATTCCATTAGCTTTCGGCACCGACACCCAGTGGCCAGACTTCATCGTTATAACCAATAATGCAGCCTGGGGCATTGTATTAAGCGGATTATTTCACTATAGAAAACATACAAAAATTGACGGTGCAGCAGCTTCTCATTGTTATAACCGATATATTGTTAAAACCGGTGTCGTTAGAAGTGGGTTCGACTGTATTTTCGAAACGGCACCACTCACTCACCATCGGAGCTGTCGTTTCATTAGTCGGAAGTAGCAGCATCTGTCCTTGGAAGATGACCGTTTGTTGCTGGCTGCCTACCACAGTGCATTGTAGCAGCACAAAGTCCACCAGTGTGTCCTCCAGCTGTGGATGAACCACACTACGCCCACGAAATGATGTTTTGCACGGGTTGTTCTTCAGCAGCTTTCCTTTCTGCGCTCTCCAATACCGCACACTTTTTTCCGAAACGCCAAACTGGCGCTGAGTTGCCATGTTGTTGTTCGGTTCGTTGAAGTCACCAACTTTTATCTTAAATGCAGCTGAAAATTGCCTCCTCGTGCCGCTACTCATCCTTCAACGGGCGAAAAAATAAAAATACTAAACAAATCAGACTTTTGATCAGAACGTAAAAGTCAGAACAGATCCGATGCAGGAACACACAAACGACACAGAGAGAGAAAAAAAAGAATGCCTGTGAAAACACAGGCTGCCCGACAATGACTCACATTCGGCTAAAGACCGCTATATAAGATGCGGGGTAGGGGTGACTTTAGCTTGTTTCTTTAATGAAAATATCTCGACTTATATTCCGGTTTATACAGAAGATCTAACCACGTGAGCTACCTGGTTCGAGCTAGGTAGTGCACGAGAGTCAGAGGCGAGAGTCGGATAGAGAAGCTGGAATGACAACGATGCAACGACCACAACACGAATATGAGGACATACCTAGTGGCCGCAAGTCAGTAGACAACTTGGGCCACTGGGTAGGTATAACGACATGACAAGAATGACATGACTTGACATTATTCCATGACATTACTGACATGACATGTCACATAAACCATGTCATAGTACAGTATAGACCACTTATAACGTAACCGCTTATAGTACAGGACCGGATATAGTGCGATCTTTTCAGACTCCCGTTAACTTTCCCATAGCACTCCATGTATACACGTATCGCTTATAGTGCAGTTGCAGGAAACTAAATACCGGTTACAGTGCGGCTGCCTGGGAGTACGGAAGTCAGCGGATACGGTGAACGCTCCCCTCAAATGGGCGCCCCAAAGAGTGCTCGAGGAAGAAAGAGAGACGAAGTGGAGGTGAAGGCCAGGTGGTGCGAACGAACAGCCAGTGAGGCTGAAACCAGAATCTTGAGTGCGAGTCGTGAAATATCACGGCTAGCATAGCGAGCGAGGGCGACGAAACTGCCAATGCCGGCCAACGCTCGCTTCAAGATAACGGCAGTAAACGAAACTTCGGGGAGCAGGCGGCACCGGCACAGCATGGCAAAGGGGGCATGCGGAGACCGTGGAATGTGAGGGAGGAGGGCGGCAGGGAAGCGGATTTCGCCTCGGCAACTCCGCCGCTTCGGTGGCTCCCCTCGCCCTCCCTCGTAGCTCCCTCACTTTCGACTGTCACCGTGCGCGCCCGCCGCCGTGCAGGCGCCGCCACTCCAGCCGGCCCGGCGCCAGCTCCCCGAAGTTTCATTTTCTGCCGTTATCGGGAAGCGGGCGTTTGCCGGCGTGGGCAGTTTTGTTGGCCGACCTGGGACAGTGCCGCTGCTTCCCTTTGCGCCGTAGCCGCAGTGTGCAAGGTCAACACGTGACTAAGCATAAGCATAAGCAAGACGAAGCATAAAGGAGAAAGAAGGGTTCACTGCCATTTTCTACGGGTGGCTACGGTAGCGTGGCTGAGACGTCGGCACATCCACACATCTTCTGGCGCAACGCAGAATCGGCGACCTTGCCATTTGAGAGAGGGTGAAATTTCCGCTGCGTTTTTTTTTCTCTTTCTTTTTGTTTTGATCGCGCGCGACATTGAGGGGTCTCTCCTAAGCTTTTACTCTATGACGGTGCCAGAGCAATGCCGGTCGGAGGTGCCACCATGTGAATTATCTTGTATTAACGAGATTCGACTGTAAATTGAATGCAAACATTCTAGCCGCATTCCTCAACTGTCGCATACGCGTGGCGGCTCGATGCACATGTTTTGCATATGTGCGGGCCTTGAAAATTGTTTCTTTGGTTATAGTGCAGTACCGCTTATAGTGCGGATATTCGCGACTCCGGCGACTTACATTATAAGCGGTCTACACTGTATTATTGTCATGTCAGGCATTTATTTCATGCCATTCATATTGTGACGGGGCATCAAATAGATGAAAAGCAAGGCACAATTTATATACCGACTATTTACAGAGGTAGCCAGATGGCTGAACACACTCAATGTCTCGGTGATCGCCATCTTCTTCGTTTGTCCAAGAAGGCGGCTCGTAACATCTAACCCTCTCGATTAGTGGAGCGATGTCTTGGTGCAGACTAATTACATACGGAGGATGGTTTCAACAAGCATGACGTCACAAGATAGCGAGATTACGAGATGGCGCAATCTTATAGTTAAGTTCACTGAGTTTGCCCTAAAACTTTGTAAGGTCTCGTGTAATGCGACAAAAGCTTTTCAGAAACACCTACACTATGCGATGGAGTCCAGAGAAGTACAAGGGATCCAGAGAAAAGCAGAGGTGTCGGTGGCTGTGGTCATAGTGGTCCTTATGAAATAATTGCGAGTCGGAGAGTCACGCATAAGCGATATGACGTGCCAGATGGGCTCGAGCGGCAGCATTGCAGGCACACTCTGTGCTATGTTGTACAACAGCAGGTACTAGTAGCATGTCGAAAGGCAATGCTGGGTGGTGGCCAAGCAGTAGGTGAAACGACAAAAGAACGGTGGTGTTGTTACGGCATGAGTTGTACACGAACGTGACGTATGGCAAAGTGCTGTCCCAGTCACAATGATCATCAGAAACATGCATGGCAAGCACGGTTAAGGTGCGATTCAGCCTCTCAGTGAGCTCATCGGTGCGCGGGTCGTATGCAGTAGTGAGCTTGTGCTCCACCAGTTGCATAGGAGCGCCTTGATAGAGTCTTGATAGAGGAGAACGTCACGAAGTAGAAAGTCGGTGACAATAATCAGCGACATCAGTGGCACAATTATTCGGCAAACTTCGCGTGATGGAATACCACATAGTGTTGTCAGTGGTCACAACCACGACTCACTTTTTCCCTGAGGTAGACATAGAGAATGGGCCGAAGAGATCAAGACTGACGTGATAGAATGGCTCCGTGGATATGTCAATGGGCTGTAGAAGGTCTGCAGGCGCCGCCGAGAGCTGTCTACGTCGCTGACAAAGGTCACGCGCAGCAACATAGTATTGAACAGATCGATACAGACCAGGACAGAAAAACCGACACTGCACACGGTCGTATGTGGGGGATACTGCAAGATGTCTAGTGGTTGGGGCATCGTGGAGTTCTTTGAGAACACTAGTATAAAGTTGCTTGGGGAGGACAAGCCGAAGCTCCAGGCCGTTGGGAATGGTACTACGACGGTAAAGAATATCGTCATGAAGCTCAAACAGTGAAGCGATGGGTTGGGCTGACGAGAATGGAGGGGGCCAATGATAGACTGCAATGTGTCGTCACTCTTCCGTTCAGTGCGGATGTTGGCCAGATCAGAAATAGCCATGACAAAGTTGTCAAGATCACGATTGGTAGTGTCTGGAGGGTTGACAGGGTAGTATGATAAACAGTCAGAATCTTGGTGCATCGGCCATACTTGTAGAGAACGTCAAAGGCACACTCCTTGAACCGTAATGCTGAGCGACCAAGCCTTCCCGTAGGATCCTTCAGTGACGAGAGCCAGCAAAGGCCGTGGTGGTCCGTGATGACCGAAAATGTGCGGCCATATAAGTAGGGGCGGATTTTTACCACAGCCCAGACTAAAGCAAGGCATTCACGCTCAGTTATCCAAAAATTCCGCTCCGATGACGAGAGAAGGCAATGACACGTTCTTGGTCGTGCTGGCGTTGGGCGAGGACTGCACCTATGCCGTGGCCACTACTGTTGGTGTGAACTTCTGTAGGGGCCAAAGGGTTAAAATGCGCCAAAATGGGTGGTGCTGCAAGTAAACTGACTAAGGTGGTGAATGCGTTAGCTTGCTCATGACCCCCAAGAAAAAGAAACATCCTTCTTGAGTAGGTCAGTAAGTGGCCGGTCAATGTCAGTTAAATTTCTGACAAATCGGGGCAAGTAGGAGCACAAGCTGACAAAGCTCCAGACATCTCTGACTGCGCGAGGAACAGGAAAGTCTTGGATGGCACGCACCTTGTCTGGGTCAGCTTGGACACTGCTTGCACTAACAAGGTGACCGCGAACAGTGATGTGATGTTGAATGAAACGACACTTGTAGTGGTTAAGTTGCAGACCAGCGCGGTGAAACACATCGGGAATGGCTGGCAGGTGGGCCAGGTTTTTCCCAAAAGTAGGCGAAGAGACAATCACATCATCTAGATAGCATAGACAAGTGGACTACTTATAGCTCCTAAGGAAAGAATCCATCATCCACTCGAAGGTTGCGAGGCATTAAACAATCCAAAAGACAACCTTGAACTGGTACAAGTAGCAGAATAATAGCGGCAAGCAGACTCGTCAATCGTCAAAATCTCATGTGCGGGTCAAGCACGTCAGCTTTTACACATGACTCATCGAAGGTTCCAGCATAATCGCTGGTGCTTGAATACATTCCAGGAAGTACAGTAGAACCTCATTGATACAATCCCATTACGTACGATTTCCAGGCACCAACGTTCATGATCGAGAACACAAAAAATTACCCATTACAGTTACACTTATTTTCCCCCAGTTCGTATGTTTCTGGAAAACACGATCTCTCGACACCAATGTTCAGTAGATTGCCAAATTGCGATCGTACGGTACGCAGGGTTCGTACACAATATATGGCTGGAAATTCAAGGACATTTCAAGGATTTCAAGGATGCAAAAAGGCAGAATTCAAGGAGTGTTAGCGTAATTTTATTTCTTCACATGACTTAGGAAAGGAGCCCTATTTTCGCATTAATTTCTCTTCCAAGAGCTGTTATGTCCGCTTCTTTTTCTTTGCCTGTTCGACGGAAACTGTTTGCCTTGACAAGATAAGTCAGATCGTTTTTTGCTTCGGCGTCTTCCGAAAAGTGATCCGCTGACTCCTGCAAGCACTTCAGAGTTTTTTGGAGCTTTGTCTTCTTCTCTTGCATGCTCTGTAGCTCTAGCTCAAGTGCTTTTCTCTTCAAGGTTACCTGTTGTGCTACAGCTTGCTTCTTCTGTTCGTCCATGTAAAGCGCATACCTATGCCTGGCTTGGCGCACTGATGACTTCAGTTCTTTCGACAGTGGAACGTTAAGCAGCTCACCGTGGGTTTTCACGGCCTCGCAGATGACTCGTTGTGAGATATACGAGAGCTCTGCCATATTTTCGACCGCGATCTGCTTGTTTACACTGAAACCTCTTATAGCCTGCCCATGGCTAAGCAAGAGAAGGACCTTCAGTACTTCCCATAACATCAAGAACGCCGGGTCATGCTTCAAAAGGCGCACAAAGAGAACGTCAAGGCGTTCATGGTCTCTTTCATAGTTTTGCAGTTCATGCCGTTTTTCTTGGCAGAACTGAATGTACTGTGCACACACAATATCTCTCTTGTGCTCAGAAAGAAGCTTACTGTCAATTAAACAGTTAAGAACAACTTTCAGCTTCCCAAGGCACATTTCTGTCTTCGCCATCTCTCTGGGGTCAAAACATGACAACCCTCGAACCAAAGGGTACCTAAGAGGACTTCTCTCCATGATTTTCAGGATCATGTTCACAATGAACTTCCGACACTACCCCCTAAATTCAAAACACACTTGGTACTCACTTTTCCGCTCTTTAAGATCTTCTCAGCCACACGTCCAACGTCCACCTTCTCAAGTGATGTGTAATTGGCAGTATTATGAACATCCATTCGCAGCAGTTTCGTGATGCTCGTGGCTTCTGTCAATACCGAGCGCTTCACGAACCTTGCAAGGAGGCTCCTGAAGACAGTTTCAAGCTCTTTTGCTAAAAAAATGTCTTTGGAGAATCACTCTGAAAAACAGTCAAGAAAGGCTGCACAAGCATTGCAACGTTTAGGGAAAAGTTCAGTTTCGCAAGTGCAAGCTGGTCCTTTAGAAAAGCACTGACGTTCTCATACACTCTACATTTCAGCAAGGGTAGCCTATGGTCGCTCACTGCTTCGGTGTAGTGCCTCAAATGCTACCACATAGCCAGGCCTCTCTCCAGTACGGGCACGTTCTCGACCCAACGGTGGGGTACGAAAGGAAGTGGAAACAGCTTGCTCCCTGTTTCTTCAACAAAATCTTCACGGCAGGACGGTGCATTATGGAAGAGTGAGAATAAGCTCGACAGAAAGGTGTCAACTGGCCAGCTTGTCGCATGCATTCCTGCTTTGTAAGCATTATGCACTGTGTGCAAGCCACATGAACCATTATCCAAGCACTGAACTTGAAAGTCATTCTTCATGTGCTGCTGCAACTTGTTGAAAAGACTCCAGTTGACATTCGGGCCGTCCATCGAGAGCTGCACAATCCTGCTCAGGGGAAAGGACGCGAGTGTTTCCGTCAACTTCTGCATAAGGTCGTCCGCTGTGCTGTGACCCATGAATGTCGAAGTCAGATATCTGGTTGTCACCTCACAGTTATTCCACAATCTGATGTGAACATCAAGTTGTTTTCTTTGCAGGTATTCATTCAAGGTTTTGTCAAAAAGCACAACAAAATTGTCAGACTTCAATATCATTTGTTGTACTTGCGAAGTGAAAAATGGGCGCAGATTGTGGCACGCGACGTACGCGCACTTTTTCTCAGAGCAAGTGAAGCTTTTAGCGACCTCGCTATCCGGAAACATCTTTTGGAATAGCTGGGAAATGGATCCACTGGAGCTGTAGGAGTAGCGTGACGACACAACTTTCATCGTCCACAAAATCTCGGCTTCGATCACGGAATCATGCTTTCTGCAGTCTTCGTCAAGTGTCGCAGCCCGAGAGGAAGTTGCCGTGCTTTCACGCTGACAAGCAGCCTCAGACGACACATTTGCCGCTTGCATGAAACTTGTGACGGATGAGCAGCCCTCACCTTCTGCAGCTTTGGATCGGTGCTTCGCGCCTTTCTGGTGGCTCTTCAAGGCAGATTCCCCCATCGTTGCAATGTCGACCGTCTTCTGACATAATGCGCACATTGCTCGATAAGGATCGCTTGGTTCCGGTCTCACCCAGTGACGATAGTCCGTATGTTGCAGCCACGCAGGCTGAAACTTGCACTTCCCGCCTGGCATCTTGTCAAAGTAAACACACAACGCAAACGCGAACTTCGCTGAAATTACGCGCACGTGGCCGACAAACGGCCCGACTATAGTACCTAAAAGACACTTACTAGTGTGCCGAAAGCGGGTGTCGCGGTAGCACCGATTGTGATGATTGCTGCTGCCGGCTGCTTGGTGCGCTGCACTTCGAGACTGTGCCGGACCATGTTGAGACATGAGCGGACTTCAGGCGAGACACGACGCGAGTCTCCCAATTTGCCCGGCGATCTGCCTCTCATGTTCTTGTCCCAATCCGCGATACGTTCGGGGTCTGCGGACGCGCTGGGTAATGAGATGAGCCGTTTCTTTTCGCGTCTGTCTGGGAAATCGCGGTTTCGCGACCTGTTCAAAGTTTCTTTAAACAGGCGAGTGCACACATAGATGCAAAACACCCACTCACAAGAAGACTGCAACGAAAGCGGCAACAAGGCGAGAAATGAACTACGCATTGCAATCGACGCGTAGCAATCAAAGCGTCGCAAACGAACGCGAGTCGAACACCGCAGGGTTTAGCATGGTGCTGACAGGCATCGCCGTCTGGTGGCCCGCGGCGGCAGGCATTACTGCCCGCGCCACCGTCCCGCGTTGGAGACGCTCAGTGGACGGCACACTAGAGTATATTCTAGACACTATACGCAAGCAGAGCGAGCGATATGCCTCGCATTGGATTGGATTTTCAATGCATATTAGTTGCCAGATGACGTAGGGGCTGCGAAATTTAAAACCGAAATTTCCTGGTGTTGCCCTTTAGTCAACACAGCTTGTTTTCATGGGCATTCGTAAGCGGAAGGGCCTTAAAAATCAGCGTGACTCGCGGAGGTACGTCGTTAATTTCCTCTAGCGGAACAAATCCCACGGGATTTTCAAGGATTACAAGGAGCTCACGGGTATTCAATTAGTTTCAAGGGCCCTTGAACTTATACTGTCAATATCAAGGATATTCAAGGATTTCAAGGGGCTGTGCAAACCCTGACCTTTTCCGGCTGCTAGATCCCATGTAAACACGAAAATGCACGAGGCGCCCACAATCGAGAACAGTAGCCACCCCCAACTGCCTTTTCCCCGCAATACTCGCCCACCCATCTCATGTGAAAATGTTGGTGCTAAGTTTCTCATTCCGGTGCCAGCAAATCTCCTTTCGAGTCGTTGCACTCTGCATTCACAGCTATTGCCACCAACCCTACTGCGATAAGCATCTTCACTTATCTGTTCCCAGCAAGTGGACCGTAGTCTCGTTCGAAGTGTACTGCACGCTTTTAAAGGGCCCCTCACCAAGCCACATAGCAAATTTTGGTTATATGCTGGAAGTTGTTACGTGCCCTCTAAGACAGTTCTACTGCAAGAATTTTTCAAATTAGTTCGTTAACAGCAGCGATAGAAATATTTGAAGTGCCGCTAATCCATGATTTCAGGAGAAGAGGGTCACCGCCAACATAAGACACTTTCTCCACTTTTTCCGTCTAGCCTCCACAAGCGAAATTTCTTCCCCGCGTTCTTCCATACCGGAGCCGGAGAATCGCGCGACAGATATGTCACGGGCCCTGCCTTCTTCTTTTGTTTTTTTCTCTCGCTTTATTGCTGAGTGGCGAACTTCATTTCAGGCACGAGCTGTTGTGCTTGTTTTGTTTCGCGCAGTGCACGATTTTGCGCGCTGCGCACGAGAACACCTGACTAGCGGTATAAGTCAGTGCTACCCGAACCCTGAGGCAGACGCAAGCGGATAACAGAGCATGATCGTGCGCTGGAACATGGCAGAAAATGATATAGTTTCGCTCTCTGTCCACGCGACTGCATGACATGGGAACAAGCAGACGAAATGGAAGTACATCTCTTTTGCTACAGTACAAAGTACAGTTAAACCTGCTTATAATGAACCTTCATATAACGAATTCCGGGATATAATGAAGTTTTTCTATTCCCCGCCGTTACTCCATAGAAGCACATGTATTTGAGACCTCTACGTAACGAAGTGGCAGCGGGAGACACCCTCGAAATAACGAATTTTCCCCGCCGACAACCTAGAGATTTCGCCCCAAATTTTGTCATTTTTGCGCGAGCAGCAACCGGAAGCACCTTTTCCGCCACGACTGAATGCGAAGCGAGTGCACGTGTGCGAGGCGGGCCTGCATCCCTCGACCCGGCGATCTTGCCGCCGCGGGCGTGACCTGTCCCCCTCCCTTCATTCAAACCTGATCCTGCTGCTTGCATGCAGATGGCCTAGCCCACCAACCGGCACTCACCTTTTCCAGTTGATGTTGCCGACGCACTGGAAGACGCTGTGACACATCATACTCGATGAGCGCGGACACGCGCTGTCAAACACTGGCGGCGTGTGGAAGCGCCGTTGCAGAAGCGAGCGAAGTGACCTTCGTGCTGTTGTCTTGAAGCGCAAACCGAGCACCGAGAACACACAGCACACACAAAGCTATGAGCCGCCGACGCACCTACACTGCCTAGACTCTACCCTAACGCAGATCGCTTTCAAGATACGGCCCGCGCGCGCCGCGCAGTACCCAGCTGATGCCACAGTACAGTACAACGCCGCCCGTTATCCCTCCCCCCTTGTTCCCTCGCCGGTGCCTCGAGAGCAACGGAAGAAGGCACGCTTCCTCCCTGCTTTTCTTTCTTGCGCGTGCGAGATTTAGACGCGGTCGTCGGCTCCTCTCGCACGTTTTCACTCGCACATACAGAATACGGCACGTGGCGACTGCATTATCGCCCTTGGACTTTATACGGAACATCTATGAGCCAAAAACAATTTTAGGGCCACAACACGTCATAGACACCATCTTTTGATATCAAATACGGATCTCAAGGGCCATACTTTTGCTGGCGGAAACCAAAAATACCTCATAGTTGTCGCCCCCGGCACTTTGGGCGGCCAATGCCATCGTCAAGCCACCAAGCCAAGCGACATGAAAAGTCAAAATGGCCGCTCGGGCCGGCGTGGGGTGGGAGTTCACAACGTATGATGCGGTAACGGTCCCACAGTTGCGACGCAACAGCGGGGTTACCAATGCATTGGGTTCTATGGGAGCTTTGCCGAAAACGACGTAAACGGACCGGCCGAAAATGACGTAACAGCCGGGAAAACGCAGCACCCGGGAACGTAACAGCAGGGTTCTACTGTAACACTATACGACGCTACAACGCCATCGTGACGCTGGTTCTTCGTTTCCGATGCCTCGCGCTTGTGCGAAACGACTCGCGTCCATGCATCCAGTACCTGGTGTGACATTCCAAGGATGAGTGCTTCAACGAAAACGGAAAACGGGCGCGCGTTACAATCGAGGGCACGTTAGAACCGAGTAAATACGGTAAGCGTTTCTTTTTCGAATTTTCGGGCCGAACCTGCACATAACGAAATCCTCTTTATAATGAAGTTTTTCGGGAATTTGTCAATTTCGTTATATCCAGGTTTAACTGTAAAACAAAAACACGCAGCCATTCGGTTTGTATGCTCTATTATTTCTCTAAATATTAATTCATCTATGGAAGCCACTGATTAAACAAATAACTGATGTTGCCTCGAATAATTCTTGAAATCCCATGTCACCATAAGCGACCTCACAGCACTGCCATGTACGTAGGCGCACTTGCACTATAGACGTCAAATCTCCGGCTGGAAGTGCGACGCACGCGAGGAGGAGGGAAAACGGCGTTTCGTTTGAAATTTAAGCTGTTTCCGCGGCACATAGGAATGTACTATTTAGCTGACGCGATCGCTGGTGCGCATTGTGTGCACTGCGCTTGTCAGCTCAATGTGGCCAGACCTGGTGAGGGGACCTTGTAATTCAGGTGCTGGCCCTAAGCTTCATTTAATTTATATTTCCCGTCACAGCCTTAAAACACTGCACATTAGGAAAACAACAATGTGCATCTCTGCTCGACGCACGCCCGCAACAAGGTCGAATTCTAGGAGTGCAAGCATTAAGCTTGCTGAAGCCATAAAAACGAAAATGCGCATCTAGGGCCACTCCAGCCCTACGTGCTCTGGCATCTCGGGTTGCAACGATTCATGCAACGCTTCGAATTACGTACATGTAAACTACAGTAATTTTTTTAGTGACAACATAGACACTCCCTCCACTTTTCCCGTCTAGCCTCCACAAGCGAAATTTCTTCCCCGTGTTCTTCCATACTGGAGTTGGAGAATCGCGCGACAGATATGTCACGGGCCCTGCCTTCTTTTTTTTTTCTCTCACTTTATTGCTGAGTGGTGAACTTCCGTTGATCGAACTTCCGATTGTATGTTTTCTCAGTTAATATGTTTTTTCTAGCTTTCTTTTTTTTCCAATACGTATGAACGAGGTTCTACTCTACAACACTATTTCCATCGCGCATACAATGTGATTTCACAAGGAACATAGCCAATAGACAGAATTAATGAAAATATTTGAGTAAGTTCCAAATCATGCAGGCACATCTTGTGCTGAGCGATAACATTAAGTTAGAGGGTGAAATTGGTCCCCCGAAAAAAAGGATAAACAAGTACACGTGTCAATATTGTAGAAGAGTCATAGGCACGGTTCAGTGAATTTTGTGAGACGTTTTGAACACGAGATGTATTTCTGCCAGACTTGTGCCAGGACTGCTCAGCGACAAACAGAAGCACCGCCGTGTTTCTGTCTGTACAGAACTCAAGCAACAAGTCAGAGATGACCCAAGCTTCATCTGTCATAATCAGTGATGAAACAAGTGTTTACGGTTATGACCCTGAAATCGAACAGCAGTCAGAAGTTCTTGAGAGCCTTGCTTTCACAGGCTACTTCTTCCCCCACCCACAACCAATGGGTTCCTTAGAGTAACTAAACGACAAATAAATTTAGAAACAGGTCTTCATTGGCATCATGGGTTGTTGTACACTCCAGACGTCATGCACAATGTGGCCTGTAACTGAGGAGGAGGTAAGGTAGGGTGTTCGAGGCAATTAATTAAATTGGATTGCAAAAAATCTGTGCAACTCTCAAGCCTGCTTTTTTTAGGACATGACGGAAGTGTTAAGAGGAACTTACCCAGCGAATTTCATCGACATCCGTTGACATAGAAAAATCGCCGGAGTAGCCCTTTAAATATGCGACCTGCCTCCTAATTCTTAATGCTCATTGAAAGGCGGCAAAATATATCACACTTGCGTCATGCACATTGCTACCCACTATAACAGCACTGTTCCTCTGTAATGTTCCTCCATAAACTATATCTGTATGTTCATGGTGCACTCCTATTTCCTCCAAATTGTACTTCCAACTATTTTCTTAATTCCCATAGTTTACAGTGACTACACGGCTCACCTAAATCCTTTGCCCAATCCTTTCCGCCAAACACTATTTATGAATGGAATTGACTGCCTCAGTCTACTGTCAACGAGCGAATCCCCACAAAATTCAAAGACATGATTACAGCTTGTTTCGTTCCATAATTGTTTTGTGTCAAGCCTGGTCCTGGGTTTGCGTCTTGTTTTTATGCAGTTTCTTTTTTTTGAGGGTGGGTGTTTGTGTCTGTGTGGGGGGTTCTTATAACGATAATTGTCAATGCCATGGTATCCTTGACTATGTCTTATCTTTGCAGAGGTTTTTGTGCTATTGTTTTTACATTCACATAATTTTTTGCTGTTGTGTCACGCATTGTAAGTGCTTTGTCCCCCTCCCCCTTACGTAATGCCCTTTGGCGATCTTTAAGGGGAAGATAAATGGTGATGATAATGATGATGAATGACAGGCAAACAACGGTTGTCCACTCACGAAGCAGAAAATGGTGGATGAAGTATTTGCCACAGACGAGGCCGCAGAACAGGGCTAGGAGCCAGAGGAGCACCTTGGCGCACCGCCATCCCCACTCGGGCGGGTACTTGGTGCAGACAAATGAGAAGACATTGCCGAACACGGGAATCTCGCTCTCGGTTCGGCTGTGCGAGATGGGGTCCTCCGCAAACACCAGGAAGTTGCAGAACACCACAAAGTACGACACAAACAGCCGTGCATACGGGTGCTGCAGGAAGTACCTGCAACATGGGTGCACAGCATATTGCTTCACAGAAACAGTGTCATCCCCCTCAGAGTATCACAAAGCTTCAGAGGAAACCCGATATGGGTTTCTCAGAAAGAATTAGGGGTGTGCGAATATTCAGAACTTTTGCATAATAAATCAAATATAGTTCTATTCGATTTAGTCTTCGAATCGAACAGACGCTTTTCGTAAACACGAATATTTTGCTCACATTTTTCGAATAGCATTTCAGATTGTTAAGTTTGATCGAATATGAAATTGAAGCAAAATTATGCAATCAATTTTATCCCTGCAGCCAGTTACGCAGTCAAGCAGGCTATGTCGCTACTCATGGATGTGACCTGCTAAACTATAATAATTTGCTCTCTCTGAAATTCCCTGTGTATGCAAACACGCTCCTCATTATTTCCTAACACTCCTTTTGTGGTTATAATAAACATCACTTCAAAGCATGCAACGTAATGACAGAAGATTGCTAACATTGTGAATATTACTAAGATGCAAACATCGTATTGTATTATTGGTGAGAATGGCCTGTTCATTATTTTAAAAATATTCAAAAAATATTCAATACTCAATTCAATTCACTTCTGGCACTATTCAATTTGTATTTGATTTGGTTTTAATTGCAAAGCAACTGTAGTTAGGTGAGAAAAGAGATTTGTCCCGGTCTGAGAATTTAACCCAGGACCAATTCCTTTATGTTGCTCTATCATGTGAGTGAACCGAACTGTTAGCAGGTTGCAGAGTGAGGGCGTATTAATTGACAACTCATAGCTCTGGGAGACTGAATATGTCAAATCAGTTAAATTAACAAGGTGGAGGAGGTTTGACGGAAGAAAAAGATGGGCAGAGCAAACCGCCCTGGAAAGGTCCAAGGATTGATCCCTTCACCAGGACGAATGCTTCTTAAACTGTGAAGCTTTCTTTCAGAGAAATTCGTGTTGGGTTTCCTTGGTAACTTCATGCCATAGTCAATCTTTCCCTTTCATTTAACTATTTTGCACCTTGCAGGCTTCCACAAAACTGATTTGCTTAAAACAAAGAAGTACAAAGCTGTCCACAAATATGTATACATTCATTCAAACCAATTAAAAGAGGCATATGAAAGATAACTCACAAGGGGCTAGAAAAAGTACATTTGGAATAAAAATCACACACACCAAACCTGGAAAACACAATCTTCCAGCACCAATGTTACTGTCAGTACATCGCTAAACTGTGGTCGTATGATACGTTTTCCAGCTGCTAAATTTTATGTACAAAGAAACAGCACGTACGGTCGAAAACAGTAGCCACCCGCTGAAGCAGCTTCCCCGCAATATACTCACCCACCCATCTCGCGTGAAACGCCGGCGCGCACTCAGTTTCCTATTCCGATATCAGCAAATCGCCTCTCGGGTTATTACAAGCCACATTCACAGCTCTATTGTGATAAGCATCTTCGCCTATCTGTTGCAGAGTGCATGGGTCATAGTGCTGTTGGAAGCGTACTGCACACTTTTAATAGGTAATAACCCAAACATGCTACCATTCCCTGCTGCAGGCAGTGCGAAGTGAGTGTCATGTTTTTCTCTGGCGGCATCATAGGCAACATATTCCGGTGTCACCCACGAACTCTCGTTTT
This sequence comes from Dermacentor silvarum, assembly GCF_013339745.2. Lineage (NCBI taxonomy): Eukaryota > Metazoa > Arthropoda > Arachnida > Ixodida > Ixodidae > Dermacentor > Dermacentor silvarum. The sequence goes on from NC_051157.2 coordinate 214,492,176, forward strand.
TGCTATGGTTTCCTGTCGCCGTTTTAAAAAACTACGCAACAGGAAAACGACAACGGGAGTTTCAGGTCGCTCGGGCCCCACCAGATCAACGCGTGTCGGTGTGGCAATGATTTGTGCCAAGTGGGCACGTAAAAACTTCCCATCAAAATGCCCTGCCCAGAGAAGCTGCTCCCATGCCGAATTTGAGGAGCGCAAATGTAAGGTTGCCAAAGCTGAAAAAATGACAATGTGCTTCTCGGGCCCCGCCAGCTCAGCGCGCATTGGCATTTCGTGCTGCAGTGATTCGCGCAAAGCTATAGTCTATACGGTAATACGAAGCAAATCGCTCATGACATCAAGATGCATCATGGCCTTACTAACAAAAGGTGAGAACAATCGGGTAATGAGACATTTTACAAATTTGCAACGTAACACAACAGACAGTTACACACCAAGCAATCAAGGCTTTCAAAGCCATGAAGGCCTCAAAAATTTACTGTGACTATACAGACAAAAGGCAAGAACAATCACGTAAAACGAAAGCACTTGCATGCGTTGAAAACGCATGTAAAACTGAGAATTTGATTCTATGCTTACAACGGCTTCAGGCAGCTGGTGCCATTGAGATGATGTTCTTAGAAAAAATAATTTCTAATCAAATTATTTCTAGCAGCTATCTCTCGAACCTTTAAATCTCGGTTGCGACATGAAATGTACTGCGGTGGAAGCGTGTAGTTTGTTTTGTCTATGCCAGTGTGCCCATAAAATATATTATGAAAAATTTTCAGCTTGAGCGCTTGTCCATGCTTGCCCATGCTTGTCCAGGACAAAGCACTTGTCCATGTTACATGTCGTTATGTCTTCATTTGTGCTTTTACTCATATTAGGCTACATTCAGTACAATGCGTTGGCGGGCTAGTTGTTGCGAATCCATAATTACTTGTTGCCGCGCATGGTGCTCACTGCGCATGTTCTTCTTGTTTCTGCTCTATATAAAGGAGGGATACAATAAAATGATGTCAGTTGAGAGTAGCGCCTTGTCCTGTCGTCTTTCACGTGTCCGTTGTTTTTGCGCTAAACATAGGCTACATTCACACTTGGGATGCGGCAAGTAGGCGGAAAGGCCAAAGCGGGCTGAAAACCTTTCGAGCGCATGTCCAAGATGTTCACATTTGTTTTGCCACCGCTGCGGCTACCACTGCCAGTTTCACTCACATCCATCTAGTCTGCGTACGTTTGTCTGCATGGTGGTGCTCTTCATTGAACCATTTCAAGCAGTATGTTCATTTAATTACTGACCTATCCGTCATGAAAAGTGATCACTTCGCACAACTTCGCGTGTCGTATGCAACTTTCATCTGCCATGGAAGAGGAAGAAGAAATAATTTTGATATTTCTAGCTAGTTGTTTCCTAGAAATGGACAATGAACAACAGAAGCGGACACCTCGGAAGCGGCGGTGGTGGGTTTGCCAGGCTCTGTAAACACGGGAGAAGTTGGGTAACTTCAATGCTTTGTTGCCACACCTCCGGTCCCGTGACATTGAATACTATCGCGAGTAAGCATTGTTGACAGGCGTGTCCTTGTAAAGCCGGTGACTCTTGTCATAGAGCAGGGGTGGTTCTAGATCACGTCGATCAGCATCACAGCCGACACTTTTGGTGCCAGGTTCAATTTTACGATAGGATGTTTACATGCTAGTGCAGCTTCCGGTCACCGTGGTGAAAAAATCGGTCTGAGACAGATCAGGCTCGCTGCCTGGGGTGCGATCTTGTCTGCGTTCCAAAATAGAATGAAGGTGGTCCGTTCCACCGAGCCGCACAGGATTGGTCAATGTAAGCCGTGACGAATGCCATGACGTTAATTGTGACATGATCCGCGACGTCTTGCTGCTGTCAATCAATCCGCGTTGTCTGCTATCGGACGAACGCAACGGAACGGATGCCAAGTCCATCCGGTCCGATAGAACGGATTAGAATGGCTACCAGACGGCTTGGATTGGATTAAAACGTAAGCGCTTGGGATTATTAGCCTCTTTCGTATCCGGTTCAATCCAATTCGGCACTCCCAACCATGGTGGTGTGCTCCCAACAGTTGGATTGGAGAAAATGGCGTTTGCTTTCTCTGCCGTGCCTTTTCGTGTCGCCTGTGCGGCTGCTGCAGATGCGCAGAGACGACGACCCGAGGTAGATGATGCATTTGAAGAGTTGACTGAAGGAGAGTTCAGTCAGTGAGTGCATATAGCTTGGGTCGTTTGCTACGGTTCGTCATGCTTTTCTTAGCTGTCTGCGTACTGGATGCCGCTGCAGTGTAGCCGAGCATCAGGAATGCGCACGGGGGCTCACGGGGGCTGTCATGGAAATTACGTTGAAAGCCGCAGCGCCCCCTAAGCCAGTGGGCAGAGAAATGGCAAAGCACGCGTGGAAAGTGTGTTTCGTGGAAATGAGCCGTGGCGGCGGCTTCTTAATTTATGAAGAAAGGGAATTCAGCTGGATACGGCTTTTTCAACCCATGTTGCTGCCAGAGGGCCGCCAACCGGTTACTGTTTGCTCAAGCGGGCATGAAGGATGGCCATTAACCGGTAGCGAGTGACGGAAAGACGCTTGTGGGGTTTGACGAATTGAGTGTTGCTCTCGTAGGGGCGAGTAAAAGCAAGACAGTCAAAAGAATGTACACATTTTTGTTGGGTTGTTTGACCGAGCACGACCGAGCCTTTAAAAACGGGCGCTCGGCATGAGAGAGGGAGAGTTATCTGGGCGGAGCCCGGCCGGACGCTTTGCTGCGGAATAAACGTTGTGCCCCCACTAGACGCTGGTTCTTCCTTCGTGTTGCCACCGTGCACTCAGGCTATTGAGGGGCACCATCTCGGACCACAACCACCATCCACGAACCTCCATCCCTAACTAGTTCCGGCAGCATTTTCGTATGTCCAAATGAACAGTGCATAGCTTGTGCGACGAGCTTGACCCTGCACTCTAAAGTATGCCGGGAAAAACGGGAGTAACTGGACAGTTAGTCCTAAAAAGGGCGCTTTTGTCCCTCAGGAGACTAACTGCAGGAGTGTGCGTGCCGTGTGCAAATTTTGGAGAGTAAGTGTTTAGTCCCTGGTCTGAAAGAGCAACGGGAGGTCGAACGGCAATAGTTACTCCCCATGCACTCTGCTGTTTTCGTCCCTGTTGTGGTATGTTGCGGCAAAAATGGTATTGTCTGTAAATCGTGAATGGTTCGAAGTTCGTGCACTGTTTATTGAACATGCAAAGCAGCCCTTGACCTCTTCGTGAGAAAATTGCATGAAATTTAAAAGATGGAAGGCGAAGAGCCATGCAATTCATGTAGACACCATCAGTGAATGATACACATTAAACGCGCAAGTCATTGATGGACTGCTAGATTTTCTTGGCCAATAGTACCTAAGTTCCTTCCGTTCCAAGGAGGTTACAAACTTAACTGAAGCGATGCGTAGCTCAAGTAGGGCATGCTAAGTGACAGCGAAGTTGATCTTCTCTGTCGTCTTGCGTGCCCCATTTGCGCTCGCTACACGTACATCACGTAATGTCTCAGTTTAAATCATCCTAAGTATAATCGGGCAGCTTTCTTTTTAACAGTTGCTTATAGTTGCATGTACGCGCAACGTTGGACTCTCCCCGCATGCCATACACAAAATGCCGAGTCTCTTATGTATTGCCGCACCTGCGTTCAGGCGTTTAACCTTGTCTCAGTATCCTGTCTCGTCAACCAAGTCGCCATGATGAAGTGGTTAGAGTGCCTGACTTGTGAGCTGGAGGATGTAAGTTTGAATCCTACTTGTAGGCACTTTTTTTTTCTTTTTTTTTCAACTCGGTCATTCTTTTATCAGCGTATAATGTCTAATTTCGTTTATTCCATCTTTGAGGAGCACCGAAAAAAATGACCGTTACTCCCTTGAGGAGCATTGGAAAAGAGAAACTGTTACTCGTCGAAGGAGTAACCGCATGGGGAGTAACAGATCATCCCCTCTCACTTACCCTCTTTCCTCCATTTCTTCTTAGAGTGTATCATTGGATGCCAGCGAGCTAGTGGCCTTTCCACAGAAAGGAAGGTGTTGTGCACGCTGCGATTCTTCGGCACCGGAAGCTTCCAGAGGTGCGTTGGTCTCCTGACGCAACGGCTCGACTGAACCAACCGCTTCAAAAGTCGCGCCGTTTGAATTTCAATAGTGGTGGAGACATGCATAAAAGCGTTGCTTCAAACGGGGTAGTGGCTAGTGCCACCGCTAAACGTTTTGCAAAAATGCGACACCACCTAGCGCCATTTCAAGACATTAACCGCAATAATTTGTTTCAGTCGTTCCGCATTCCAAAATGAATCTTTGAAAAGCAACACTCCTTTTGCTACACATTTTGCTACTCAGTCATAATAGTCAAATATTTCTCAACATGTTAGAAACGCTTCTAAATATATTATACAATCCGCAAGCAGACGTTAAAAGCGTGGCGCAGGCTTCTATTCCGCTCATTGGCTGTTTGCTTCCTCTCGTTCTCGCGAACATTGCGGACCGCCTAGTTCGTGATGTAAAGAACGGTCCGCCTCCGTTCCACTTTGGAACGCGTACAAGATGCCCCTAGTTTCCTGCCCATTTTGCCGCCTAGGCGGGCGGGCTTTTTCAAGTTTTGGTCGCATCGGCCTGCTTCGAGACCGAGTGTGAACCTAGCCTTAAGACTATGGAATACCAGCCATCCCAAACTGCAACCCTTCAGCCTAAGACAGCCCCTACGATGGCCCAAAGTGTGCAGTTGCAATAAGGCTTCAATAAGGCTTCGAGACTGCAGCTGCAATTGAATCTTCATTGTGGTGATGCTACTTTTGCGGCTGTAGTCACCGACGATATATCTTGCTGCTCAATTTTGTATGCACTCTAGTGAATTGGTCATGGTCTATTGATAGGGGTCTCACAGCACACATGCGTACTCGAGAATATAATGCACGTATGTTGTGTAGAACAGCTTTTTTGCACTTAAAGGGCACGTGTGCAAAAGTACGGGCCAAAAACACAAGACTTCTATTTGCCTTATTAGCAGTTATGTTGATTTGCTCATGCCATAAAATATACACCACGGTACTTTGGTACCTTTACATGTGGAAAAGTGACATTGTTTATGGGGTGGAAACTGGGTGAATCTAATTTTTTTTCGCAAGAAACAAATATAGTTGCATTTTGTTGTGTTTAGACCTATGCGCCAAGTACTGCACCATTAAGAAATTTTCATAGTGAAATCTTTTTGCGCACACAATCGACACGGACACAGTGAAGGGGGGACACACGAGCCCTTACTCACAACTGTTTATTTTCGGAAAGATACAGAACATATATACCCCAGCTATCTGCACTGAGCATGTGCAACAAGAGTCGTCAGTATAAACAGTGTGTCCCCCTTTTACTCGTCTGTCCCCCCTTCACTGTGTCCGTGTCGATTGTGTGCGCAAAAAGATTTCACTATGAATTCGTACCAACTCGCCCAACAATCAGTTCTGCTAAGAAATTTTGTTTAGGTCAGACCGTAGAATTTCTATATCTGCTGGAGTGTTGACATTGCGGTAAACAATAATGTTATCTGCATATAACCAGATTCTTGAAGTAATTCCTTTTGATATGTAATTAATGAAAATTCAAAACATAAAAACTAAAGACCTTAATGAAAATTCAAAACATCAAAAGTCCTAACACGGGCCCCTGTGGTACTCCAGACGTAACAGGAACCGATGATGACCTTGAACCATTCACAATGGTACGCTGACCATGGTCAAAAAGATAGAAGCCACCGTTTCCTTGTTATGTTCTGCATCTTGAAACAGCACATCAAATTGTCAGTGATCCTCATATGTTAAAGCACAATGCCCATTGGGCAAGATTACTTCTGGTGGTTGGTTTAGTCGTGTGAAATTAGTATGAAACACGGCCTACACCGTGGATGATGAGCAGTCCCACTCACCTGAAGTCCTTCTGGACGTAGAGGGAAAGCACGCTTTGGGTGTCCGCTGTCTCCAGGTGGAAGTGGTTCTCATCCTGAGGCACAAGCTGTACCAACACACCTGGGGGGAGGTGCCGTACCTCCACCGTACCGGCAGCACTGCACAGACACAATTCATTTAATGATATTGCCAATCACTGCCGAGATACAGTCAGAACTCGTTATATTGAAATGAGTGACAAAAACCGACGGATAAAACATAATTTTCATAGAAACCTAAGCATTTAAGATCTTTTAGCTGAGCAAAAGTTTCCTCTAGATGGATTTAGCGAATCTTTCATTAGTTCATTATGAATATTTCCTCATTATTTAGCACAGGTTAGGCTAAAATCTGGCAGCATCCCACCCCACTAATAACTCGTCTGATTCAGTTGTTCAAAACTCTTGCCAACCGTTGGTCACTTGGCAACGCCCGCATTCTACCTCCGTTGCCTTGCCAATTCACATAACTGCGCTCTAACAATGCCTCCAACTCCCACACTGATTCATTCTCTGTAGCCAGCCATAAAAATATTGCGAGAGTGGCCAAATATGTGGCGGCCTCCACATGAGGTGCCTGCGGAGAGGAGCTGCAGTGTGCTGCTGCTGTGCACTACCCACTAAACATGCGAGCTGGAATTGTACGAATTGTACATGCTTCCATTCATTGCGCACCTTCACATGTTCAAAGCAGGCCCCACTGCACTGTGGAGAAGCCATCATATCAAAATTGACGCCAAGACTCTGCATGATCCAGCCTATCAGTGGCGCACCGACGGGGGGGGGGGGGGTTTCGGGGATTGTAACCACCCCCCCCATGAGGCCGACTTAACCCCCGTCTTTTGTTTAACCCCTTTTATTTCCTGGCGCATTTGAGTACTGCAACTAAGATATAAGATGCGCAATCGTCTGCACACTCACAAAAAGCGCATTTTTTGACAATTTCCCGTGAAAAAATTGAAATTAGTGCTATTTAGATGGTATTAACAAACTGTCAACCCCCCCCTGGCAGAGATCCTGGGTACGCTACTGCAGCCTATCAAATGCCATTGACATTGCCATTGTTATGGTGTCTGTTATATCGGTCCTAGTGGTCTGGAATGTTTTCTCATGCAGCATCAGTTGTGAAATAGTCGATGTGTAGAAGGAAGTGAATCTGCAAGGTACGAGCAATGCAGTATATTCGAAACTTAGGTTTCGCCTGTATATGCCCACACAGAGTTTCACTGCATAGTGGTGTATCCTAGCCCCCTGTATGGCAGCTAACAATTACTAATCAATCGTCAAATCATCCCTTGTGCGGTTTGAGATAGGGTTATCAAAAGCACAAAATGAAGCAAGTGTGAATTGCATCTCCAAAATGAGTCAGCAGAACTGCAGTGGAATAGCGTGCAGAAAAACAATGACAAAAATTCATGACTGAAAAGTAAGCACTAGAAAGAACTCACTGGCAAGATAGGCAAGCTCACTTTGTCTCAATGTCTTCTTTCATGCCGGTGCATTTGTACCATATCAGCACTTTTCAAATTTAAAAAGTGCTCCAAAGTTTGGCGAGTTGCATATCCGTAACATCAGGTTCAAGAATAACTAGACTGCCCCCCTGCTCACATGTAGCAACACTGTGGAATCTCAACGGCAGCAGCATTAATCACCCAAAGTGCATGACTTCAAGGAAAATTACCCACCTGAGACTGTCATCTTCGTGGCAACCTGGGCGGCGACAGGCCAGTAGCACTGACCGCAATGGTTGCTTGCTCGCTAATGCAGATCCTCCACTGCGCAGAACACACGTAGGAGCTCGCATCAGGTTTTTCTGCACACCACGGTACATCCTGTATCGGTAGGAACTAAATCAATGTCACTGGTCACCAGATTAAAGGTTTCCTGGCTAGATCTGAGAAAAAACGTTGATTCAAAGTGCACCGCCTCCAATTCCCCTTTCCTGGCATTCCTATGCATGGAGCATTTGTGCTACTAGTACTAGGATCTGTAGAATTGGAAGCGTGATGTTAACTCCGAGATGCTTACCCTGGGCATCCCCCAGAGCTACTGCAGGCCTCACAGCTCACATCAGGATTTGCTGCACAAAGCCAGTTCATGCAATCGCTTATGCAAAAACACGCATACAAATGACAGTAAAAGGCAGCTGGGCCAACTTTTACATAAGATTTTCCGTGTCTGTGTAATTAAGCAGACGAACAATGCCTTGGCATATATTACAGTCAGGTATGGCCTTCATTTGGGAAGCACAGACCCAGAGCTTCATTCAGCCCTGACAACACTGCCAAATGCCAGACATGAGGATTACAGGCCCTAGTAGTTCTTTGGCCCAATAAAATAATTGGCTTCAAAGTTCTGTTGCTACACAAGGCGTGATGGCCAGTAAGCATCTCTCATCAGCCTTGCCTGTTGCAATATATTAGGCTGCAAATCTGACATTACATTCAGAGAGCACAGCGATCCAGTAAAAATGCATCTTTTTTTTTTCTTACAGTCCTTCATCGCATATACACAATAAGTGTGGCTGAAAAATACAAAGTTAAAACTTCCACAGCTACACGCCACAGTGCTTTTCTTGTGCTTTGTGTCACGGAACAAAGAGGAGTGGTGATTGAGAACTGCAGCAGTGTTTTTCGTCTTGCTGCCTGATATAAAGAAAAGGGCACATGGGGGGGGGGGGGGGGTAAACGGTACCTCAGCCTCTCTGAAGCACACAAATTTAAAATGGAGAAGAAGACGGCAAAAGCCGAGCATGTCACCTTGACCTGAGGACTGGTCTGTGCGCAGCCGCGGCCATTCCATTCTACACATGGCCAGAAGTGTTGGGCTGCCCCCAGCCTGCAAATGGGCACGCAGCACATCAGCTTGGCTTACAAGAGCAAGCACATTATCACTACCACCCTCACGCTACTTATGTGTACTGCAGGATGCAGGTTTCTCCCAGCAAATCTAAGAAATCTCAACAACTGCTGTCCTGCATCAGCAAGTTCAATTTTATGTCTGCAAGTTTCCTCATTTCACCGCCACACACAATTCTCTGCGGTTTTTGACTACGTTTCTCTTCGCTGGCCCTACATGACCTGCCCCCCAACTACACTCTTTTCCTCTTCTCTTAAATCTCAAGCAGAATAGCACCAGCAACCAACACTTTGCTCCCTAATTCATACTGCCACCATCTTGTCTCCAAACATTAATACAACTTTTTGCAAAACTGGACATCAAGCAAACATCAAGCTACCAAAATGCCTGTGAAGCTCAAAGAAGAAAGCCCTCAGATCCAAAAACTGTTTATGAGATGTGAAGCAGAGAATAATGAAGCGCTCTTTTCAGCCTTCTTCTGGATGTTTCTGCAGAGGTAATGAATAACTATAATGCTCAGCCGCAGCAAGGCAGGGCTGTAAGAACTTTCAGCTTCTTGAATTGACCTACACTGTTATGCACAGCAAACAGCACGAAAAGCTTGTGTTTCTCAGTAAGAGAAATCCACAGAGACCTCATTTTGTAATAACCTGTTTCTCTTCATTTCTATCACCTGTGGTGCCAAGCAGCTTTTCCTGGCAATAATGGTGGCTTGGCAGCATATGACATAGTGTGTTGGTTCATTATAGATGATAAAAGAACACAGACTATATGATGACTGCACTGACAATGTCGTCAGCGCTGTCTGATCTGAAACAGTCAAATCGGCACTGTCAAACTTTTTTGACAATGATCGAGTTCAACTAGAATAACTTCATCTTGACAAACTTGACAAAAGTTAACTGTATCGGGTGACTGTCACGTGCCAATCAAATTGCAATGCTAAACTAGCTTGAATGCAACACATTTTAGACTGTTAATATTTAAAAAGCAATATGATTATGTGATAGTACAGAAAGAATATCATGTATTAGTTCTAAATTTCTGACTTGTTCTTCGTGATGTATGCAACTTCCTTTTTGTATGGCATAGTTATTGCATGTTGTTTACTTTGAATTACGCACATGGACAGACTTTACCACTCTCGGACTCCCTCTGTCTAAGGGCAGCTATATGTATTCAGTTAAAATGCATAGCTTTATGGAACCTTTTGTTCGCAGGAGTTTGGCAGAAGACATGTTTTTTTAGCCGGTTCTACATTTCACTGTATTGTTACGTGGGAAGACGCAGACGACAAGCTATACACAAGTATACTATTTACAAGTGAATGTGCTGTACTTGGACAAAAAGCAACAGCCTGCGCTAGCCTCCAATCGTCGTCATCTTCACAACACTGGCCTCTTCGTCATCCTCGTAGCTGGTCGTAGCAATATTAATATATTTGATTCAGGTAATCTTAGTACAATCATGTTTATTTTCATTTGTGTTGAGTAAAACAGTCAGTTTCTTTGTTTTTATTGTTCAGTACGACAACGTCCAAGCACCTATAAATGCCCAATGTGACAGCAGCATGTCATTAGAGATAACTTTTAAACTTCGTCTCCTTACACAATTTTTAAATCCAGTTTTATTGTAAATCAATATTTAGGTAGCAGGTGAAGAGGCAGTTGTTGTTTCAAAGGCTTCATGCTTTATATACTCAGTAAATCGTTTCAAGGTTCATGCCTGGGGATTAGTCAACTCTTAGGCCAATACTTCCACTGCAACCGATGGCCCGAGCGAAAAAACCCAGTGTCACCTATGAGATTCCAGCGGTTTCATTTCCTCTGTACCCTTGCAGTGTTGCTATATAAAGAGAACTTGGCGGCTGCGAATCCTGTGAGCTACTGAGTAAACAGTTTGTGACTGTTGCTGCGTTTTCGCTGTTGGCATTGACATTATCGGTGCTTTCAACAGTGTTTTTCACCAACCACCTTGTTCTCGGCGCATCCTCTTTGTGGCTATGTACCATATTTGAGGGTTATCATTGTCATGTACGCCTCCTTCATGCCGCCGACGCTGCTTTCGTGAGCATGACAACGGACAATTGCATGAAAACACATTGCCGTTATGTCAAGAACAATTCCTATGCAATGCGCATAATGCAATCCTCGTCTACTACAGTGCTGCTCATTCTGTCTTCCGAAATACATGCACAGCCGTCACTGCTTTCAAAATCTTTGTGGAACATAATGACTTGCACTAATTGCCCAGCACTGTTGTTTTGTGGTAGCTCAGTGGTTACCGCACTAGACTCTCAAGTGCACATGGCATCAATGGCATGGGTTCAAATACCAGCGCGGAACAGTATGGGGAACTTTCTTTTTTCTTCACACTGTGCCAATGGCGATGCTGGGGATGACAAGGTGGCTTGACAACAACAGAAATCATCACTGTGGGTCATCGCTGATGACAAAGGTCGTCATAACTGTAACAGAATGGATGGACAAGGCTAACTCAATTTCGAGCCTTTAACTGCTGTTGCAGGAAAAAGTTTACCAGGCCACCTGAATCATGATCTATCCAACCAAACACACCAAACTTTTTCATGGAGCCTAATGTGCTGCAGAAGGTGATCAGCATGAATCTTTACTCCACACAATTCTCCTGTGCTTTAAACAAAGTGGACCTTGAATCGCCCAGGAAAAGCATACCTGCGAAGCCTCCACAACTTCCACACTTTTGCAGGAGGTTAATAAGATACATTCACACATTGAGAAATTGAAAGGCTACAGTAATCATTGCAATTACAGCTGCTACGTCAGCCCAGAGCCACTGCTAAATGGTCACGAGAGTCTGCTGTGCAAGACTAGTGTAGTGCTGTTGTGGTTTCATTTACATGTAAACATCTTCAATTTCTTTAGTTAAGCAGAATCTCTAATTGTTGTATTACAAAATGTGTGTTGGCAATTGAGCGACCAGAACCTGGAGAATGATTTGCCTGGAACAGGCATGCTATACACACAGTGCAGTGCGACGTAAGTCAGTGTGCAACTGAGCATACAGAGAGATTATTGGAGTGGCTACCAACTTGATGCAAGCTCACAGTAGTAGTTCGGTATTAGAACTCTCTCTCTATATACAAACCGTCATATAGTTAGTGGTAGATTTTTATGGCGCAAGGGCAACTCTGGCCAAAGAGCGCCAACAAACCGTCATATAATACATTATTATATTACATATATTATATATGTACATATAATACAGGCATATAAAAAAATGAAACAGCCGGAGGTCAAGTGTTTGTTTCATTTCCTATCTGGCGTGTTGTGCGTGTGTTTGAACGTTTTCATGTCAAGCAAGCACCAACTAGGCTCCCAGCAAGAGCTTTTGTCTCTATATAGATGCAGTGCACGATATACAACAGCATTTAGACTCACAATTTTCTTTAGAAGCTCTTTCCTAAATGTGGAAAACGAACAAGATGGTACCTTCGTGCATTTCACCACCCGAAGATGCGTGCATGCACTCCTAAATTCGTACACCGATCTTCTCACACACAAACTAATTGCACCTAGCTGACATATACTAAAACATTAAAACTCTTTCGAACGCATCATGAGATCCGCAGCAGCTCTACTGCGTGTCATGGTCAACAGTTGCTGGCTCAACTTAACGCTGACCTCAATCGTTTGTGTACAACTTCAGGGACGTAGCATGGCATAGTAATTACATGTTTCTCCACACGCGCAAGGTAGTTTACCCAAGAAGCCGCAGAGACACTGAGATAGCTTCACACGGTTGCACGCGGTGTAATGATACATATGAGCGCTAACGTGCAGTAACGATGCAGAACTCTAATTAAAGTACATGGTGTATAGCGAAAATCATATACTGTAACGTGTGCTGCAGGAAAGCCACTTAACAGGTTATCGATGGCACGCGTCTTGCACAGTAGACAAGGCCGAACCTACACATATAGGCTCACGTGTTTATTATACGTGCTGAAAGCAGGCGCTGTTGGTGTTACCAAATCAGTGAACTTACATCGCATCGCCCATGAATGATGCTTTCGCCGGCACGGCGTCCCTGCTATGTGGGTAAGCATACCCTCCGAACCTAACACGACGTCTTCCAACATTTCGGCCGCATTCGAAACTTTGCCTGTGCGCGAAAGTTCACGAGGTCAAAGCACACCGTCAACCGGTAATGATGCCGCTAAAAGCTTAGTAAAACTGTCATCCATGTTACAATTTTCGCAGCACACGTAATGTGAGAAAACTCTAAAACACAGTGCACAACAAACAATCGTTCGCCGTACAGATAAAGCTTCAGAGGGTCTAGTGAGTCTACCCCGCACAATTTCCTACAAACCAAAAATGGCATACAAAACAAAATAACTATGACGTCAATGATTGCTTCCGGCCTCTGCATAAAGCAAAAGCATCGCCTTCGAAATTGGCTTTTTGTACTTTGAAAAAGCCTTCGTTGGACGCTACCATTAACATTTTATTACTCTAACAGCTACAAAAATTTTATTTGAATTCTTTCTAAGAACACGTTTCAGATCTTTCTGTAATTGCTTTTGGCGCTTGTGGTGCATAAAAGCATGACCTCCGAGATTTGTTTTTGTTTCTCCGAAGGAGCCGTCACAGAAGGGTAGTGTGGTCGCTAGCAACAAATTTGTTTCATCTTGAAGGCTATGCTTTTGCGAAGTGCAAGCGCCAGAAATTTGTTATTAAACATCACCCAACCAACCCAAAGGCGGGAATGCTACTACGTGCGCAAGAAGAAATCTTAAGTAATTATAGAAGTTTTTGGCACCCCAACAAATCATGATACAATAGGGCTATATTTTTTTTTTACTTGCACTCTAGTAGCATGTTTTCTTTTTTACCTACACTGGCTACACAAGTGTAGGCAAAAAAAAAAAAATGTTAACGTGAAACCACGACCGGCTTTATACTTATATACTTATAAAGCCGGTCGTGCGTGAAACACTGGAAAGAGATGTCGCTGCGGTACGGTGGCTAGATTGCCTGCTGTACAGTTACAGTGCCTAGACACATATGTTGGCAAATAAAAAGAATGTATACAGTTGGCAAGTCTGCGACGGCAGCGGTCTTTCAGCATGCCGCGGTGTACGAACTGCTCGAGCGCACGATCGTACGCGCCGCGACGGCAGCGGTCTTTCGACATGCCGCGAAACGGCGGGTCTCCTGCAATCTTTGTTGACTGCATGCCGCTAGACAAGTAATTATGCCTGCGCTGTAGTAGCGGCCATCTGTCCCTTTAGCAGTTGATAAATAACTGATGCAATGCATATAAGCTAGCAGTAACGTACGTACGTGCGAATCGCGCTGCGTCGCGAGCTCGTGCGCTGCTCGCTTGATGTAGCTTTTAATGACAGCGCTCGAACATCGATGTGCTGTAATCAATACTACCTTGCTGTGCTGCCTCAACGTGCTGGCTTGAGGTCAAGGATGAGCACATTCAACTTTTACCCTGTGCTGCTCGTAGTGGGGTAGTGAATTGTCACCGAATCAGCCCGACCATTTGTGGTCATTTGCACACACCCGGTCACTTCATCACTTCGCACCGGTCGAATTGTTAATTGTCGCTGTGGCCGGCCGGGTCTCGAATCGTGAATCACCAGCCATGCCTGCTGCTATGTCGGTCTTCCATTTCGCTTACCGAGCGCGACGAACTGCAGTTATCCAGCGCGCCCGACGCTCCACTTCGTGAGGCCTTGAAGGAAAACGGTAGAATCTGATGTTGGGATTCAGCCCTTCTTGTTCATGGCAGCCCACGACGCAGCAGTAACGACGGTGACGCTTTTCCGAGGCTGAGCTAGGTCTCTCCGGATCGGCGTCGCCGATGTCTTCTGCTTCCAGCATTACGTCCTACAGCACACGGGGAGTCCGTTTTTGTATAACTATAGGCTGCGGTCAGCTCGCAGCCTGGTCGCCATGGTATGTGAGAAGTGACGAGCCTTTTCGCACTCGAAACAGGGCAGAAAAAAGTGCGAATCATCGCAAAACGCGGGCTAGAAAAATGCTTCGCCACAGCCAGGGTTCAATACTATCCAAGCTGGTACTACCCAGTTGACGTTTTACATGTGCAAGTCACAGAAAGAACGCAGCGGAACTTAAGACCCGTCGCCAAGCTCGGCCAATTTACTGCGTGGTGAGCAGACGATTTCGCGGTGAGCAGACGATTTCGCGGCGAGCGGACGTGTGAGTAACGAAGGGGCTTTACGTGTGAGCGGGTGTCAGCGTCCCCTGGACCTTTCGTTTCGGCGCATCGCGGAGCGGCCTCAGAGCCAGCAGCACGGTCTGCACACTTTCCCTATTCTAGTACAGTGTAGCTGCGGTGGCTAGAGCGCCTCGATGCGCGCGCCCCTGGCGCGTGCGGGCCTCAAGACACCCTAGCAGTGGCTCCCGCCGAAACCTCCTTGGCTCCCGCAGGGATATATGCATGGATATATGGCTCCCGCAGGCAGCTAGAGGAACTGTATGGTTACTAGACAATGGTCGAGTGGGCCGAACGGCGCTCTCCCGCTGAGGCTCCGAGTGTGGAAAAATAGTGCGAGGACGCTGCGAGCGAACTGGATTGGGGCGGAGACGCGCTCCGCGGCATATTCAACGTACTTTCGCTGCGGGCGCTGAGGCCGATTGCGCTAGTACGCTCTTAAATAGTGCTTTATTTCAACTGCAAATTTATGTTTACATTTTGGCAAACATATATATTTCAGGCATGGATTATACAACGCGACGTCTTCAGTTTTGCTGTTGTTGTCAAGCGCGTCGTCTGCTAGTGAGCGCGCGTTCGCTACGCGGACGCTGGCGGACGCCCAGTTTTTCTCGCAGAACCTCTGTGAGGCACATTTTGTTTTATGTTTTAGTTAGGGAGCCTCCATGCAACGCCGTTTTTTAGTTGCGAACATTACTCTTGACGGCAGGTACCAAATGTAGGTTTAGCCAGGTGAACTGCTGTTTTTACCACTGTCTTCTAAATGCAACTGGTATATCTACAACATGAAGCTACGTAAGAAAATTTTATTATTAATATCGTTTCATTGTACGCGCGCTTGTTGGCGGGTATTTATCAGGGACAATGATCGAATAAAAGAATATTAGAGTGAAATAAATCAGGTTTACTAACTGCGTGGCGTGAAGAATGACCAATGTATTTCTAGGTAATATATTTCTAGGTAATTAAATCAAAGGGTACATAGACGTATATATTCACGATATATATGTAAGGGAAGAAATAACAAATATTCTAAATGCACTAATTGAGAAAGTGAGAACTCCCGACCGGAATAAGCGCACGTGTTTGCAGTAACACACAAACTTATTACTAAATACTGCACAGAGAACTCTCATTCGCAGAAATAATTTGCATAGCAGGCAAAACCAATATATATATATATATATATATATATATATATATATATATATATATATATATATATATATAGGGAAGTGTTATTACTGTACCACGCCGAATAGTCGTTTCCGTTCGAGTGTAACGCATATAACACTACTATTGAAGTCTCAAAGGTGAGTGACCGATGCAAGTGAGGACTGTTATTCCGAATGATTGTGCTGCCGGAGAGTCGTGGCTGTTGCGCAGAGGCGCAGTTCCTGAAAGAATTAACGCACGGGTGTTAATAAGTCCTGCTTAACAAGTTCCTAGCTCTCATTCAATATATTAAACGCCTCGTTTGGGGGCAGCCTGTTAATCTGATAACTTGATTCAGACAAGGAAAACTTTGTTTGACAGTCTCACCATGTTTGCAACCCATTAAATCTGTGTGCCCCATGTGGTGAGAGTGAACTAACTTTATTGTAGGTCCCAGGGGCGTAGCCAGAAATTTTTTTCGGGGGGGGGGGGGGGGTCACCAGCCCGAACGGGGGGGGGGGGCAAGCCCCCCCCCCCCCCCTCGCGTGTGCTTGTGAAGAAATTAACTAAAAAGTAAAGTAAGCTCAGTAAAATACAGTAAGTACGACAGGTACAGTGGGCGTTAGGAGCAACGGTCTCGCATCGCGCCACTGAATGGACCAGTCTTCGAAAACGCATCATTGAGACGACCCGCCCGATCGGAAAAGACATCATTAATTGTTAATCTTCGTTAAGCGTAGATGGCGTCGTCCTCGTCGGGGAGAAGTGCGTTTCACAAGTCAAGGCCCGCTATACACGTCAAAATGCATGCGTGACCAGGCTATACCTACTCCCATAACAATAGCTTGTTCGCTGTGTCTTTGCGCTAAAAAACTGAAGTACGCGCAAAAACGCGAAAGGCTTTTTTTTTTTTTTTCGAAGCTTTCGTCGCCCTGCTCCCTCATACGAGAGGGTTGCATTTCCTGCGGCAAGAGCATGGGCCGCTGTGTCTTCCGCTGTGTGCAAGCGTGTAGCCGTCATTTGCCTTTACGTCAACAGATTCAGAATGTGTACATAATATTTCACCGCACAGCATAGACATGGCATGTGCACGCATTTTAAGTAGTGCGTGCTAGAGACACTGCACGGCACGGGCCGATTATTTAAGCCGATTATTTTACGTTGGCCTGCCCGCCCAAGCCCGACCAAAAAATTTATGGGGAACCCGGGCCCGGCCCGGGCCCGGAAGTTTTTTCTACGTTACCCGCCCGGCCCGGCCCGCCACCCCTTTACCTTTGGCCCGAACCCGGCCCGAGACCGAAAAAGACATGTTTTTCAGAGTCGAGACGCGCGAGGATAACTCGCTGCACGTTACATGCACACCACCAGAAAGCCCGAGCCCGGTCCGAGCCTGGCCCGAGCCCGTGAAAAAACTGCTCTACCCGGCCCGGGCTTTCGGGTAAGCCCGAGCCCGTGCAGTGCTCTAGTGCGTGCATCTCATTTCTGCTTCACTTACGCCGGTGCAAACAGGAAGCGGCCTCGTACCTGACAGAATCTCGACTGTTTAGTGTACTAGCGATGCAGGAATGAACTCCAGTCTTGTTCAGTGCATAGTGCACATAATCAATTTCTCAGGAGGCGTGAACTCCGACGAGAACTGTCAGCGCCTGCAACAAGAGTTTCCTTACGCTGTACTGCGCACAACAGTAATCCATGCTTGGCGGCTGTCTGTTTCGTGCATTCTGTTTCGAGTCGGTGGAATTTCACTGCTGGCATCAACCTCTTCGTGTGTACATTGCTGGTTTGGGATTCCACAACACAACAGCAACTACCAGCCTTGCGTAATTGCTGGTTTGGGATTCAACACAACAGCTAGTAACTACCAGCCTTCCGTAGGGGCGCAATCGCAAACAAGAGACGTTTCGCGCGCATACTAAGGCTACGCTCACACTTGGGAAGCGGCAAGCGGGCGGAAAGGCCAAAGCGGCTGGAAAATCTTTTCCGCGCATGTCCAAGTTGTTCACATTTGTTTTGCTACCGCCGCTGCCGCTTTCGTCCACATCCATCTAGTCTGCGTACGTTTGTCGGCGTGGTGGCGCTCATTATCGCATTATTTCGAGCGGTATGCTCATTCATTGACCCACCCGTCATCAAAAGTGATCATTTTGCGCAACTTCGCGTGTCATCTGCGACCTTCGGTAAAGTCCTCGTTGGCGTTCCGTGATTCTCCTCACACGGGCGCGGTAGCGCTGAGTCAGAGGTTAGTGCCTAGGCGTGATTATATTTCTTTAAATACCTTTTATTTACAAGTTGTAATAACATTTCATCATTTCGTATTATTGTCGGCGCCTCCAGGACACCAAACCCTGGCTGGCCCTTGTCTTGGGGCTCGCCAAAGCCTGCGCGTCCTACGTGAGACCTACGCTCCCAATCTATCGTCGCGACGAGAAAAGCACCCGGCGACTTCTGCAACATACCGTGCACGTGCGAGGAGAATTATAGAGCGCCAACGAGGAATCTGCCTAACTATTGTCTGCCCTGGAAGTGGAAGAAGAAATGGCTTTTATACTTCTACCTACTTGTTTTCTAGAAATGGACAATGAATAAACGGAAGACGCGAACACCTCGGAAACGGTGGTGGTGGGTTCGCCTGGCCTTGCAAAAGCGCGAGAAGTTGGGTCACGCCAAGGCTTCGTTCCCGCACCTCCGGTCGCGCGATATTGAATACTATCGCGAGTATTGGTGACAGTACGTTTTAGTACCACTCTTGTCGTAGAGCAAGGGCTGGTTCTTGATCGCGTCGATGAGCATTGCAGCCTGCACTTTTGGTGCCATGTTCAATTAAATTACGACCGGTTGTTTACATGCTAGTGTAGCTTCCGGTCGAGCAGAACGACTTCCCGCCGCGTTTCCGCTTCGCCATAGCGAAAAAATCGGTCCGAGACCGATTTGGCTCGCCGCTTGTTTTTCTGCCTGTTTTGCCGCCTAGGCGGGTGGATTTCTGCAAGATTTTGCCGCTTCCGACAGCTCCGAGACCTAGTGTGAACGTAGCCTAAGATCCTGCGCGAGCGCGGCCTCACCGGCACCTGAAGGGAAGCGGCGGAAATGTATACCGGAAATTTCGACCACCTGGGGTCTTTAACGTGCACCTAAATCTAAGTAAACGGGCCTCGAGCATTTTCGCCTTCGTCTAAAATGCGGCTGCCGCATTTTTTGCTTCAGAATGCGGCCGCCACATTCTCGTCCAAAACCCCAGAGAGTGTCAAAGCCTTGACAAACACCGTGACAGTTTTTTTCCATATGCAGAAATGATGCGCTGTAAATTACCAACCCAAACAGAAGCGCCGAGGAATGAAATTGTGATAGTAGCACCGGTTCCTTGAATTATGTCAGTGCGAAGCGACGAGAACAAAGGGTGGCTAAGTGGGGCGGGGGGGGGGGGGGTTGCGGAAAAAAATTCGGGGGGGTTTGAACCCCCCCAACCCCCCCCCCCCCCCCTGGCTACGCCCCTGGTAGGTCCGATGAGGACGCGAACTCGTAGCGCACCCGGCTAGTCCCACGTCGGAACCAGTAGGGACCCACCGGCCCGGTCGCGGGCATGCCGGACAGCCAGTATTTGCTTGTCTAGTGCGGGGCTACGCACACTTATCTTCTTCAACGAACGCAACAGATCTGCACATATCTCTACGTGTATGTGTGACATGAACGTTCCTTTAATTGTCTCATTATGGTCGTTATTAGTGCACCGGAACTGAGAGCAGCCGTTTATAATATACAAGCTGCTGAGTTGAGCGGTCATACATTTGGGAACGGCATTATACATTTATGTATGACGTATAACATGTTTTTCTCGGAAATTACACTCGAGAATAATTTATGTTGTTTAAACCCCTAGAAAAAGCCGAACAATTAACGCAGCCATCAGCTTTTTTATTATTATTTAAACAAGCTTTTTTTTTTGGTTTTACGTGGCAAAACCACGATATGATGATGAGGCATCCGGTTTAGTTTTCACTGCCTGGGGTTCATAACGTGCACCTAAATAGAAGTACACGATTCTTTTTCCATTTCGTTCCCATCGAATTTTGTGACCTGGATTGAACCCGCGAGCTACGCCGTATCCACTATATAGCCACTAATTAGGCTACCGCGCAGGCTTTTTTTCTTTTTTGAAGTATCGACTGGAAAAAATTTCCACGTACGGCTTACGGCCAAAGATTAGCATACAGAATGACAAAATAAAACCGTTTTCGGCGCTCGAAGTCCGACCGCAATGAATGACTCCGTACCAATTACTCCGCATTCTGTTACGCGAGGAAGGCGGAAACTTGAATGGAATGTTCCGCTACAGTTTACTCTTTTTTATGTATAACAATGCTTCCCGTAAATCTGAGTGCAAGGAGCCGGATGGGCTTTACTTGTTTAAAGCGGCAAGCAGGAAGGTTACACATGTTTCTTCGTCTGCTTTTCGCAAGACCTACTGATGGAAAACTACATGCCCAACAATACACACGAGGGATACATGCTGCTTGAAGAACGAGAAAAATATTTGTTCTCCAAAGGGATCCGTACAATAACATAGTAGAATGAAAGCTGACACTGCGGCCGCAATGCACGCGCAATCACCGAGTGGCATTAAAAAGTAAAATAGAATAAAGAAGAGAAATGAATTTATTCTGAAGATATAAATACATGTTATACGCAATTATGAACCTCGTTTTAGCGGTCTGAACGGAATTATCAGCGCGCGAAGTAGTACGAATGACCCTGCCGAGCTGTATTGCCAGCAGTTTCCAACGGCGCGACCTTGATGCGGCCCAATCCACTTCGATCGCAGCGCCGCCATAGTATTTTTCCACATCGGGCGCCTCACTGCAAAGCATGCGCCGCCCCAGCCGCTCGTCCCACTCAACCCTATTCTAGTACACTCTAGTTACTGCTACTCTAGCTACAATGCCTAGAATATACTTATATTCTAGGCACTGTACTCTAGCTGCGGCACCATGTGGCGCCATCTCAAAAGACTATCCATCCATTCATCCATGTCGACTTGCACAACCGAAGCCTCCGAAGTGCTACTGAACTGGAGTGTACTAGAATACGGTCGAGTGGGACGAGCGGCTGGGGCGGCGCATGCTTTGTAGTGAGGCGCCCGACGTGGAAAAATACTGTGGCGGCGCTGAGGTCGAAGTGGATTGGGCCGCATCAAGGTCGCGCCGTCGGAAACTGCTGGCAATACAGCTCGCCAGGGTCATTCGTACTACTTCGCGCGCTGGTATTTGCGTTCAGACCGCTCAAATGGGGTTGATATGTATTTATGCCTTAAGAATAAATTCCTTTCTTTCTCTTCTTTATTTTATTTTATTTTTGATGCCGCTTGGTGATTGCGCTTACATTGCGGCCGCAGTGTCGGCTTTCATTCTACTATGTTATTGTACGGTTCCCTTCGGAGAAAAAACTATTTTTCTCGTTCTTCAAGCAGCATGTATCTCTCGTGTGTATTGTTGCGCAAATAGTTTTCTATCAGTAGGTCTTGCGAAACGCAGACGAAGAAACATATATGTAACCTTCCTGCTTGCCGCTTCGAACAAGTAAAGCATATCTGCCCCATCCGGCGCCTTGTACTCAGATTTACGGGAAGTATTGTTATAGATAAAAAAAGGAGTAAACTACAGCGCAACATTCCATTCAAGTTTCCGCCTTTCTCGCGTAACAGAATGCGGAGTAATTGGTACGGGGTCATTTATTGCAGTCGGACCTCGAGTGCCGAAAACGGTTTTAGTTAGTCATTCTATATGCTAATCTTTTGCCGTAAGCCGTACGTGGAATTTTTTTCCAGCCGATACTTCCAAAAAGAAAACAAAGAAAAAGGAAAGAAAGCCTGCGTGGTAGCCTAATTAGTGGCTACATATTGGATACAGCGTTGCGCTGCTAAGGAGCTTGCGGGTTCAATCCAGGCGGAATTCGATGGGAATGAAATGGAAAAAGACGTGTACTTCTATTTAGGTGCACATTAAAACCCCAGGTGGTGAAAACTAAACCGGGTGCCTCATAATCATATCGTGGTTTTGCCACGTAAAACCTAAGAATTTGCATGCTTATAATAAAAAAAGAAAAAACAGGTGGCTGCGTTCTTCGGCTTATTTCTGGGGGTGTAAACAACATAAATTGTTCTCGAGTGTGATTTCCGAGAAAAACATGTTATACTTCATACATAAATGTAATGCCTATCCGAAATGTATGACCGCTCATCTCAGCAGCATGTATATTATAAACGGCTGCTTTCAGTTATGCGGTGCACTATCATATCGAACGTAATGAAACAATTAAAGGAATGACATGTCTCACACACACGTAAAGATATGTGTAGATCTGTTGAGTTTGTTGAAGAAGATAAGTGTGGCACCACATGAGGCACCGAGTTTTAATGGATAGCAAACATGGTGAGACTGTCGAAAATCTTTGTCTGAATCAAGTTAGCAGATTTACAGGCTGCCCCAAAACGGGGCGTTTATATTGAACGAGAGCTAGGAACTGGTTAAGCAGGACTTATTAACACCCGTCCGTTAATTCTCTTAGGAACTACGCATCTGCGCAACAGCCACGACTCTCCGGTAGCACAATCATTCTGAATAGCAGTCCTCACTTGCATGCAATCACTCACTGTTGAGACTTCAATAATGCTGCTATGCGTTACATTCGAACGGAAACGACTATTCGGCGTCTTACAGTATCACACACACACACACACACACACACACACACACACACACACACACACACACACACACACACACACACACACACACACACACACACACACACACACACACATATATATATATATATATATATATATATATATATATATATATATATATATAAATGGTTTTGCCTGCAATGAATATTCTGCGAATGAGTTTTATTTGCAGTGTTCACTAATATTCCCGATCGGGAGTTCTCACTTTTTCAATTATTGCATCTAGAATATGTTATTTTTCCCTTACATATATATATGTCTATAGATATGTACCCTTTGATTTAATTACCTAGAAATACATTGGTCCTTCTTCGCACCACGCACTTAATAAACCTGGTTTATTTCCCTCTAATATTGTTTTCTTCGATCATTGTCCCTGATCAATATCCACCAACAAGAAGCGTGCGTAAAATGACACGATATCAATAATAAAATTTTCTTACGCAGCCTTCATGGTGCAGAGATACCAATTTAGAGGACAGTCGTAAAACAGCAGTTCACCTGGCTAAAACTACATTTGGTACCGGCCGTCAAGAGTCATGGGCGCACCAAAGCAACTAAAACATTTTAAAAATGTACTGCACAGAGGTTCTGCGAGAAAAACTGGGCGTCCGCCAGCGTCCGCGTAGCGAACGCGCGCTCGCTAGCAGACGACGCGCTTGACAACGACAGTAAAATTGAAGACGTCGCGTTGTATAATCCATGCCTCAAATATATATGTTTGGCAAAATGGAGTAAACATAAATTTGCAGTTGAAATAAAGCACTATTTTAAGACCTTACTATGCGCAATCGGCCTCGGCGACCGCAGCGAAAGTACGTTGAATATGCCGCGGAGCACGTCTCCGCCCCAATCCAGTTCGCTCGCAGCGTCCTCGCACTATTTTTCCACACGCGGCGCCTCAGCGGCAGAGCGCCGTTCGGCCCACTCGACCATTGTCTAGTACACCGTATACTGAACTACTGATGTCAAGCAGAAGGTTCAGTCTCCAGAGCAGAAGGCGCGTGAGGCGACTGAAAAAGACGTTTACTGTTGGTGAGCTGACAGCCTATTTTACGTAATGAGTGGCCTAAAGAGTGGCCTGTGCAACGTTTTCCTAATATACGGCTGTGCTTGGGGCGGAGAGGGAAAGGCGACAGTAGAGTGTACTCGAGTTCAGTGTCACAGCTCCGCTCTCTCGAAAACAGCGCTTGCATGTAGGCTCCCTACTCGAGCCGGCAGCCGGGCACGGCCTGTTCCTAGGGGCTGTGAGGGCGCTGCTTGAGCATTGCCATAGAGAAAGAAAAAAAAGTTAACTTTTTTTTCTTTCTCTATGGCATTGCGCTAAGTGAGCGGGGCTGCTCGAGCTGCTCTGGTGACATGTGCACGCTTGTTGTGGTTGTTTGCGCTCGGTCTGGTGCTGGTAGCCGATGTTTTTTTTTTTTTTCGCTGTGTGTTCCTCGTCTCAGTCAGCGTGCACGTGTACGGCTGTCAAGGCCTTTTGTGTCCGGTCCAAGTTCTGCGCTAACGGAGACACGAGTACATAAGTGCGATATGTGCGGGTCCCCGATGGTAATTGATATCGCGCGCACGCGATATCGCGGCTGTGAGCCCACTTGGCCTACTTTTTATCGCCTCCTGAGAGAAACCGTACTCATGGTGCCATATTCTTCAGAACTTCACGACAACATGCGGACGTGTTTCATGTCGGTTTCCACCAGCAGGTACAGGAAGCTCCTGCAAACGGCACATAATTCCCCCCGCCGTCAGACCCGCGTTGTTACATAAAAAGTGGTAAAGAGCCATTTCCTGCGCGGAGAAAGGTTTGGTGGAAACCATGCAAAGTTTTTGATGTACGTACAGTTCTAGGAATGCGACATAATCAAGTCTCGTGTCATAAGCGGTGAGGTGGTTAAAAGTGAGCGCGGTGCATGGGGGAATGCCCAGAAGTGTACAATTGCTTGTTTGTTTCCAAACGTTTCAGTCTGATTTTGCTCCCACCGAAAAGGTCGCCACGATAAAGGGAACTTGTGCATCTGAAAGATGTAGAATCACGTTGCGGCCTGTCCAGAAAATATCCGCAAGAGTCGGCCCTTTATTCAGACGTACACTTCAGAAAAAATAGGGAGGAAAAAAAAGGAAGGAAAAAGAAAAGGAGTGAACGTAGTCGAAACGAGTGATTCGTTCCGGCTGCCCGGAAATTTGAGGTCGCCGAATTGGAAAATTTTCCATTTTGTAACACATATGCACTTTTCAGGCAAATGAAATACCAGGAAAATGACCATGCAATTGAACACCGCTGAGCGGTCCTAATTCGAGTTATGAACTCGCGGGCAAGCGAGCGCCTTGAGACGCTTGGCGCGTTTTGATTTGCAGTGCAGATTTAGTTGGTTCGTTGCAGTAACTGAGGTCATAGCGCTGGATCGTCAGGGACAAGAAATGCGTCAAAATGTGGCACGCTAACTATACCTTTCCCGTTTCCAGTCTCAACGTCTTGCTTCTCTTTCGGGAAGTAGACCAGCGGCAACTTTCAGTTAGCGCACGTCCTGTTGTCTTTCTTGTACCTGTAGATCCAGCGCTATGACCTCAATTACTGTGTTTTGATTTCCCCCTTACCGAGGCGCAGTTAAAACGCAGGCGAGAGCTTGCGCGCACTAGGAACGCGCGGAAAGAAAGATTTCACCAAAGGTACTATAATGCTTTCGCATTTCCACATGCAAGCAGTCTTAAGTATTTCTCTTATGTTTTTTAAACACTCATGGATGACGTGGCGCCACCTGCTCCCCATTGGCTGGGCCGTCAGGTGTGCATGACGCACGCACTAGGCACACGATTGGTCAACGAGAACCGTGGAGCCGCCGTGGCGTCTGAAGAAACAACTATATTAGGTAAAGCATTATCAAGTGCGACT
Organism: Dermacentor silvarum; assembly: GCF_013339745.2. Classification (NCBI taxonomy): domain Eukaryota; kingdom Metazoa; phylum Arthropoda; class Arachnida; order Ixodida; family Ixodidae; genus Dermacentor; species Dermacentor silvarum. Next base: position 214,518,015 of record NC_051157.2, read on the forward strand.
TGCATGAATGACCGAATTATAGGATGCGAAGTATCGCGAAAGAAGAAGTGAGACACTATTTGCCGCAGGTAAAACATGGTTCTTCGCGATTATGCTTGTGGGGGTTCATGCAAGAGGCTAGCTTGGCGGTTCGTTTCCTGGCAGTTCGGTTTTCTACTGAATGCTTGCACTCCGTGTCGCGTAAAACGTTATACAAAGATTTACTGTTGGTGCTATTTCCGCCTTCATTTTACCGATCACTATACATTGAATGGTTAGGCCACGATGTACTAAAGCGAGTTGATAAAATGGGTATGTATGTCCCCTTGCTGCAAAGCATTGTTTTGTAAACTTCATAGTGAAACCTTACCGGTATAAACGCGGCTACAGTAAAAGGGTATATTTGTGTCTTCTGTGAGCTGTCGTCTTCGTGATGTGCCAGATACAATCGAACATTGTTTTATTAACTGCAAGGACGCCATCGTATTTTGGGATGACCCCCAACGGACTCTAAAGGAAGGCTTTGAAATCAACGCTTATACTGTGCGATACCTGCTGCCGACCTCCGATGATAACGTACCTTTCGACATGTTTATTTTTTTTTTCTCATGGGAATGCACAGTTTGTGGAAAGCGCAAATGATGACCTCAACGACGAACCGGTTGTACCTACGAGGTTGAATTCCATCCAGATGAATGCGCACCTAAAACATGTTTATGATGGACTTTATATTCCACCGGACTGGTACCCCATTTTGGTGAGGTGCGTAGCCTTACCACCTTTCTAAAGCAGAACCAGTATTTCCACCTCAAGTATGAACAGTGCTTCTGCTGCGAGTGACTACATTGTGCCGGCCACTCTGTGACTATGCACAATTGATGGGTGTTTTATTGGGTTACATGTTACTGTAATAAATACGACGAACTAAAAAAAAAAAAAAAGCCGCCGTGGCGTCGGGGAAGCGTGCTTATCTCGCACTACCGAGTCCCGGGTTCGATTCCCACCCTGACCGACTTTCACCGCATTTTCTTTTCAAAGCCATTGATTTACTTTCTCTACAGGAACCGCCCTGAGGAATTCGATGCAATCCGAGCATTTTTGTGACGTGCCTTTACTCTTTGCGCTGTCGGCTATTTTTGGTACCATCTTCCGGTCACGCCGCCTACACCGACGGATTTTCGCACAATGGCGCTTACGATGCTTTGGCATTAAAAACTTGGAGAGCAAGACGACTACTTTAATCAGTGGGTCCCATGTAAATACCGAGCGCTGCGATAAAGAAATTTACTCCCCATCCTGGCCTTGCGACAGTGGATGTCCAGCGAAGCTGTTTAAAACCACCACTACAACTGCTGAGAAGGGTATGCAATGATTTATTGCTTAGCAGTAATGATAGTAATGGTAATTTGGCCTAATGGTAATTTTGGCAGCACGCAGCCGCTGATCGTATTGCCGTTTCTTTACCCTTTTCCGCTCCTCGGAAGTCGATAACTATGCGTTGCCTACCCATAGCGGTGCTGCAACAACAATGACAACAGTAGCTAGGTTGGTTCTTTTATATATGAAAGGCTAGTGACGTGTCTCCCCACGTCGCAAGCTGCCGTCGCCGCGGCAGTTTGTGCAACAGTAATGTTTACCGGGAAATGCATGTGTGGAGCGCTACGTGCATTACATTGTTATCAGGAGTGCCGTATCATCAATGATGTGGTTTGGATGCTTGTTTTGTGCTTGTTCTTTATTCAAACAAATGTTTTGCTGCATGTAAACTCTATGGGTGCCACAAGAAATACGCTCAAGCGTTTGTAAAATGTGCGTTTGTGCAATTCCACTGCCTTGTGGAAAGTGGCACATCGGGCAAACTGGACGTTGCGTTTATGATCAGGCAAGGGAGCGTGGGCTTTGAGTAAGAAAGAACGGTACTGTGCGCTTACCTGCGCATCGTCGAACCTGCATGTGCTCAGCAACAGCTGCTGCCGACATTGTGCCAGCTGCTGAGCTCTCCCGCACGTGCTTTGATTAGGTGCAATGAACGCGCCTGTTCCCATGGCGACACGTCACCCTATTTGAGGGGCGTAGTCAGACGTTTAAACACGGCACAATTATTACGAAGCCGCCGTGACAGACAGCAGACACTTTTGCCGTGGATTCTTCTTACGTGAGCCATTGTTTTACTTGCATCATGTTTGCAGTATTCGTGCCGTTTGCTGTCGTATTGATTTATTGACTGGGGAGTGTAGCTTCCCAAAACAAATAAGGGGCTATAAGAAACGCCATGGAGGAGAGCTTTGCATTCATTTTGACTACCTTTGTTCTTCAGTGTGTACCGTTGGTTCGGTACACAAATATTTGTGCATTACATCCGGCATAGAACCTGTACATATAACGTCGTAATTTTTTTTATTTTGCGACTGGCTATATGTGCTCTTTCTTGGCGGATCCCGAAGGTGTGTGTACCACTGTGCGATCCTTATATACACGGTGTTTCATGCACGTTAAGTGAACCGAGCTTTTTTTAACAAGAAGTGATACATCTTACGTGAATGAGTCCAGTGTCATGGCGTTCGTAGCCGTTCTGAGTTACTCAAAACTCAAAGTATTTTCCACGGGCAATTATTTAGCCTATTAACTACGTTAACGTATGCAAAATGTGTAAAAAATTGTTGTAGGGCATAAATTTGATTGTAAAGGTTGTAGAGCGTGCTTAGAAACAGCCAACGAAACGAAGTTGTTTCCCATGATATGCTTTACTTGGTTCTTTTTTCCGGACGCTGACGAAAGCGCTCGAAAAACGAAAAAGAGGACGTCGCTGCTCGCTTGCGCATCGGGTTTGCCCAACAGTGTGGTTCTCAAAGGTCGAAGCCTGTCGTAAACATAAAAGCCCGTGAGCGCGTGTTTCGGTCATCACCGGCTTATCACTTTGGGCCATGCTGCTAGGGCTTATTGCAAAGAAACAGACGGCCTTCGTGAACATGCTTGTGCTGAGCGCTGATAGCCATACGCGCAAGCATGAAGTGACGTCATATTTGTTTTATTTAGCGGGTTTTGTTCAGAGCCCGAAAAAAAGAACCAAGTAGAGGATAACGTCGTGGAATCAATTTAGTTGGATGTTTCCGAGCACGCGCTGCAACTTTTACACTCAAATGTATGCCGTAAACGAGTATTTGATAAAATTGCATGCTTTAAGGCAGCTCATTAGTGAACTAATCGAACTTGAATAAATAGTGTACACTCACGATGTCTACGTACAAATGATCTTGGATCCCTAAGATGCACTTCTTACAAGCGTGGTTCAAGTTATGTCAAACACTCGGCGTGTGCCTAAACCATTCTTCCATCGACAAGCATCACACATCGCCTTCATCTTCCTGACTTTGCCGCGTGGGCTGCATCCGCCTAATTTGGGGTTTGCATTTCGGAATACCTTATCGACGGTGATATGAAAATTACACGAGATTAAGGTTGTGAGCGTTGCTGTGTTTTCCATTTAATAAGCATTGCTTGAGATTACACGTTGCATAGGATGAAAGTAAACACAGTTTGTTGTATAGCATTTAATTAGCCTCTCCATAAAGGTTCTTTTCGCGCAAATTCTAACATGTGTGTTAAATCTGTGATTTTTCGATGGTATGCGCCACATTGTCTTCAAATATTTCTTGCACGTCTCCACCGGCGTTGCTGAACAGGGCACCATCATCTGCAAATCAGAGAATGTTCAGTTATTCAAGTTCGATGTTAACACATAATCCTTCCGAATCTATACTTTATACTTCTTCCAAAGATGTAGTGAATACTAAAGGTAGGTCGTCTCCTTGCCGGACATCCTTTTAACCACTACGTTTACGAATTGATTTTTGTATAGCTGTAGAATATGTCGGTTCATATTTCTCAATGTACTCACGTATGCCTGGTCTACCCATGGGCTTCGCAAAGTTTTCATGACTGCTGACATCTGTGGTAAATCGAACACCCACGATGGCCATATGCACAAGTTCGTTATATTTCGTTGAGTTTTCTGTTAACTAAATGATTACATGAATGGGATCCACCTCTTTAAAGCCAGTGCGTTCTCTCGCTTGGGAAGGTGTTCCCCTGGTGTGCAGTGCATGTAACAACTTGCTGATAATAGAAACAGCTACCGATTATGCCATAGTCTCAAGCACCTTAAATGCCAATTTATTTATTACAAAATTATTTACTACAAACATCATCAGGGTCGAATAAACAATTCAAATACAAAAGTCAGTTTCGTCCGACAGGCGAAGCATTGATTGCGATAGCCAATTATAGACAGCTAGACCATGTAAGCTTAGTCGTTTTATCGGCTGCATAAACTGGTGTAAACATTCGCCTACTAACTAAATTAACAAGCACGGTGTCAGGCGCGCACAGGCAAACACGAACGTATCTCATTCAATGACCGTGGACACTCGCTGTCAGAACGCTTGTGTGATGAAAAGCGGCAGCAGCGGCGAGCGAATTCCCCTTCGAGCTGCCTTCGCTTCAACGTGAACTAGGCGTGCAAGAACACAAGCGCACGCGAAGCCATTAGCTATTTCCGGTCGGCTAGCCGTCGAACACAGCGCAGATTGTCTTCAAGTAGAGTGTACTAGACAATGATCTATCTTTAAAATAGGACGCGCTCAGCCGCCACAGCTGAAAAGAGAGAGAGAGAGATTGTGGCTGTGAAGAGGAAGAGGCGCCACAGTTGAAGTAGAAGAGGAGATGACCACTAAACTTCCCCTCCCCTCTCTTGTGCGCGTGATAAGGTGGCGCGCACTCTCGTAGCCTCCCTCCCTTGCGAAGACACCGCCGCATCAAGCCATTCTTCCCTGCTCACCCTCTCAAGCTTTCGCTCGCACCTACAGCATACGGGGCGGCCGCGATCTTATGGCACTAGGAATTTATATATACCGGAACATCACGGTGACGACGACGGCGGAAATTCGCTTGGAGTGTCCATATAACTGATATCGTAATAAAAATTAAGCGGAACTTCCCTGAACGGTTATTGTCCATGGGTCTTATTTTGGTGCAGCGTTTCTAAAATCTGAAATTTTTTCAACCATCATTATATTATATTTATTCCTTGTCATTGTTGTTCTGCTTGTCACGTGGACATGCATTTTCTCGTTTTTTCTATACTTATGCTCCTTCTGCAAGACCTGCAGTATTTTGTAAATAAATATACGTAGCATTAAATGGCGGTCGGCGTGGTGCGGAATGTGCTACGCGTGGTAATGATGTGTGTAAAGGTTACGCAGATCTAGTATGCGTAATTTATTTATATGTGCGTGCACATATTTACATTTATATCCAGTTGCACATATCCGGTGTATTCGGACAGGACCGGGCGCGCAAGAGAGAGATGAAGAAGAAGGGGTGGACGTTTGCGGGTACATCTTGCACCACTGAGACAAAGGTCTGACCTCTGATCTTCAGAGTGGATCCGCTTGCCTCGCGCCCATTACAATGCCGCAATTGTTGGCGCTTTGGACATAGCATAGGCGGTTGTAAATCTAGCCTTCACTGTTGTGCATGCGGAGAGAGCCATTCGGCTAGTGACTGCTCGGCTAAATCGGACACGTGCTGCCTTTGCGATGGAGCCCACAAGGCTGATAATTCTAACTGCCCTGGTAGAACTCAAGAAATCCAAATCCTGGAAGTTATGGACAAAAGGCGTTGCTCACGCCGAGATGCCATTGTGGCGGTAAAGGAAAGAGCTCATGGATATGCGAGTGTGACAGCACGAAACCAAGCGCACAGGCGATTGAAAAGTCTATGGCTAAAATCATGGAGCGCATTGTAGAAAGCGTCACGGAATGCTGTAATGGACTTGTATCCTCACAACAAGTGCAATTATTACCGACAGCTACTGCTCAACCAATGCACTCTGAAATGAATGCTACTACACCTCACGCTCAGGAAGATGAGGTTATTGCGACATCTCACATAAAGCAAGTCAGACCTATTACAGGTTCCTCAAGCAAAGACACTACTAGCTCAGACAATTCTGATTCACAGGATACCTCAAACATGGAAATTGATGTGAGGGCACAGAAAAGGAGGTTTTCTCCCCTGGAGAATACCACTTTACGCTCAATTTGTAAATCTATGAAAATACTCTCTGAAGTCAACTGAAAATCCAATATTTTAGAGGAGGCAGTTGCCTCTGTGGTGCTCTAATCACCGGAAGGTAGATGAGGGTACTACAGTGGAACTGCAGATCAATATTCGCTGCCAATTTAAACGTCCTATCTTATCAACTTTGTCCAGATGTAATTCTACTGCAGAAAACTTGGTTATCTCCGAAAAATGATTTTGTTTAATTGCGTGATTTTAGATCGTTTCGCCTATATCGCCCGTCTAAAGGAAGGGGCTTGTTAATTATGGTCTCAAGCAAGTTTTGCCGCAGGGCAAATATGTCACTCCAGATGATGTCTCCAGAATGTGAAATTTTAGCGGTAGAAATTACTCTCCCTGGCTGTAGGCCTTTCTCGGTGGCTAATGTATATTTTCCTTCGGGTGTGCAGGATACACGCCCACTAGTTCTGACAAAATACGGTAAAGAAATTGTATTGGCTGGAGACTTCAACTCGCATCACATATCCTGGGGAGCCAGATCAGACCAGTGTGGTAAGCGTCTGTGGGACTGGGCAACAAGTAATAATTTTTTATGTCAAAATTCGGGATCAGTTACATTTATTCGCGGACAGTTTAGATATGTGCTGGATCTTACATTTTCGGGTCCAGGTCTTTCCATATCCTCATGGGAAACAGTGGATGTTAGGACAAATAGTGATCACGTTCCAATTAAGTTTGAAGTTATAGGTCCGCATTCCACCGTGGAGGTTTGAATCCATTCATTTGTGGATTACCATAGACTTAAAAGAATGTTTGCAGACAACTTTCAAATCAACAATTGAAAATTATGCATTGAACGCTGAGGATATTTGCTCAATCTTAGAGACTTCGCGCAAGAGACCATAATTCCAGTTAAAAGCTAGCAAGAACACTACTTCTACAAGTTGGTAGAATGACGACTGCTCGCGGGATTACAAGCGACGGAAAGCTGCGTGGAAACAACTCATGCAGAACCAGTATCCGAGAAACTGGAATAACTATAAATTTATGGCTGGAACGTTTAAAAGAACGGTCTCTAGGTAAAACATGATTGCAATGTCCGACATTTTGAATTTTTTTCAAAGTCAAGTAATAAGCGTGCACTGTTTCGGTTTTTAAGATCACAAAATATTATTCCGCGTCCCTTGAACTTGGAGTCAATAGTTTTAACCAAGAGTGATAAAGCAGAATCTCTAGAGGTAATTGCGAGAGGTTTGGAGATTCGATTCTCGACCTGTCTTCCCTCCTATCCTCTCCACATTTGAAGATTTCGAAGAGATTTCTTTGTCAGAATTGTCAGAGGCTGATTCATGTTTACCAGCTACAGCCCCAGGTCCTGATGGACTCACTACTAAGATGCTTAAACTCTGTTTGACGTCGCTGCTAACGTTTTGTTAGATACAGTAAATCACTTAATACAATATGCTTGGATCCCTCCTGCGTGGAGAATCGCGAAGGTGATTCCACTGATTAAAGACCAAAACAAAGGGTATGTACTAGACAATATTCGGCCGATCTCTCTAACATCAAATTTTGTAAAATTAATAGAAAGATTATTATGCACCAGCATGATTGAATTTGTGACCACAAGAGAATTATTGAGCCTCTGTCAAACTGGATTTAGGCCAGAGATGTCAATCTGGTGCGCACACGTCGACCTATAGTATAAGCAGAATTCATTTGGCTCGCTACCACAACTAGTGTGCAGCTCTAGTTACATTAGACATTTGAAAAGCATACGATAGTGTGGAATACCCTATGTTAGCAGAAAGGATGCAGGAAATTCGATTGCCTGATTACTTCGTAACGTGCACTACTGAGTTCTCGCAGGGCAGGGAGTTTTACTGTGCGCAAAGTGGAATTGCATCAGGAAAATTGAGACAAACACGCGGGATTCTACAAGGCTCAGTGTTATCGCCGCTTTTGTTTAATATTTTGCTAAGCTCCATTCCTTGTCATCAGAATGTATGCACGTACGTTTACGCTGATGATATAGCGTTTGTTGCTTCGGCAAATGATATTCAGTCACTGTACGAGTATTTACAGGAATACTTATGCGAGTTGGAAGCTTGGCTGGATAGTATCCATTTGTCACTTAATGTAAATAAGAGCGCTGTTCTTGTCTTTTCGGTCCAAGACCCAGTTACGATACCCTTTCGTACCGCCATTTCACTATTCCACAAGTAGAAATAGTCAGGCACCTAGGAATTATTTATGATGGAAACCTTAACTGGCGTCAACATATTGAAAATATAACTTCAAAAGCTTCCCGTGCAGTGGGGATATTGAAAATGATTAGCAATAATCGATGGGGCATGCGCAGAGACATACTTATAATGATTTACCTCAAGTATATCCGGCCAATACTAGAGTTCGGCTGTGTGTTATTCTCTGGCTGAGTGGCTCCCCTGCTTATAAACTACGTCCACTACTTTTGCTAGAAAGGGAAGCACTTGAAGCTTATGTATGGGGCTGCCAAAGTTTGTCGCAAACGCCGTGCTCTTCAAGGAATCACGACTTCCTTCCCTAGAAGTGAGATTTCAAATACTCACTGTTCAAATATGCATAAGGCTCTATGAATCTCCAATAAGAAGATCCCAGTCGAGCTTTATCAGTCAACCAGCTTTATTTTTTGGAGTCTCGTGACCTCGGTTTCACACGCCACAGGTGAATAAAACAGAATCGTTATTAAGTCCGTTAAATGTACGTTTAAATGATATAATCACGGTAAACAGTATCCGAAATTCATTGGTCATTACTTATGATAACATATACCCCAACCATGCGAAGCAATTTACCCTGGCATATTCTTAACGGCTTACTCCAGGATCACTTGGACAAGCTGCAAACAAACGTAATTATATCAACAGATGCTTCGCAGAGTGAGGAAAAGGCCGGAGTTGGAATCTATTCATCGGCATTAGATTGATCTTTTTCCGTTCGGCTCCCCAACTACACACCAATATTCCTAGCGGAATTCCTAGCTGGGCCGCGATTTTGTAGCGATGACTTGTGACTTATTCTATACTAGTCTTATCATCCACCGCTCACGGCAGGCTGATCCCGTTGATAACGCGAGCGGAACGTCGCTCTCACCACTGACAAAGCGCGATAAGCGCGAAAAGGCATTATTACAGGAAAGGCATCACTACAAGATACCGGCCCTGTTGTCTTAGCTTTGCGTAAGCTACAGCCTCCCACAACAACCTGCGGTAATATTACCAGACTCTTTATCCTTGTGCACCTCACTTATTGCTCCCGGCGAGTCGCATATAGTAAAGAATTTGCACTCATTGGTTCCAAGTCATTTGCGGAGTTAGCGATTAGTATGGGTGCCTGGTTACAAAGGCATATTTATGAATCAAGCGGCAGGTTGCCTGGCAAAGGCTTCTATTACAGGCCCTGTGTGTTGCCTTCTTTAAACGACGGGTTTCACAACGTCTGTCAGGTTTAGAAGATACACCCTTATGGCATCAAAATCAGATCTAGCATCATCCACCGAACTGCACCACTTACAATTCCCTTGGAGCAGGAACTTTTGCAAATCCAGACAGACAGAAGTGGCATTAACAAGACTGCGATGTCGATTCCCCCGCCTAAATTTTGACATGCACCGATCTGTTCTGGCGAGTTCCCCTTTGTGCCATTTCTGTAACACATTAGAAACGATCGACCATTACTTACTGGACTGCCGGCGTTTCTCCTCCCTAAGAGAAAGAACATTACAACTTGCAATGCGACAGCTCGGACTGCCATTGAACACTCCGGAACTGCTTTCTTTCGGAGCTTCTGTGCTTTGTTACGTTCGGCGACCAGCGGGGGCAGCAATCTTGGAAGTATCTCCTGATTGCCTGCGACGAATCGCTTCGGGAGGCTGAAAAGAGTCCCGCCGAGAAAGATCAGCGGCGACACCATGCCTTTCAAGGAGTACGTGTCACGACGCTAGGAGGAGGAGACTCTTGGAAAAGGGCCTCTACTAGGACGCGTTCTCACGGCCGCTTGACAGACCAGCTGGCCGCCAAGGCCGTTCTCCAAACAAACCCGTCGATGGCTGGCCATTCCAGGAACAACAGACGCGTCAGTTCAAGTCAGGCGCGAAGCCACCTGTCTACGAGTGTCCCCTCCTTTTAAATGCGAATGCATTTCTTAGTCGGGGCATGTCAGGCGTATGTCGGTGTCCGTAATGTCCCTATATTAAAAAGTAGCGTCACGCTTTGAAGAATGCCGCCGCCTCCTCGCACACCCTGTCCGAGGCCGACGCCGCGTCGGTATTTGGCATCACGTGGACCGTCGAGCCCCAGGGCGCTGGCTGCGTTTGTTTACGATCACGCTCCATCGCCATTTTCGCCCGAGAAGCGTCTACCGACTGGCGAGGAGCACGACGATAGCAACGAACACAGTCGGCGATCGTCGAATCTGATCAGCGGTGAAAGATAAACAAGTGCACGTGTTTCAAGCGGTGTAGGCGGCGCAACGGTCAAAAAAGGAGCGCGAAAGAGAGGAGAAACGAGGAGGAGGGAAGGCGGAGGAGGAGAGGTCGCTACTTTTTATATATAGGGACTTTAGGTGTCCGCGCGCCGGCAGGTATTATCTCTCCGCTCTCACTCCCTCTCCCATAGGAACAGCTGCGGGCGCGCGCGCTTATCCTCGCCCCTAGCAACCGGAGCTCGTGGTGCGGGCGGAGTAGCGGAGAGTGAGTGGAGAGGAGGAGCGCGCTCTGGCGTGTGAGGGCACTCGCATCGCGGGAACTCGGCGGAGCTCCCGCGTGTGTGGAGAGAGTGTAGGGGAGGGTAGGTGCAGTGCTTCGCCGCTCCTTCTCTCGCCGTTCGTTCTCTCTCCTCCCTGCGCCCCACTCTCCCGTTCGCTCACTCGCTCGCACGTATATATAAATGGAGTGAAGCGCGCGCCTCACTCGCACTTGCCATCGCTCAGGGCAACAAGCTAGGACGGTCGTTTCACGTTCTCACGGACTCCCAGGCCGCCTGCCGCAATTACCTGAAAGGGCGCATTTCTCAACCTGCGCTCAATATCCTCCTAAGAGCACATGACGCTGGCGAACAGCTGCACATTCGAACACCTCCGATCAGGCATAAGATCATATGGACACCTGGCCACGCGGGGCTGGAGGGAAACCAGGCGGCGGACAGGGTCGCTCGAGGGTATACAAGCCGAGCACCCGATCACCCTGCCCCTGAGGCACCCGTTCCAGTACCGTGTGACTATTCGTCCATTCTAAATTATTATAAGGGTACCCGAAGAAAATACTCTCCCCCCCCCCCCCCATCGCTCACTCACCAAAGAGGAGGCTACCAGCTGGAGACTTATCCAGGCAGGTACCTACCCCAACCTCCACCTCCTCAGCAAAATCCACCCCACGGCATACCCTTCACGCTGCCCGTGGTGTTCCGAGAAAGCCACTCTATTCCACATTACATGGGCGTGTCGTGCAATTACTGCCTTACCCTCCATCCAACACCCGAGCGCGGAGCGGTGGGAGTCGCTGTTGGCCAGCGAGGCCCTGGACGATCAGCTTAGCCTGATTGACAGGGCACGCAGGGCGGCGACGGCGAGCGGAGCCCTGGACTGAGGGCCCCCCCACCGCGAGACCAAGAGCCTCCGATCTTCGAAGACTCACCGCGATACTTACCATCGCTCAATAAAAGTTTCTATCCATCCATCCATCTCGACCGTTCGCTGGCTGGGCGCCTCTCAAGGCGATGGAAGAAGTCGGTAAAGGCGAATGTCTGACGGCAACGGTACCCCTAGCAAGAAGTGTAATACAATCCAACCCGAGCATTACACCTCTCGCTGGAGGTGACGTCACTGCAGTAGCTTCAACGTCATCATCAACCGGAGGAGAAGAAGCGGAAGACAAGGCTGCGAAGCGAAGAGCGCGTGATGCCGAACGCAAGCGAGCGAAGCGAGCTGCCGATACCGAACTCCGTGCTCGGGAAGCCGCTGCGAAACGCCAACGCCGAGCCGAAGATCCGGAAATGTGTGCTCGATACGCCGCTGTGAGATGTCAACTGCGAGCCGAGAACGCTGAAGTTCGTGTTCGAGACGCGGCAGAGAAACGTCAACAGGTGCTGATGAATGTGTAAATAACTGGTTACGGTACAAATCCTCATCTCGTCATTAATTTACGCCATTAAAATTACTACGCCGTGTACTCTCGGCGCAAGAAATGCATTCGCATTTCCTCACGATTCCCTTCGGGGAGGTGGGGGCAATTTTTTATGGGGGAGTGAGCAGTGTGTGCCCGAGGGCACTTCTCCGAACGTGTTCGGGAAACGAAGGCGCCGGGGGATTATGCGCACCCTCGCCCTCAAGGCGGACCCTTCGGTGACTATCGAGGCTCCGATTGGAGGATGATGGGACCGCAGTTTGGCCAGAGGGGTTTTAAGCGGACTTTTGCGGGCCATCGGGAGTGCTCTCCTATCTGCCCTGAGATGTAGGCAGTGCTTCGATCCAGTCATGCTAGACTGATGAGACGTAACGTTCTCCTACTTCTCATGTAAATAATGTAAATAAACCTAGTACTCTTTGTTCTCGATGAGAACCTGTTCCTGCCTTCAACAACGTCTTCAGCGTGGATGAGGTGGACGACGGCATGGGCCAGCTACCACTTTGGATATGCCCGTCCCCAACTCCAGCAGCCTGGACACTCACACAGGGGTGTATCGCCATAGAGAAATTCATTCTTGAATCAAACAGATTTCATTGTTAAGCATACTATTACATTTATCATTACCTTATTGCCTCTTGTACTAGTATGTATACTTTTTGTATATTTATTGTCCACTGAATCGTCTTAGAATTTATTCGCTTTAATATCTATACCAAAATTAGACATTTGCTAAATTTATGCACTTAGCACATATATAAAATCTGCCCGACTCTTGGCCGATCCCCGTGAGTGGGTATGCGCCAAAGATAAGGTCATCATCATCATCATTACTGGAGCTGTGACCTTTGTACCAGTCTGTGCGTTTACCGCTAACTTTTCCCCATGTGAATATACGTTTGTGCATCGGGCTTCATCTTCGTCATATTTGGCAGGGTTGCAGGGTACCGACTGATAGCGGAGCTTCGCAGTGGCCGACGCTTCGGTTCTTCACCGATGTCGCAGGAGACGGTGCCTGATTCGCCAACGCCTGCGTCGACTGTCGTAGTCACGCATCCGCGTGATCCAAGAACCTTTTGCAGCACCGATGGCGCCGACGCCGATGACTGGCTGGAGATGTACGAGTGGGTGAGCGGCCACAACAAATGGGATCCCCCAGTGATGTTGACGAACGTAATATTTTACTTGATGGGAACAGCGCGAGTGTGGTTTCAAGACCCGCGAAGAAGAGCCCCGTGACTGGGAGACATGCAAGCAGAAGCAGCGAGATATCTTTGGAAAACCATTGGGTCGGAAGGTCGTCGCCAAGAAAGAGTTGACTTCACTTGTTCAAACGTCCACCGAAGGCTACATCGCCTATGTACAAGACGTGCTGGCACTCTTCCTCAAGGCCGACTCTGAAATGGCAGTGTGGCAAAGTCGGGCATGTCCTAACTGGTATCGCCGATGACGCGTCGATCTACTGATTTGTAAGAACTGTACTTCGTTTAACGACGTTATCACGGAGTGCAAGCGTTTAGAGCAGGTGATCAGTCGTCCTATCCATCAGTCATTTGCACGGCTTCCCAATACGGCTGCAACATCGCCTTGCGAAGACCGACAGGACACTACTTCGCGGCAGCAGGAGCCTTCAGAGCAGCTGACGAAGATTGTGCGCCGTGAGCTGGAAGCCATGTGTCCCGTGGCTCTGTACCCACCTATACATGCGCTCCTATGGTTCCCCTTCTTCAGGCTATTGTGCGCCAAGAACTCGTCAATATCTGCTTTCAGTCAATTTGCACCGTGGGTAGTTCCCGTCCAACCGAACGCCCTGTGCATACCCAAAATCAATGGATCCCTTGAAGTTCTCGCAACATGGTAGAATGGCGAACGCCGGATGACCGACCTATTTGCTTCATTGTCGCCGCGTTGGTTACGTCGCCCGATCCTGTCGCAACCTCTGGCCCTCAATGCCGTTCTCGAACAGCCGTCGTCCAGATGGTAGTTTTGCCATTCCATAGCCGCAAGCCGAGCCGAACCTGCACGCCACCGACGGTACGACCACATGGCGCCGTCGTTCACCGTCGCCGAGCAGTCACCAGTCTTGTTCGCCGCAAAGTCGTCGCCCGTCGTCCCAGTCACCTCAGTCCAGTCGCCTGTCGCCGTCATTCTGACCTGGGTACGTACCTCCGGAAAACTAAAAGATGCAGCTCCCGGAGGTGACGCTGCATTGCTGACGTCTCTGCCAAAGCCTCTCATCTCACCATGCCGACCAGACGCAATATAGTCGATGTACAAGTTGGCGGCGTATGTGTCCCAGCGCTTGTTGATACTGGAGCCCATACCTAGATAATGAGCAACCATCTTCGTTGTCGCCTAAAGAAAGTCCTTACACCTGCCGCATCCCGTGTTATCAGGGTCGCCGATGGAGCAACGCCCATTATCCTTGGCATGTGCACTGCCCGAATAACTGTTGCTGGTTTCAACGCTTCCGTTTTATTTGCTGTTCTTGAACGGTGTTCCCATGACTCGGCCTAGGCTTTTTATTGGGCCATTGAGCACTGATTGACTGCGCTGCTGGCCTCTTCAAACTCGAGCTGCTTAATCACTGGTGTCATCCAAAATCAGTTGAGCCTCGTTTATGTTCTCTAGACTTCCTAAGGCTGCCGCCTCAAGTCCCATCTGTTCCTGACGGTGATTATGTGCTGACTCTTAATCTGATACGCACAGTTGCCTTTCCTCATACCATTGTGACTATTGCCAAAAACCGCGTATGTCGTCCTGTTTTAAACTTTGGTTCATGTACGAAAGTTATTCCGGAAGGCATGTCGCTAGGCGCCGTTTCTCCGATCGAGGTTACCGCCATCACTGTATTGGATGTTCCGTCCTCGTCTGCAAGCGCCTGCTGTCCGATCAGCCCAACGTCCAATCACAACATATTTTCAAAGTTGATCGCTTATGACCTGCTTCCCGAACGGGCTGTGGATCTCTGTCGCGTCCTGGTGTCTTATCGCGACGTCTTTGACTTGGAGCATCGCCCGCTGGGACAGACTTCTGTTGTGACCCATAAAATTGACACCTGCGATGCTAGTTCTATCCGCCGATGTCCTTTTCGTGTGTCTCACGCAGAACGCCACGTTATCCAAGCTGAAGTAGACATGATGCTAACCAAAAGTGTAATTGAGCCCTCTTCAAGTCCTTGGGCATCGCCGGTTGTCTTGGTCAAAGAGAAGGATGCCAGCCGGCGATTTTGTGTCGACTGCCGTCAAGTGATGAGGATCACAAAAAAGGATGTGTACCCTCTCCCGCGGATTGATGATGCTCTCGACTGCCTTCACGGATCCGAATACTTCTCTTCAATCGACCTCCGATCCGGTTATAGGCAGATTTGGGTTGATAAAATGGACCTTGAGGAGACTGAATTCGTTAGGCCGGACGGCCAATACCATTTTAAGGTTATGCCTGTCGGACTTTGCAATGCCCCAGCAACTTTCGAAAGAATGGTGCACTCTCCTTCGGGAATATAAGTGGTCCACCTGCCTATGTTACCTGGACGATGTTGTCGTATTTTCCCTACGTTTGAGAGCCACCTCAGTCGCTTTGCCGCTATTCATGAAGTCTTTAGGGAGGCTGGCCTTCAACTTCACACCTAGTCGAAAGATTTATGCCTACAGCGGGGCAAACTACGAGGTGTATAGCGCTGCTTTCGAGTCGTTCTTTTCAACTTTTGATGCACTCGCAGATGATCTAGATATCGAACAACTGTGGAATACTTTCAAACTGAAAATGTTTGAACTACGTGAAGCTTTTGTCCCATCACGAGTTATATCAGATAGGTGAGCTCGATACAAACTCTGGTTTAATGTAGAGTTACGTGCCCTTGTTCGACGACAGCGACGAACTTATCAAAGATACAAGACGTCTAATTCGCCAAAGCATTTGGCCTTGCTGAACGCAATAAAAATTGAATTTAGACAAAAGTCCGACATCGCTAAGGACTTGTATTTTTTTAATCTAGGTGAAAGACTTGTCAGGGATACCAAAGAATTTTGGAGGTATGTGAAGCGTAACGGCAAGGACAACAGATCGATACCTGCTTTGAAAAATGATGAAACAATTATTCATGATAATGAGTCTAAAGTTGAAATTTTTAGCCGTTATTTTTCATCTGTGTTTTTGTCGTCCAGCTCGTGTACTGTATGTTTTGAATTACCTGTTGAAATAGACCGCATGCCGGAAGTCACCTTTTGTGTCGATGGTATCCGTAAATTAATAAAATATGTGAACCAGGCTAAGGCATGCGGCCTTGATGACATTCCTGCCGCTATCATAAGGAATTGTGCGGACGTGTTATGGTTTTATTTCACGCGATTGCTCCAGAAGCCCCTCAGTGAAATCGACATGCCTGATGATTGGAAATTAGTGTGAGTCATGCCCATACATAAAAGCGGTGTGCGAAACTCCGTTCAGAACTACAGGCCCGTTTCCTTAACTAGTATAACCTGCAAAATTATGGAGCACGTAATATACAGTTGCGTTATGGTCCATTTAGCTAAATATAATCTCCTCAGCCCCAGCCAACATGGTTTCAGGCGTGGTTTATCTTGCAATACACAGTTGGTAGAGTTTATACACGATTTAGCCTCGGCAATTGATAAGCAATAAGTTGTGGACTGCGTTTTCTTAGATTTCCGTAAAGCATTTGATGTAGTCGCACACAGTGCCCTAATCTCTAAATGAAAAGCTTATAACTTGGATGGTCAAATAATAGCGTGGATTGCCGAATATTTGTCATTGCGGAAACAGGCTGTTGTTCTGAACGGTATATCTTCACAATATGCATCAGTTACGTCGGGAGTTCCCCAAGGCTCAGTGTTGGGGCCAATAGTGTTTTTGTTGTACATTAATGATATTTCAATTGGTATACAGTATTCATTCAGGATGTTTGCCGATGATTGTGTTGTTTATAGAATCCTTGATTCCATTTCCGATTCACAAATCCTGCAAGTTGACTTAAACACCATAGCAGACTGGCGTGTGCGTTGGGATATGTCATGAAATATAAATAAGACTGCTCATGTCACCTTCACAAGAAAACGAGCTAATCATCCGTATAGGTATAGAATTCATGATTTTGCTCTAAACATAAGCAAGGAATTTAAACATCTAGGCGTCTTTTTTACTTCTGATTTACGATGCAACAAGCATGTTAACTATATTGGAAATAAGGCAGCATCAGTTTTGGGATTCTTGCGGCGCAATTTTAGTCATTTACCGAGTAACTTAAAAACGCAGCTGTATTTCAGTCATGTACGTTCAATACTTGAATATGGATGTGTTTGTTAGGACCCACACGCATCTGAGCTTATAAATAAATTAGAAAGAATCCAGAATAGGGCAGTTAGATTTGTTCTTGGTACTATAGCCGGCAGCTTAGCATGACAGAAAGCAAACATAAACTTAATTTGCAAGAGCTGAAGGATCGTAGAAGACATATCAGATTAAACATTTTCCACGATATTTATTATTCTAAAACAGGCATAAACCGCGAACAATATATCTAGGCACCACACTACATATCTAAGCGACTGGACCACTGTTTGAAGGTCAGGGAATTTTCTTGTAGGGGTGACGCTTTCCGTTATTCTTTTTTTTTTTGTTAGAACTGTTCGAGATTGGAACAGTTTGTCATCGCGCATTGTGTACATCATAGAAAACTATGCTTTCTTCCACGCATTGTAATAATTTGTTCATGTATTTAGTAAATCTGTAACCTCCCTGCTGTGCAGGTAATTAATAAATAAAATAACATAAATAATTGCCATTTTGCCAAAATAAGTGCCATTTTGGACCTAGCGAAGTCGGACTTCTTGGCCACCTTGTCAGTGCTGCCGGTATACCTCCTGATCCTGCTAAGATAAACGCAGTCAAGAACTTTCCTGTACCCTGCTCAGCAAAAGATGTGCGCAGCTCCGTGGCTTATGCTCCTATTTTCGTCGGTTTGTTGAAAATTTTGTGGATATCGCCCGGCCACTGACCGACCTTCTCAAGAAAGACATTGCGTTCCTTTGGGGCCCTGAACAAGCCGACGCCTTCTACAGCCTCATCCGCTTGTTGACAATGCCTCCGATATTATGCCGCTTTGATCCATCTGCACCAACTCAAGTTCGAGCGCGTTTTTTCTATCACCGAGCGCGAGTGTCTCGCTCTGGCATGGACAGTGGCTAAATTTCCCGCTTACTTGTTTGGCCGCCCATTTTCTGTCACCACGGACCACCATGCCCTGTGCTGGCTGTCGTCACTCTAAGACCCGACTGGGCGCCTCCATGGTCGCTGGGCACTCAGACTCCATGAATATTCTTTCGTTGTAATGTAGAAGTCCGGCCGCTTGCATCTGGACGCCGACTGCTTGTCTCGTCACCCCTTCGGTCCTCCTGATAACGACAACCAGGATGCCGATACTTCCTTTCTGGCCATTTCTGACTTTCGCGACATCGTTAGTGAGCAGCGAAAGGACACCTCTCTACGGTCGATAATCGAGCACTTGACTTCTGGCCAATCAGATCGCTCAATCAAAATGTTTCTTCTCCATGATGACATTCTTTACCGACGCAACATGAGCTCTGATGGACCAGATTTACTGCTAGTTGTCCCTCGTCACCTCCATTCTCAATACCAGGAGTCTGGGACATCGTCGAACAGCGCCTCTAGCGCCCGCCTCTGAAAACATGCGCATTTTCTATGGGAGAGCGTCGTTTTTCCCAAATAACTAATCATAGAAGCCATCTTTCCAAATATTACCGTGGAAATAGGCTCTAGGAGCTTAGCCCGACATCACATCAAGCGGTACCATTACTTACGACAGAAAACCCGTTCCAAATTGCGGGCGAAGTTCGAAGTATGGGAGTCTATGGAAAATGCCAAATTTTGGAGACTTTTTTGGCCAGTAAAAAGCAATTTGGGATGAGCCTATTGCATCGATCGACGTATTACCGGGGATTTATCAACTTCAATGACTCAGATTTCAGCTATAGTTGCAGCAGCAGCTCTTGAAATGGCAAAAAAGTCGTTCCAAAATCGCATTTTTCATAACAAGGTCGCAGAATTTATTGTGGTACGTATATAAACCTAGTTTTTGCCTCCCGCAGCACGTCGAACCGATAGCCGAGCCACAGAGAAAGAAATTCAACAAGAGGGGACATTCGGCAAAAACTGGCAACAGGAAACACGTCACCATACGTCACGCTATACTTTTGACACCGAACGTTAGCTGCCGCGAGCATCGAAAAAATAGAATGTGAACTTAAGTTAACAGGCATTGATTTATTTTTTAAATTCTTTGCCGAGAAAACTAAAACGTTTTGCGTATAAATCAACTTAAGCTTTGCGACTTATTTTCCTTGCCTTACCTAGCCACAGGTCAATGACGCGCCAGATACATGCGTCATCCGCCAGACAAGGTCGATGCACATAGGTCGCGAAGCTTCGGGCGAAAAGCGGTTCAGAACCGATTGTCACCGACATCACCAAGGGTGGTTATGGGAGCAGCGATTGAAGCGCGACTATCTTTGGAGGGAATAAACACTGGGAAAGAGAAAAGTGCTTTTAAATTAAATCGAGACGCAGTTAGGTTCATTCAACGAAAATAAAATTCCGAATTCATTTTATATACGCATGGCGAGAAAAGATACAACAGTATTTTACTTGATCATTATCAATAAATACCTTTTTTCAGGGCCCACCGTGAGAGCGCCCATCGGTAGCGGCGGGCGTTGACGCCGCTATCACTTGCAATGCCATGCAACTCTTGGAGTGCGTGGAAAGGCGCGCTCGTAAAGTTCACCTTTTAGAATACGCCCCTCTCACATGTTGCGTTGTTTTGCATGTCGACGTTTGTCTGAATTATTGTTTCTTAACCTGTGCAGTCAAAAGTAGTGAGTTGCGACCGTTAGATACTTGTTTACTTTAGTTGTTTTCGTGCAACAGAGCTGGCCGACGGGCTTGGCGTCCGACGAAAGGACGAGCACTCTACGCAATCGCCCAAAGCGTTCGTCGACCTCCAAAAAAAGTATGTTCTGTGCAGCGATGGGATTTCGACACCCGTACGGCTGATCTTTTCCGGCATCGCCTTTCGCGCTGAAACGTCGGAACGCCCATGAAGTCGAATGGCGGGGCATTTGAATATACAGCTCTAATGGCACGGCTCCGAAAACAAATTTCGCGCATATGAGAACAAAATGACGTCACTTCTGTTTTGACAAATATGACGTCAAATTATTTTTTTCTTCCGCCGGAAGTGTTCCTTCCTCACACAGATGGCGCTAAGCCCCATGAACCGCCTATAAGCAACCATGTTTTGAACGTATGGGCTTCTATGGAAGCTTCGCTACCAGATGTATTTACCTTGCGCCAGACACTGCCCCGAAACCAGCGAGGATGGTTGCGCGCGCGTTTGAGCGCTCGCGCGCGGCGACCCGTCTGTCTCCTTTTTTTTCTTTTATTACGATAGCAATTATATGGACACTTCCACCGGATTTCTGCCGTCGCCGTCGCCGTCGCCGTGAGGTTCCGTAAAGATAAAATCTTCGCCGCGCGCCGTATGCCCGAGCGGAAGCGTGCGGGGACGCACGCTGTCACGGAGAGCGCACGCACTCAATCTCCCACGCGCAAGCAAGGAAGCGGGAAGCGAGCGCAGTAGGGAGCGGGAGGGGGGGGGGGCGCACTTTTACTCTGCCAACAACCGCGCTCGTCGCTCACCCGCACCGTCTCTTATCTCCACACGGCTCTGACCTTTATGCGCTGTGCATTCGCCACTAAGTTTCCGTTGAAGCGATAGACCGCACGTACCTTCGCCCGCTGCGGCGACATGCGCTTGCTGCCAGCGTTTTGACAGTCGTTGTTTGCAGTCATTCAGTGTGATCTATTCATGTTTGTTTCATGTCACGCTACACATGCAATGCTGCCCGGATCGGCAGTGCAGCGCTACAGGTGTGTCCCTTCGCACGCGCTGCTCACGGGCAGCGCTTCTCATCAACACCGCCGTTTCATAAGCGCCTCCTCGTGGTCATCGAGTCTCTCTTCATGTCGGTCTACTTACGCCGCAGCGCACCTGCTTACTTAATCAGCTCATGTTTACTACAATTCATATTGCTACCAAAGCCGCTCACCTTACTTCGTATGACATTGCTGTGTTGCTATCGCATTCATTGCTTCGCCCTTAGGGCGAAACTGTGACATTTTCTTTAAATGTAACGTGGTTTATTGGGCTCTCGGCGTATTCTTGCTTTCCTTCTGCACCGAGACAAGACACCACTGCACTATTGGACTACGGCAAGGTGAGAAATATTGTTTCACAGTCTACGACGCAATTAGGCTTACTGCACGGGACCGAGACTTAGAACGCAGTTAGCGAAAAACAGCTCGGCCATCCTGGCGCAGTTAATTTGAGTTAATGAATCGTGCTGAGACATGTTTCCGACGCTTCCTATGAGACTATTGTAGCTTATTTCGGTTTTTGAGCCACTGGCCGCACAGGGCGCCGTGTCGCAGTTAGCGAGAACTCAGCCGTGGTGTGTAGTCTAGTGCATCTTGCTAGGAGAAGTTTGTGCCGCTTTCTCTGACGCCAGACATTACTGAAAAGTAATTTCGTTACTTTCTGGGGTATTTTGAGGCACGCTGGCCGCACAGCGCGCTGTGACGCAGTTAGCGATAAGCAGCTCGGCCGTGGTGATATAGTTTGGCGTGTAATGAATCTTAGAGGGACAAGTCTGTGACGTTTTTTGTGGCTCCGCAACATCATATACCTTCTTTCGGTACTCACGCCTGTTGAAAACGCGATGGGCGATTGCCAAGAGTAATAACATGGGGTGTGCTGCTGGCGCCGACAGAACGCGCGAACGACGAACATGTCAGAAACTTGTAATTCGAAAATTACGTCTTCTAAAGGACTGAAAAAAGGCATTGCAGCCACGCATTTGTCTTGAGTGCCTGTTGCGTTCGTCTCTATGTATGTAGCGTACCGTCGCGTCGCCCGAGGCCAAGTTTTGGAAACGCGAAGTCGCTCGTGTATTTGTGCTGCCAAAGTGCAGGAAATAATGCCCGGAAATGGGGGAACGCTTGGAAATCAGATGTTTTCATATATGTTTGGGATGAGTCCGGTATTTTCTACGCCATGTATGTAAAAGCGAATTGCTTTTGTTTGTAATGCCGCCCATTCACCGCTTTCGCACGTTTCGCCTCTACACGCAGTATTCCTATGTCTAAATACCAAAATGACTCATGCTTGTAACATGCTGTTACGTGCTTGCAAATGTAACATGCTTGTAATTTACTTTTTTTTCAGCTGGTGCCGTCCGGTGGAGCTTGATACAGGAACTACGGCCTTACCTGGTGGTGTCACAACGTTGGATGAACGCACAAAAAGCGCGGAACGAGCTTTTATATAGAGCAAAATAAATATTTCCTCATTGCACAAAAGGTCTTGCGTCTACTTTGTGAAATTGCACGTGGCACAGATTCGATGGGACTTTACGAGATCGTTCGCAATCATTTTTACTAAATAATAAACCGATTCTGCACAAAGAGCAAAAAAAAGGGGGGAGGGGGGGGGCGCAGCCGGCGTGCTAGCTTGCGTTCAAAATACGCGCGCCCAAAACCGAAACCGGAAGTGATGTAAGTGATTGACACCGACCGCTTGGCACGCTGCAGTCAATTCGGCCGCTGGGCCCTATGGGAGTGTCCCCTCTTGTTGAATTCCTTTCTCTATGGCCGAGCGTTCTGCGTGACCACAGATTAGGATCACTGATACCCAAATTGTGAGTTCGCATGTTCGAAGCCAGCGGTATCGCTATTTTTTTATCCCTTTGTCGCTGCTTAGTTTGGCGGTTTCCCGCCGGATGGTGTATTCCCAAATGCAGGTCATTTAGTTACGGTTCTTGTTTCGTTTCTTTCTACTGTACCAACGTCTTCCTAAAAAAAATTGCTGGCTGGTTTCGTGAACATGCGAACGTGCTTCCAAACTTCTTTTGCACATTAGGTGTAATGTATTTGAGACAATAAACCCAGGTTACGTGTTTTGAAAGTTAATTTCTTTCTTAAGGCAAACATTTATGAAGACATTACTAAGAAATATTTTTGGCGTCTTCAGTTATGTCATGGAAAAGGCGTGTTTGTGCGATTATTTTGCAGCTTGGAACGTACCACAAAAAATAGTGTCCAGTGTGTGCAATTAAAAGACACAGAAGTAGAAAACTTGGCGGCAGCCCCAGACGTAGTATTCTTACAAAGGAATACAGAAGCTATTTGACTGAGTATATTTGCATTATATCAAAGCAGAATTTTTCCGTACCAGATCTTCGGTGCAAATGAAGGCTGTCCGAATTATTTCACAAGCTTTTTTGCTTAGTACAAACCGATACCTCAAAACGTAAACATTCTATCCTCAATATGCAGCGCACGTGTCTTATCATTTGAGCCATTCCCATATACCTTCACGAAATTCTAGAAATACTAAAGGTCTTCATATCTTTTACCACAACGTGCGCTGAGGAGTATTGGAAATTATGCGAAAAGACACCGGGACGTGCTAATGTAGTTTGTCGTGTAAAAATAGAGAACGATTCCAATCACAGACCACACCCTTCTTGAGTTATGCCCACAAAGTGTTGCAAGAAGACATTGTTTTCGGCTAGAATCACCAAAGTTGCTATGGCATTCTGCTGTTCTGTTCTTAACTAACTATATTGCTGAATTAGATCGCAGCACCATGATATAATTACTGGTACAATTCTTCAGTAATTCTGTAAGAATATTCTCCTACCCTAAATTTAACGTGTTTGAACAATTGAAGAAACATGAGAAAGGACCGTGAGGGTTTGCAGAAATGTTCCCCAATTAGAATCGTTTATGGCCCATATCGGTACGGTGGTATTGTCATGATCACGCCAGCGTCCACTGACACCATTTATCACTTTACTGCCTGTAAATAAAATACAAAAGTGTCGTTCCTTGTGCGTGAGTGGCACAATCGCAGCTGATTCTTTCATATGGGCCCACTAAGCCACACCTTCCCTTTTCTGCCATGATGCCACAAGAGATGTCAATTTCACCCTTGAATTTCTCCCTTTCAGTTTCCTAAAAAGTATTGGGACATACACAAGACGAACATTCGAAGTTTTGAAGTAGTCCTGAGATTTTAGTAAAATTTCATAGGCAATGTTATTATCCTTTATTTGTTTACATATTCATTACACCTGATTGGTGATAATAATGACGTGCTACATAATAGTTCAGTTCTTCTACTTAATGAGTCATGTCTGAGATGGCTGTCGTGAAAATTAACCAGGTGTAAGCAATGCATGACGTTGGCTGGAAGGCCATTCATTAAAAAAATGTCACAGTTTCGCCCTAAGGGCGAAACTGTGACTCCGCGAGTGAAGCTTCTCGATTATTCAAAGCGCTCCATTCCCGTACATGGTTGCTTATTCAAGGAAGCCACGTTCAAGGGACGCATGACGTACCTCCTGTTCTACGTTGTGCCGAATGGCACATCCATTCTTGGAATTGATGCAGTCAAGGCTTTGGACTTGCACATTGAAGGGTCGTCTCTGCATTGCTTCGAGACATCGACGATGCCAGGGACAGTCGACATGGCACAGCTTTCAGGCCAGCGCCAACTTTCACCTCCCAACCCTCTTCCGAAGACCTTATCTAGTGAGTTCGGCTCCCTCTTCGCACCAGGCCTTGGTCTCGCCAAGGGTTTCGTCCATCGGATCAAGATCCGACTCGCGGTGCCTCGAAACTTCGGCGCCTCTCTCTGACACTCCGACCTCAAGTTTCGGAAGAGCTCCGTCGGTTGGAAGAACTGGATGTCATCGAGCGCATTAATGCCTCGGAAGGGGTGTCGTGGTAAGGAAGAAGGACGGTGGCATTCGACTGTGTTGACCTCAGGGGACCTAACAAAGGAGTCATCGCCGACAGATTTCCGCTTTTTCACACTGAAGAAAGAGCTCTTGAACAGCGTCGTCGGTGCCACTACCTTATCCATGCTGGATCTTGCATCCGCCTACCACCAGGTTCTGCTACATCCCGAGAGCCGAGACTTGACTGCATTCGTGACTCACGACGGACTATTCAAGCGGATATGCTTTGGTCTGGCGTCTGCCCCCGCAGCTTTTCAGCAGTTGATGTCACGGATTCTCAAAGGGTGCTCCGGCGTTCTATTCTACATTGAGGATATCATTGTATTCGGCCAGACCGAACAAGAGCACCACTGAAGCTCAATTACAAGTGAAACTTT
This sequence comes from Dermacentor silvarum, assembly GCF_013339745.2. Lineage (NCBI taxonomy): Eukaryota > Metazoa > Arthropoda > Arachnida > Ixodida > Ixodidae > Dermacentor > Dermacentor silvarum. The sequence continues at coordinate 214,543,514 of NC_051157.2, forward strand.
TGCGTCCAAGAATTGTCTTTCTTGGGTCACCGTGTCACATACCAGGGCATCTCACCGCTGCCAGAGAAAGTGGATTCTATCTTGAAAACTCCCGCCCCCCCCCCCCCCCTGATGCCGCTGGTTAGCGATCATTTCTCGGCCTAGTCGAGTACTACGCGAAGTTTGTTCCCTGCCTTGCTAAGGTCGTGGATCCGATGCGCACGCTGCTCCGCAAGAATCAACCCTTCATCTGGAGTGATGCCGTCGCCACTAGTTTTCGGAAGGTCAAGTACCTGTTGTCATCCAGCAAAGTACTTCAGATGTTTGATCCCACTCTTCCGGTGGTTGTCTCCACGGATGCTTCTGACTGCGGCCTTGGCGCTGTTCTCCAACAAATGGATGGGTGCCAGCTACGCACAGTTGCCTTCGCATCTCGCATACTCTCCCCAAAAGAGAGGAAGTGTGCAGTTGGTGAACGAGAAGCACTCGCGTGTGTATGGGCTTGCGAGCGTTGGCACACATACCTCTGGGGACGGCGCTTCACACTTCGTACGGACCACCAAGCCTTGGTCTCTCTTCTGTCGTCTCAAGGCTTAGGACAACGCCCCCTTCGCATCGCACGCTGGTCAGAGCGTTTTCTGCGCTACAATTATACGGTGGAAGGGGTCAGAGAATCGCAAGGGGTCAGAGAATCAAGTTGCGGATGCACTGTCCGGCCTTCCAGTGTCTGTTTCGCAGGAAGATGCTTCGTTCAATGAAGAGGTCGCGTCTCTCATTGCTCCACTTTGTCTCACTAAAGAACAGTTCGAGCAGTTCCTGCGTGAAAATGCAACCTTAGAGCAAGTCAAGGCTTACGTCGCATCATCTTGGCCTCCCCACGAGTCCATCCCGGGTGAACTTCAGCCATTCTTCACCGTGCGCGAAGAACTGAGGTCTGTGGTCGACGACCTGCTTTTGCGCGGGGAACGGCTCGTAGTTCCTCCTTCCCTTACACCACAGGTCGTTTCCACCGCGCACGAAGCCCACCCTGGGATAGTTCGCACCAAGGCGCGACTACGAGAGCGTTTTTGGTGGCCTGGCATGCACAAGCAAGTAGAAATTGCAATCCACAACTGCACAGTCTGCCAGGCTGCAGACAAGAGTGCCAAGACTGAAGTAACTCCGCTGCAACCTGTGCCCCTGCCAGAGCGTCCATGGCAGAAGGTCGCCATCGACATCGTCGGTACCATGGAAAGAGCGCCGCACGGTTGCAGGTTCGCTATCACCCTCGTAGGCTATTTCTCCAAGTGGCCTGAAGTACAGTTTTGCAGCGAGGTGTCGACGCGCGAAGTGACAATCTTTCTGCTCTCAGTATTTTCTCGAGAGGGCTACCCCGACGAGATTGTGTGCGACAACGGCCCTCAGTTTTTTTTGTTCCCGAGAATTCAACCAGTTCCTGAATTATCGTGCCATTCGCCTCTTGCACTCTTCGGTGTACTACCCCCAGGCGAATGGACTTGTAGAATGATTCAACCGCGTTTTTAAGAACTTCGTGCAGACAGCTTTGCTGGAACATCGACGAATTCGCCCAGCGGTCATCGAATACCTTGGCATCTACCGGTGCACACCACACGCGACCACGGGAGTCGCCCCGGCTTTGTTGCTGCATAGAAGGCTGCCGAGAACACGCCTGGACTTCGTTGGGCACCCGTCGCCTTCCTTCTTCAAGGACCCAGCTACGGAGCTCCGTCAACGGCATCGTCGGGTGAAGTATAAGCAAGAGAGCAGCAAGAAGCGGACAGATCTTCGTCGAACCGCGGAGACCAACATCGCAGTTGGTGATTTCGTCCGGGTGAGGAAGCCCTCCGTCACCTTCAAGGGAGACTCCTCATTTGGCAGTCCCCGCAAAGTGCTGGGACCGCGCGGACAGTCCTCTTTCCGCTTCGATGATGGCAGGACCTGGAATGCATCCAAACTTGCCAAAGTCCCTTCGGGTCCCCGTACTGTGCGTTCAGAGGAGACCTGGAACGTGCCAGAGGCTAACACACCGAGGTTACCGTCACCGACGAACCCTGAGCTACCAGCTGCTCCTGAGGCATTTCAAGCGGCGGCTGTGTCTCTGCCTGTTCCTGTGGCCACCAGTGCTGCTCTCGACCCTGTAGACACGCCTGAGCCACAAGCAGGTGCGCCTCTTCCTCCTGATGTGGCTACTCCCAACATGCCCCCCCCCCCCCCCGAACCGTAACCGGGTCCGGCTCCTGTTCGCGTCCAACCGCCACGGGCAGGACAACCTCCGAAATGTTACGGCGACTATGTGTGACAACTCTATTAATTTTATTGCGATAGCAATTATATGGACACTTCAACCGCATTTCTGCCGTCGTCGTCGCCGTCGCCGTGAGGTTCCCTATAGATAAAATCTTCGCCGCGTGCCGTATGCCCGAGCGGAAGCGTGCGGGGACGCGCGCTATCACGGAGAGCGAACGCACTCAATCTCCCACGCGCAAGCAAGGAAGCGGGAAGGTAGCGCCGGAGGGAGCGGGGGGGGGGGGGCGCACTTCCACTCCGCCAACAACCGCGCTCGTCGCTCGCGCGCACCGTCTCTTATCTCCACACGGCTCTGACCTTTATGCGCCGTGCATTCGCCGCTCAGTTTCCGTTGAAGCGATAGACCGCACGTACCTTCGCCGCTGCGGCGTATCCGCTTGCTGCCAGAGTTTTGACGGTCGTTGTCTGCAGTCATTCAGTGTGATCTATTCATGTTTGTTTGTGCGCGCTCACACCACGCGTGTTCATTCAGTTAGTAATAGTCGGGCCACATTTTCCAACGCACGCTACACATGCAATGCTGCCCGGATCGGCAGTGCAGCGCTACAGGTGTGTCCCTTCGCACGCGCGCTGCCCACGGGAAGCGCTTCTCATCAACACCACCGTTTCACACGCGCCTTCTCATGGTCATCGAGTCTCTCTTCATGTCGGTCTACTTACGCCGCAGCACACCTGCTTACTTTTTTTTTATTGCGATAAAGACTTGCCGTTAAGGCATAATTCTTGATGTGTATATGTGTATTATATGTGTGCTGTGAGGCCTGTGTTGTGTATGAATTGAAGCAGTGTTTTGTGGAATCTGTTATCATGTATCCAGCGGTCATAGCTGGTTGTCACACTGTAGCGGAGGCCGGCTTGCAGTAGGAGACGCGAGCGTTCCGATTGTAAACCAGTACATGTCCATATTAGATGGTATGCATCTGCTTCCATCACAGGGACGGAGCAGTATGGACACGTAGCACCCAGTGGTAAATGCGACCAGTTCCACCTTGAGATCACAGCCGGTGTAAGGGCCACCCCGGCCCGAAGCCTCCTAAGCACAACTTCCTCCGCCCTAGTAAGGTGAAGGGGGAGGGAGCAGACACACGGGGGGATAAGAGCGCGTG